>NW_023425540.1:70905714-70950714 GCF_014108245.1 Pipistrellus kuhlii | reverse complement strand
TTTCATTTTTCCCTCTAATTTCCAAGATACTCCCTCAACTTTATTATTTTTTAGTAAGTACATGGATATATAAAGTGGGGGCAGATTTTTAATTTTTTTATTGCTTCCATAGTGGGAGAAAGGGATAAAAACATCAACTGTAAGAATCATTGATTGGCTGCTTCCTGAACACCCCCTACTGTAATCTGGGTACCCGACAGGGATTTGAACCATGTTCTCCTGGTTCATAGGTTGACTCTCAACCACTCGGCCACACAGGCCAGTCTCTGCTTTATTTTTTAACCCTTTTATTGATTTTTTTATATCTGCTCCTGTATTTTTAATTTTCAGGAGTTCTTTTTTTTGCTACACAAATGCTACTTTTTAGAGCATCCTATTCCTATGTCATGGGTACAATATCATCTGTTATCTCACAAAGGATATTATAAATTTTGCTTTTGAAAGTTTTCCTGTCCCTGCATAATTTTGGTTCTCCTAAGCTACTTCCCCATCCCTCCTGCCCTTTTTTGGAGTTTTCTATTTCAATTTATTTTATTTTTAATTTAAAAGAAATATATTTTTTATTTATTTCAAAAAGGAAGGGAGAAAAATAGAAACATCAATGGTGAGAGAGAATCATTAATCAGCTGCCTTCTGCATGCCCTACACTGGGGACTGGGACCCACAACCCAGGCATGTGTCCTGATGGGGAATTGAACCGTGACCTCCTGATTCATGGGTAGACTTCAACCACTGAACCAGGCCAGCAGGGCTCTACCTCATTTTACAGGTTTTTGGGTTTTTTTTAGATTTATGTAAATCCTTATTGGTCTGCTTATGATTAAGATGGTGGACTAAGCCCTAGCAGGTTTGGCTCAGTGGATAGTGTCGGACTTCAGACTGAAATGCTGATAGGGCCCTAGTCGTTTTGGCTCAGTGGATAGAGCGTTGGATTCTGATCAAGGACATAAACCTCAATTGCAGGTTTAATCCCCTGCCCTAGTTGGGACCCTTCCAGAGGCAACCAAGTGATGTGTGTTTCACACTGATCTTTCTCTCTCTCTCTCAGCTAACATGAACCTTTTTAACGTTAACAATTTAATACATTCACAACGTTGTACAACCATAATTTCTATCTAGTTCCAAAACATTTTCATCACCCCAAGAGAAAATCCATTTTCATAAAGCCATCTCCTCAACCCTTGGCAACCATCAATCTGATTTCTGTGTCTATGGATACATCTATTTTGATTTTTTTTACAGAATGGAATCATACAATATGTGATATTTTATGTCTGTATTTTTTTTCACATAGCATGTTTTTGAGATTCATCCATGTTGTAGTATATATACTACTTGTTGTAGTATATATACTTTGTAGTATATATACTTTGATTTTTGATATTTGATGTTTACTTTGTAGTATATATTATGTTGTAGTATATATACTTTGATTTTTATTATGGCTGAGTGATATTTCATTGTATGGATACACCATAATTTGTTTTTCTATTCATCCACTGATGAACATGTGTGTTGTTTCCATTTTGGCTATTGCTGATAGTGCTGCTATGAATAGTTGTGTACAAGATTTGTGTGAGTACCTGTTTTCAATTCTTTGGGGTATAACTAGGAGTGGAACTGTTGGATCATATGGTACAATAATTTAATGTTTAATTTTTTGAAGAACTGCCAATTGTTTCCCACAGTGGCTGAGCCATTTTACCTTTCCACCAGCAACTTACAATGGTTTCAGTTTCTCCACATCCTTTCCATGTTTTCTGTTGTAGTTCCCCCCCCCCCCCCAAATGATTGTTACCACCCTAGTGAGTGTGAAGTGGTATCTTATTTTGCTTTTGATCTGCATTTCCCTAATGGCCATCAGCATTGAGTATCTTTTTATGTGTTTGTTGGTGTTTGTGGGTTTATGTCATTTTAAATTGCCCCTTGATTATAGTTTTGCTCAGATCTAATAAAATTAGATGTTTGTATTCAATCCACCACTTTTACCCAGAAATATCTCCCCTCTGAAATGATTAGAATGGGGAAGAAGAGAGATGTATTGGGGGCTGGGAGGAGCCTGAAGTGTGTATATTGTACAATAAAGAACATTGGGCCAGGAGTCAAGAAACTATGACTTGAGTCCCAGCACTACCATGTGACCTTTGTCAAATCACTCTCTCTCTCTGAGTTTTGTCTCCTTCAGCTGAGTTTGGATTGTGATCTTTAAACTTCTTTATAGTTCTCACATTCTAAAGCTCAATGTGGATTAAAGGGACAGCCTCTGTGCCAGTCAAAACTTTGTGTATGTACGTGCATGGGTTTGTGCCTGTCCATTCCTGAGTTCTCCCCTCCTGCACTCTCTCCCCAGTGGAACACACGGGCCAAGCGGGAGAAGCTGACTGAGCTGATGTTTGAGCAGTACAACATTCCTGCCTTCTTCTTATGCAAGACAGCTGTGCTCACCGCGTATCCTCTGGGCTGAGCTGCTCTGCGTGGGTGGAGGGCCAGAGAGGGTGTGCAGCTGCTGAGCTAGGGGTTAGGCTTGATTCTGTGGAGATAGGTCTTAGAAGGGCAGACACCCTCACGAACCCCATTAGTACAGAAAGCCCCTGTGGACTAATGCCTTGCGGTGGTCAGGTCAGCAGCCACTTCCCATTTCTTGGGACGGGCTGGGCAGAGAGAAAGTTGGGCCAAGTAGGGGCTGGGGCTGGAGAGCAGAAGGCGTATATACAATTCAGGTGTTTCCTTCCCAAACAGCTGATCCGCAATTACCTTTTAAGGATCTGCCTTGCATTGAACCCTGTGCTACGCACTGGGGCAGGCGTCTTCAAACTACGGCCCGCGGGCCACATGCGGCCCGCAGAGGAGTCTGATCCGGCCCGCCAGGTTTTTTGGGCAGTGAGCGCAGCCGAGATGTTACAGTAGGAATTAGTAGTTCATATAGTCCGGCCCTCCAGCTCTCTGAGGGACCGTGATCTGGCCCCCACTTTAAAAAGTTTGAGGACCCCTGCACTGGGGCAATATGGCCCCTGATTTCAAAGAGCCCACAGGACATAAAACCACAACTAAAAAGAGGCTGGGCGCTCAGAAGGAAGGAATAAAGGAATGTGCTGTGATTCAGAGAGGGGGAAAAGTGACGGAGGTCTCAGGAGCCTTCCTACAGCAGATGGGTCACAAACTAGGAGAAATTTGCAGACTGGGAATGGGCTCAGCATAGCAGAGGTCAGACCGGGGTCCCTGCCCCCTCCTTTGCTGCCACTCGCTACCTCTTTGACCTACCTGTCCTCTGCCAGCTTTGCAAACGGACGCTCCACCGGCCTGGTGCTGGACAGTGGGGCCACCCACACCACGGCCATTCCCGTGCACGATGGCTACGTCCTGCAGCAAGGTGGGGTCTCGGCAGTGGTTGGGGGTGCCTGGGGAGACCAGGCTCTGACACCTCTCCCTTTCCAGGCATCGTCAAGTCACCCCTGGCAGGAGACTTCATCTCCATGCAGTGCCGGGAGCTCTTTCAAGAAATGGCCATTGACATCATCCCACCTTACATGATTGCTGCCAAGGTGGGGCCCCTGAGGCGTCCTGGGCCCTCGCCTCTGTCTGCCGACCCATCATCTCATTAGATATAAGAGCGGGAGCAGCAGGGCCCTCAGAGGACCCTGGGTCCGATTTCTCCATTTACAATCAAGGCTTCAGAGATTCAGACAGGCTGAGGGGGGTGGTCTATGTCACACAGCCAGCGGATAGCATGATGTGAAGGGCCAGTGTGGTGAGTTCCAGGGTCAGTTTCAATGTCTGCTTCTACCGTGTAAAAGCTGTGTGACCTAGAGCATGAGACTGAAGTTCCCCGAACCCCGTTTTCTTCCCCTGAAACGTGGAACAGGACCTAAGGCTGCTGTGCCAAATGAGATACTACATGCGAGGGCCTGCCAGGACCACCCCATGGAACACGGCTCAGTGAAGGCTGTTTCCTTAAGGTTCTGGTCTCCCACTGTGTTCCCTATCCCTCAGCTTCCTCTGACCCAGGTCTTTCGGATCAGCTGTACCAATCGCATGGGTGGAATTTGTGGGAACAGGCTCTCCCCACTATACCTCCTCTAACAGGGATGGAAACACGTGTGTGGGCCATCGAGCAGAGAGCCCAGTGCCTGCTAGCTACGGAGCCAATGAGTGCTGGGAACGTAGGTGTGGTCGGGGTGGGCTGGGCAAATATGGGATGAGGGAGGATGCTCATAGGCTGTACCCCCACAGGAGCCCGTACGGGAGGGCGCCCCACCCAACTGGAAGAAGAAGGAGAAGCTACCTCAGGTTTCCAAGTCCTGGCATAACTACATGTGCAATGTGAGACACGGGAGATGGTCCCCGAAACACCCTTCCCTGGCCGCTAGTCCCCTGTCCTGAGTAGACAGCAAGGGACAGAGGCCCTGCAGGCGGGAGGGGCTTGTGGGGGTGTGAGGAGGGTGGCCAACCCTCACTGCCTCCCTGGTTCTCAGGAGGTGATCCAGGACTTCCAGGCCTCTGTGCTGCAGGTCTCAGACTCTCCGTACGATGAGCAGTGAGTGGGGCCCTCAGCTGGGGGTGGGGAAGAGGGCAGGCCTGGAGCTCGGGAGGTGTGTGTGTGTGGGGGAGTCCTATGGTCCTTTGCGATTATCGAAAACAAAGTCTTGCTCCTTTCTGGGCAGGGTGGCTGCACAGATGCCCACTGTGCATTACGAGATGCCCAACGGCTACAACACAGACTACGGTGCTGAGCGGCTCCGCATCCCCGAGGGCCTGTTTGATCCCTCCAATGTCAAGGTTGGGCTGGCTGGAAGGCACTGTTGTGGGGCCGGCTGGGGTCCCCAGATGCTGAGATGTGGGGGAGTCTGGGGAGAAGGGGCAGAAGGCCCAAAGCCCCAGTCCCCTTTCTCCACAGGGCCTCTCGGGGAACACCATGTTAGGTGTGGGCCACGTGGTGACCACCAGCATCGGCATGTGTGACATCGACATCCGCCCGGTGAGGCCCCAGCCTTCAGCGGGGCAGAGGGCCCAGGAGAAGTGGGGAGACAGGGAAGGGCTGCTCCCCGTCTGCTGACTCCTCCTCACTGCTCTCAGGGCCTGTATGGCAGTGTCATTGTCACCGGGGGGAACACACTGCTTCAGGGCTTCACTGACAGGCTCAATCGAGAGCTTTCCCAGAAGACCCCACCGGTAGGAGCCCACCCCCGGCGAGTCCTGGTTTAGCTCTGCAGGACCAAGTCCTTCCTCCTTCCCAAACCTCTCGTGTCCTGGCCACCAGAGCAGAGCCTTCCCCTGTGGCTTCCCAGTCTCCCCCCGCCCCGCCCTGTCCTTCCCCAGAACCCAGGCAACTGCTTCCCCAAGCCCTTGTTCTCCCCCAGAGCATGCGGCTGAAACTCATCGCCAGCAACAGCACCATGGAGCGCAAATTCAGCCCCTGGATTGGAGGCTCCATCCTGGCCTCACTCGTAAGTGGGAAGGGGTCTGGCCTGGCTCTGACTGTGGGGAAGGGAGGGCCTTGCCTGCTTCCTCATTCATTCAACAAGCATTTATTTTTGAGAAAGGGCAGTCGTGCTCCCAGAGGGTTAATGTTCCACGGGACACGAACCAGGGAGTAGAGGGTCGTGACGCTGGAGTGGTGGGTTGGGATGAGATTGCTGTGGCCTTGTGTGTCCACGTGAGGCACCCGCTGTGGTCAGCAGAGAGGAGACACTGAAGGTTTGGGGTAAGGCGAGGTGACAGTCGCAGGCATGTTTGAGAAGACTACGTCTTTAAGGATCCAGTGTGAGCTGGACACCAGGGAAGCTTGGAAGGAGGCTATATTGGCCTGGAGTCACAGGTTGTAGCGGGGATGGGGCGAAGAACAAGGGGCCGTTTGAGAAGGAGGCACGCAGGTTGGTCTGGGGCAGCAGGTGACCAGTTCCGCTTGGGCCTGCTGCGGGGGCAGAAGCAAGATACTGGGCAGGGAGCTGGAGTGCAGACGGCGCCTGGAGAGTGTCAGCCACGCAGAGGGGACATCCCCTGGAGGGGGAGCCCCCAGAGAGACAGAGACGAGGGTCAGAAAGGCAGAAGGCAGACAGTCTGAAGTTAGCTCAGGGCTGAGCCTGTGAGCCACACACAGACATGGGGGCTTCCTGGAAGTGTGCAGACAGCTTGGCGCAGTCCCTGCCTCCATGAGCAGGGACAGTCTAGAGGCCAAGACCACAAAACAGGAGCTCCTCCCGAAGTGTGAGGGTGTTCCTTTAAGGCAGGACCTGATCCAGTTGGGGATCATGAAGGGCCTGGAAGGAGCATTCAGACTGAGATGGGAAGATTGAGGAAGAGCCCATGAGGCAAAGAGGGAGAGAGGGTGCTTGGACCCTGAGCAGAGGCAGCGAGCGGACACAGTAGATAGTCAAATTATAATTTAGGAAGCTCACGTGGGCTCAGTGGGCTCTACTATGATGGGGGTTTAAAAAAGGAGCAGATATTAGGGGGTGCATTTGGGAGCTTATCAGAGGTCCCACTGACAGAACGTGGACACTATTTAGATGCAAGAAGCAAGAGGGAAGAGGGTCTAGGATGAGGCCCAAAAGGACTGTATTGTGAGTCACATATGCAACTTAAAAATCTCTAACAGCCATGTTTAAGAGTCCAAAGAGTAAGGTGAAATTAAGTTTAAAGACTATATATCTTATTTAACCCAATATATCCAGATATAACTTCAATGCATGATCAATATAAAAATGATTGAGATATTTTACATTCTTTTTTCTGGGCTCTGCCTTCAATATCTGGTGTGTATGTTACATAGAACACCTTTCCATTCAGACTAGCCACATTTCAAATGCTCAGTGACCACACGTGGCTAGTGACTGTTCTATTGGACGGTGCCAGGAAGCAAGAAAGACCTTAGAAACGAGTTTGGGCCAGACCTGGGGGAAGATAACAAACTCAGCGGTGGACATGTTGAGTTTGAAGTCCTGACACTCAAGAAAATGTACCCAAAAGACAGCTGAGTATTTGGCTCGTTACTCAGCATGGAAATCCGCCAGGAAAACGGAATATTGGGGGAGGCATGGGTTTTAGCTCATGAGAAGTCAAGGGAGTGGATGAGCTGGTCCAGGAAGCCTTGCTCTGTGAGCCAAGGAGAGAAAAGGGGGACAGAGCCATGGACACAGGCATTAACTTTCAGACAGAGACAGAGCAACCATCAAAGAGAAGAGACAGTCTGAAATGCCCAGTGCAGGAGGGCCTCAGGGGCAAGCTTCCATAGGGGTGGGGCACCAGGCGGTGCAGTGGAGGGATAGGGTGCCTGGTGGAGGTGGCGTGTGCATATATATGTATGTGTGGTGTGTATGTGTGTGTGTGTGTGTGTGTGTGTGTGTGTGTGTGTGTGCTGGGTGCTGGTTGGTGGGCCTGGGCTGTAAGTTCCACCACTGGGCTCAAAGACAGCGCCTGGCCCAGGGCGGAAGGGTGTGAAATGCATACTTGTTGAATGAATGAATCAACATTATGACTGAACAAATAGGAGGGTGTTCACCCCCAGAATATGAAGGGGTTTGCGGGATGCTGGCGCGGTGGGGGTTAGGGAGGTCTTTGCCGGAGGGAGGTGAGATGGAGGAGGTGGGGGGCCAGGAAGAGGGTTTGGAGGGGCTGGGCCTGCACTGGCGGAATGTGGGGAAGCCTCTCCCCCCGCCCCATTCCTTCAGGGCCTCGCTGACCTCCCATGTTGTCCCCGCGCCCAGGGCACTTTCCAGCAGATGTGGATCTCCAAGCAGGAGTACGAGGAAGGCGGGAAGCAGTGCGTGGAGCGGAAGTGCCCCTGAGGCTCCTCTCCCCCCGCCCCCCGCAGCAGGCCTCCTGCGGCGCAGAGAGGACCCCCCCGACACCCCGCCCCCGCCCCGCCCCGCCCCGCCCCATCGCCCCTGCCGGCCCCGCCCCTCTCGTCCTCAAACCTTGGGATGTTTCTAGGTTGAAAGGAGTAAAAATGTTTTAAGAAAAATAGACGTTGGCCTCCTTGGCGGGCCGAGCGGACGCGGGGGTCCAGGGTTGGCGAGGGTGGAAGGGGGCCACACCTACCTGGGTTCCCGATCCCGCGGCGGACACCGGGGCGAGGTCTGCGGGCGGAGCCGCGGGAGCCACCGACGCCTCGGGGTCGAGAGAATCCACGGCCCGGGAGGGTCACGCAGCGAGCACCCCGCAGAGCCGCAGGAAGCCTCCGGAGCCGAGCGGGGAAGGAAGGGGCGCTGGAGAGGAGATCTGCGGGCGGGAGGGGCCAGGGCCGGGCCACAGGTGGGCCTGGGAGGGCGGAGGGGGTGGCGGGGGGAGTGGGCAGGGCCCGGCGCTCAGGAGGGGCTGCGCTAGGGTCCTCCCGCCCCGGACTCAGCGGCGACGGGCGTGGGGCGGAGGGCGGGGCCCCGCTGCGCCCTGGCAGCTCCGAACTTCTCTGCCACCCCGGGTAGGCATTGAGGTTTCCCAAGGGTGGCCCCCACCCGAGGCCCCTGAGCCCCACTGTTCCTGAGCAGCTTGCCCCGGGGCCTCTGCGAGGCTTAGGGACCTGCGCCCCCTGCCTGAAACGGTGGGTAAAGCTCAGCGGGGTGCGCCCTGATGAATTCCTGGGGTCCCCAGACCCAAAGGAGGTGAAAGTCTGTGCGGCCCAAGCCCTTTCGTCACCAGACAGGCAGACGTGCCCAAACAGCACCATGAATTAGTAAAGGTCACCTAGCTCTGCCCACACTTTGGCCAGGACTCTTTCTTTTAATTTTCCTTTTTTTATATAACATTTATTTATTTATTTATTTATTTATTTATTTATTTATTTATTTATTATTGATTACTGTGTGTCCTTATTCTCCCATTGCCCCCTTACCCCCACTCCGGCCAGGACTCTTTCCACGATGCCTGTGGGCTGCACTCCCATCCTGGAGCACTCCCTGGTCTTGCCTGACTATGGGCTACCATTCATGCCCGCCCTCCTGGGCACCATTAGGAGCCTGATTCCCATGAGACAAGACACCCACACAGCCGAAACCGGTTTGGCTCAGTGGACAGAGCATCAGCCTGTGGACTGAAGGGTCCCAGGTTCAATTCTAGTCAAGGGCATGTACCTTGGTTGTGGGCACATCCCCAGGAGGGGGTGTGCAAGAGGCAGCTGATGGATGATTCTCTCTCATCAATGTTTCTAACTCTCTATCCCTCTCTCTTCCTCTCTGTAAAAAATCAATAAAATATATTAAAACACACACACACACACACACACACACACACCACTGTGGCACCTTCAGCTTAGGACCCCACTGGGCCAGGCATCCAGGGAGGGCAACTAACATGGCACAGGGCCTGGGCTTTGGGCCTGCAAGCCAGGTAAGGAGGGGCAGAGATTCCCAAGGTGGAGACCTAGGAAGGGGTCCCCAGGACACTGGGAGGAGCGGAAGCAGGAAGGGGGCATCCATCTTTCCTCCCTCCCCAGCCACCAGTACCCCTCCCCCACCCTGACGGGAACTGGGAGGCCAAAGTCTGCCCAAGGTCACAAATTGATTGTTTTGTAGGAAGAGGACCAGACAGGGACTGTGGGAGGATTTGGCGGGGGAGGGTGCGACCCCTCCTCCTCTAGCCGGGCTGGGGGGGGCGGGGGCATGTCTGGAAGATGGGATTGAGGCCAGGGCTGTGCCCCCTCCTTGGGGGGAGGGGGCCAAGCAATGCCAGCGCTCAGGCCACCTGCTAGGGCTGATAAGGGGCCCACACAGGGCTCCCACAAACGGTTTACCATTGGGGGTGGGATCAGCCTGCAGGACTCAGGAGGGGGCACAAGCATGGAGCGGCTTTGGGGTCTACTCCAGGGAGCGGTAAGACTGAGTGGGGTCGGGGGACACCGTAGGCCTCCTGTCTAGGCCCTAGCCCCCTCTCAAACCCAAGGCTGGCCCCTCCCCTTCCCACTTCAATCTCTCCCCTCCAGCCCGCCTCTCAGGAACCTCTCCCTTGCCTTGTGCTCACATGGCACCCAAAGTCCCTGACTCTACTTTTGCCGGGTCCCTCCCTGCCTCCCACACTTCTTTCCCCCAATCTCGTGCCCACCTGACCCCCACAGAAAAGGCTGTCCCCACGACCCTCTCAGACCACCTACAAGCATGTGGGAGGCCCCCAGCAGGGGTGCCCGGAGGAGGAAGAGGAAGAGGAGGAGGAGGCAGCCACGCCACCGGGCCGCTTCTGTCCCATGGAGCTGAGGGGCCCTGAGCCCCTGGGCTCGCAAGCCGGGCAGCCACACCTGGAACTCTGGGCAGCGGCAGGACGAAGGGCTGCTCCCTACCTGGTCCTGACGGCCCTGCTGATCTTCACCGGGGGTGAGAGCCTCTGCCCTCATGGTGAGGGGCTGGGCTGGGGGAGCTTCTGGGGTCCAGAGGGAGCACAGGAGAATCTGCATCTTGCCACTTGCCAGCCTTCCTTCTGGGCTACGTGGCCTTCCGAGGGTCCTGCCAGGCGTGCGGGAACGGCGTACTGGTGGTCAGCGAGGACGTGAACTATGAGCTGGGCCCGAACTCCCACCAGCGCACCTTGTACTGGAGTGACCTCCGGGCCATGTTCCTCCGGCACCTGGGGGAGGGGAGCCTGGAGAAGGCCATCAGGTAAGGACCATCCCGGCCCTCAAACCCCTCACCCTCTCCATCTCCTCTCCTCCCCTCCCCCAGGACCCTGGCGTCAAGTCTCCCTTCTGAGTCCCTCCACCTGCCCCTCTGGCCTCCCTGTCCAGTGGTCCAGGGAAGGATGGCAGGCGCTGGAGCTGAGGGAGGGCGGGCAGTTCCCGAGATGCACCTGCAGAGGGAGGGCTCAGGGTGGCACACTGGGGAGATGCTGGAGCTGACTGTCTCAACAAGAACAGAGGGTCCAGATAGGAGTGGGTGGGGGCAGACCCCCACAAAAAGTTATGAATGCCACACCGAGGAGCTCTGGCAGATCTGAGGAAGGGTGTTTTAGCGAATCAGAAAAACAGGGAAGGAAATGCATTTGTGGGAGCAGCCCTTCCCCCATCCACACTGAGAGAAACCGCCAGGCACCGGGCAGGCCTGCAGCATGGCACCCGCAGCCGGGGTGCTTTTTGTCTGCGGAGCGTCCACGGGTCAGGGCGCCAAGAGCCCTCTGTTAGGTCAGGGACCGTCTCAATGGGTTCTCCTGGGTTCTAAGTACAAAATCATACGGTATAAGCTGTACACAGTGAAAGATGTATAGCATCTTTTCCAATATTGATACTTTTTATTTCTCTTTCATTTCTTACTGCATTGGAGAGGACATGAGGTATCGGTGACAGTAGATAGCCTTACCTATTTCCTGACTTTCATAGGAATGTGTGTGTGTTTATATTTAAAAAAAGATTTAAAAATTGATTTGAGAGAGAGAAATATCTACTTGTTCACTTATTTATACATTCGTTGGTTGATTCTTTATTTTATTTTATATTTTATTGTTTTTTACAGAGAGGAAGGGAGAGAGATAGAGAGCTAGAAACGTCGATGAGAGAGAAACATCGACCAGCTGCCTCTTGCACACCGCCCACCGGGGATGTGCCCGCAACCAATGCACATGCCCTTAACCGGAATCGAACCTGGGACCTTTCAGTCCGCAGATGGACGCTCTACCACTGAGCCAAACCAGTTTCGGCTCGTTGGTTGATTCTTATATGTACCCTGACCAGGGATTGAAGCCACACCTTAGTGCAGTGTTTCCCAACCTTCTCTCATGATGAGAATCACCTGGTGGAGTTGTTAAAACACAGATTCCCGGATCCCAACTAAGAAGTGCTAAACTAGAATTTTTGGGAACATATAGGTAAAATTGCATACCTAACTTAGTGCTCTGTATATAAAATCTGTCTTAGAGCACTAGTTAAGTATACAATTTTACCTATATGTTCCCAAAAATTCTAGTTTAGCACTTCTTAGTTGGGATCCGGGAATCTGTGTTTTAACAACTCCACCAGGTGATTCTCATCATGATAGAAGGTTGGGAAACACTGCCTTTTAGTGTATCAGGACAACACTCCAACCAACTGAGCTATCCAGCCAGGGCAGGAATGTCTTTATAATACTTTGTCATTGAATGTGAACTTTGCTGCAGACTCTGGGAAGCTTTTCAAAAGAAAATCAAGAAAGTTTCCTTCTACTCTTAGCTTGCTGAGATTTTTTTAAATTTTTATTATTTTTTTTATGATCAGAAAGGAGAAACAGTGATGGAATTTTTTAAAGTATTTTTTCAGAATACACTGAGATGATCATTTAATTGTTGTTATCATGTTTATGTAGTAATTTGTATTAATATATTTCCTTTTCTTCATGAGAGCAACACTAAACTTGATCACTCTGATGTCACGGAATCTGCCTTATGAAAGACCTTAAATCTGTGGCTTCACCCTGGCCAGTTGGGCTCAGTGGATAGTGTCGGCCTGCAGACTGGAAGGGCTCAGATTTGGCTCCGGTCAAGGGCACATGCCAGGGCTGTGGGCTCAATCTCTAAGTGTGGTGTTTGCAGGAGGCAGCCAATGATTCTCTCTCATGATTGATGTTTCTATCTCTCTCTCCCACTCCCTTCCTCTCTGAAATCAATACAAATATATTTTTAAAAATCTGTGGCATCAACAACATGCAGGTGTTTTTTTTTTATCTTCTTGATTGGCAGTCAAGGTATAGGCTGAGCAGATGGATGGTTTCACAGGTCTTGGGGTGGGTGTCAGGCTGCCCATGGCATCAAAGGGCAGGGAGGCAAGAGGGTAGCAAGCACTGAAGTGACTTTAGGTTGGATGGGGAAGGGAAAGGAAGGGAAGGGAAGGGAAGGGAAGGGAAGGGAAGGGAAGGGAAGGGAAGGGAAGGGAAGGGAAGGGAAGGGAAGGGAAGGGAAGGGAAGGGAAGGGAAATCAGGAGCTGAAGATAGGCTTGGAGAAATTGGACAGTCTGGAGTGCTAACCACTCATGTCCTGTGTGGCCCTGGGCAAGTGACTACATCTCCATTTCCTCATCTAAACATGAAAGTAATAGCAGTCCAGCGTCTGAGTGCAGATTAAATGGGAGATCCCGTATGTAAACCTTCTCCACTGACAGGGAGACCATGCAGATGGGGGTGGCAGAGGTGAGACAGAGGACAGGGAGAGTTCAGGTGACAATAGGCTTGTAGATAAGTGGTGACTATGGAAGAAGACAGGGTGAGGCTCCTATGAGACAAATGATTCCACAATTCTACTGGGAACTTTGGTGTTCAGTGTCTCCATGAGGCCCGGGTAGGGGGTGGGGGAGACGAAGGTCCTGTCTCTGCCCAGTCAGCCCTTGGGAAGCAAAGTGCTTTCATGCCAGGGGCACAGCACCTGTGAGTGAAGGGGCGGTCGGTTGGAGTTTGGCCTGGACAGGGAAAACCTAAGGGATGGAGGACAGAACCCCCAGCTCTTGGCAGCTAATATCTTAAGCATAAGGAGGCCCTGGAGACGCTGGGTCACATCCTGGTGGTGACGAGATGGGGGTGGTGGCAGCCTCTGGGTCAGCCTTAGGAGCCCTTCAAGGCCTGGAACCAGGGCCACCTCTCGCCTCGCCTCCTCGCTTCCAGGCGCCCCAAAGTCCGGGCCCTTCTCCCCTCCAGCGCCCCAATCCCACCTCTCCCCGCTCAGACACACCAGCCTTAGGGACAGGGTCGCCGGCTCCGCTGGGATGGCCGCCCTGGCCCGGGACATCCACGCTGCGCTCTCGCGCCAGAAGCTGGACCACGTGTGGACAGACACGCACTACGTGGGGCTGCAGTACCCAGACCGGTGAGCGCGGAGGGTGAGGGGCGCGGCGGTGGGGGGCGTGTGGGATGGGGGACGCTCACCGCCCCCACTCCCCAGGGCTCACCCCAACACCCTGCACTGGGTCGATGCAGCCGGGAGGCTCGGGGAACAGCTGCCGCTGGAGGACCCGGACGTCTACTGTCCCTACAGCGCCACCGGCAACGCCACGGTGAGCGCCTCGGCCTCGCCCTCTCTCCCGGGGGCGGAGGGTGGGGTGAGCGCGCTGACCGCCCCGCGTCCCCAGGGGCAGCTGCTGTACGCCCACTACGGGCGGCCGGAGGACCTGCAGCGCCTGCGGGCCCGGGGCGTGGAGCCGGCCGGGCGCCTCCTGCTGGTGCGCTTGGGGGCGATCAGTTTTGCCCAGAAGGTGAGGGTCCCCGGATGGGGGCGGGTGGTGGTGGACTGGAGCGCGGCGGGAAGGTATAGGCTGGGGGACCCCAGGATCGGACAGCGGCCCATGGGAAGCGTCTGGGAGGCTGTTAGAGGGAGAAAAGAAAGAACCAAGTGGATTGTAAGAAAATGCTGGCGAGGAACAAAATCAGGAGGTTGGGGATGGGGCTCGGGAGGTTCGGGGATGGGAGAATGGGGTACTGTGGGGTCTGCGGCTGCCAAGGTGGCAGGGCACAGAGATGAGGGCCAGGTGGTGCCCGCAGACGCTCCCTCTCTGTGGGTCTACAATTGCAGGTCAAAGGCTGTGCCATTTCACTTTTACTTGCTTCTCCTGCCCTTATAAATCTGTTTTCTCCGTGAGACAGTCCTTAGCCCTCCCTCCCCCCTGCCCAGGTGGCCAGTGCCCAGGACTTTGGGGCGGGAGGAGTGCTCATATATCCCGACCCGGCCGACTTTCCCCAGGGCCCACACAAGCCCGGCCTGTCCGGCAACCGGGCCGTGTACGGACATGTAAGTATTGGGGGGCCATTATCCGTGCTTTCCTAGACCCCAGGGCCGCCCCTTCGTGCCCTGGATGAAGCTGGCACACCTTTTGGGAGCCTAGCTCCCCGTTTCAGAGTGGGCACCCCTCCCCCCACAGGTGCACCTGGGGACTGGGGACCCCTACACGCCTGGCTTCCCTTCCTTCAATCAAACCCAGTTCCCTCCAGTCCAGTCCTCGGGCCTTCCCAGCATCCCGGCCCAGCCCATCAGCGCGGACGTCGCCTCCCTCCTGATGAGGTGAGGGGCCGGTGGGAACCAGGGGTGAGAACCAGGAGAGTAGGCAGGGAGAGGTGGGCTGCCACGAGTGGGTGAACTAGAAAAAGACGGCTCTTCCGGAGGGAGCTGCCTCGTGCCAGGGCCCACCGTTCAGTGAGAGGAGCTCCTGCTGGACGTCACAGCCACCTCCACAGAACACAGCCTGCACAACGGGCCAAGGCAGCCCTGGCTGGCCTGCCCTCCAGTCAGGGTGCAGGGGCAGAGAGCAGGAGCCAGAAGATGGAAGGGAGAGGACTAGGATTTAGGCTCTTTTACAGCCTGAGCCTCTCTGCCCCACCCCTCTGCAGGAAGCTTGCAGGTCCTGTGGCCCCACAAGAATGGCAGGGGCAGCTCTCCGGCTCCCCTTACCGCCTGGGCCCTGGGCCAGGCCTGCACCTCGGGGTCAACAACCGCAGGGCTTCCACCGCCATCAGCAACATCTTTGGCTGCATCGAGGGCCGATCAGAGCCAGGTGTGCCTGCTTGCCCAGCCTTCGGGAGGGAAGCTGCGTATAAATCCTTACCAGACGTGGGGCTGGAGCAGGAGGCCCTGGAGAGTGGGCCAGAGTGGTGTCCAGAGGAGGGAGGCGGCCTTGGCTGAAGTGAGCGTGCAGCAAGGGTTAACAGGGGGGCAGTCTGGCAGGTTGCAGCTGACCTGGGGCCGTGGAGGGCAGAAGTGAGACTTCACAGTCCAACGTGCCCGTAGACCGAATGGGCCATTTTGTGTAGCAGTGAATTGTCTCACATTGGAGATGAACAGGCATCAGGTGGGTGATGTTATAGCATGAAAGGAGGTCTGATCAGTTCGATGACCCTTTGAAGCATAACTAGACATGGATAGCAGTGGGGGGTCAAGGGGGGTTCTTGAGCTGAAGACTGGGGTCACCAGAGCAACTTGGGAAGAAAAGTTTGGCCCCTATAAGAACTGAGGGAGTGACACAGGGAGGCCTGTGGCGAAGCTCAGAGGAGGATGCTGTCGTGGGCGGAGAAGGGACAGGAGATTTAAAGGGAAAACCTGGTGAACAGCTGGACACGGCTTCCCTGGGAGGTAAGGAGTCAGGAATGACCAGGAGCCTCACTAAAGGAGCAGGCAGGGCCAGCGGAGGAGGGGCACTCGCTGCAATGACAGCAGGGGTTGCAGAAATCTGAGAGGCTGAGATCGAGGAGCTGGGGGCCTGGGAAATGGTGAGGCCCTGTGAGCACCTGTCATCCCAAGGTGCAGGGAGGAGCCTCTGGGTGCTGCCAGTGTAAGCGGGGGACTCCACACATCTCCCCCCACAGATCACTACGTTGTTATTGGGGCCCAGAGGGATGCATGGGGCCCTGGGGCGGCCAGGTCTGCTGTGGGGACCGCCATTCTGCTGGAGCTGGTGCGGACCTTTGCCTCCATGGTGAGCAATGGTAAGGCCAGGGCCTGGGCCTGGGCCGGGCAGCCAGGGCTGTGACCTGAGCCAGGACCGGGCAGAGGGGCAATCAGCAGCACAGGCTGGAGGGTGGCCGCTCAGACCTGGCTCCCAACCCACTCATGTCCTGTGTGGCCCTGGGCAAGTGACTGCATCTCCATTTCCTCATCTAAACACGAAAGCAGTAGCAGTCCAGCGTCTGAGTGCAGATTAAACGGGAGATCCCGTATGTAAACCCTCTCCATCGCTGTTGGAGTTGAGTCAGAGCAAGCCCAGGGCTGGGGTAGGGACCGGATGAAAGGGAAAAAAGGACCCCAGGGGACCAGGACAGAGGCAGACAAAACAGGGGGGGGGGGGGGAGAGTGTGGTCTGCTTGGTCTCCAGTTGAGCTCATCCTCTCTCCCCAGGCTTCCAGCCTCGAAGGAGTCTTCTCTTCATCAGCTGGGATGGAGGTGACTTTGGGAGTGTGGGCTCCACAGAGTGGCTGGAGGTAATTGGGGTCGTGGGCAGGCAGCCAGGCAGTGGGGAGAAGTAGGGAGAGGCTTCGTACTCCATCCCCCTCCCCCACAGGGCTACCTTAGCCTGCTGCACCTCAAGGCCGTGGTCTACGTGAGCCTGGACAATGCCGTGCTGGGTGAGCAGGGGCAATGCCGCCGCCTGGACCCCCTCAGGGGCACCCCGGCCCTTGGGACCAAGTCCTGAGCTTGGCCTGCTTCTCCGCAGGGGATGACAAGTTCCACGGCAAGACCAGCCCCCTTCTGATTAGCCTCATCGAGAACATCCTGAAGCAGGCAAGAGTCTAGCTGGGAGCAGGGATGGAGGGACGTTTGGGGAGCGGGGAAGGGATTGGAGCCTGACCTTGCCCCCACCCTGCCCCCAGGTGGAGTCTCCTAACCACAGCGGGCAGACCCTTTATGAGCAGGTGGCGTTCAGCAATCACAGCTGGGATGAGGTGTAAGTCAGGGCGAGGTGGGAGGGAGGAAAGCTGGGGTTGGTGTGGGAGGAGCATGAACCCACAGAGCTTTTTAACCTGCCCCCCCAACCGCAGAATCCAGCCACTGCCCATGGACAGCAGCGCCTACTCCTTCACTGCCTTTGCGGGGGTCCCTGCAGTCGAGTTCTCCTTCGTGGAGGTGAGACTCCCCGCCCGCCCCACGGCAGCAGCCTCTGGCCTGTGTGTGCCGAGCGCCTGCGCCAGCAGCCCCTGTCCCGCAGGACGGCCCGCCGTACCCATTCCTGCACACGAAGGACGACACGTACGAGAACCTGCACAAGGTGCTGGGGGGCCGCCTGCCCGCCGTGGCCCAGGCCGTGGCCCAGTTTGCGGGGCTGCTCCTCATCCGGCTCAGCCACGACCACCTGCTGCCCCTGGACTTCGGCCGCTACGGGGACGTGGTCCTCAGGCACATCGGCAGCCTCAACGAGTTCTCCGGGGACCTCAAGGTCCACGATGCCAATCCCTCTCCCGGCTTCTGGGGCTGGAGGGCCCTAGATCCCCTGAAAGTGCTGACCAGCCCAGGGAGTCTGGCCGCTTCTTCCCCACCCTCCGCCTTGGCCCTTTACTCCTGCCCCAGGCACCTAAGCCCCTCCCAAGCCCCCAGGATTTGCCTCCCCCACCCCCACCCCCCCCCCCCCCGCAACCACACAGCTCTTCCCTCTCCCTTCTTACGCCCCAGCATTCTGTCCCCTATTGTACCTCCCACCCTGCCAGGCCCGGCCTGTCCCCCAGACCCTTGACCTCCACCCTAGGCTGGGTCCTGGCCCCTGCTACCGGCCCCAGCCCGCACCTCCGCCCTTAGGCCCGCGGGCTGACCCTCCAGTGGTTGTACTCGGCACGAGGGGACTACATCCGGGCGGCGGAGAAGCTGCGGAAAGAGATCTACAGCTCAGATGAGAGCGACGAAAGGCTGACACGCACGTACAACGTGCGCATCATGCGGGTGAGGGCCTGCTCCCTCGCCCTGTGCCCCCTCCTCCCTCTGCTTAGCTCCTCCCCTGGCTACTCCTTGCCCTCTCTCTACCTCCCTCCACTCCCTGTCCTGGGAACTCCTCAAGTCCTGGACGCACATTCCTAACAGACAGGCTGGAGTGACCTCCGAGGCAGGCCCCGATTAATATTGAAATGAAGAGAGGGCCGAAGCTGGTTTGGCTCAGTGGTAGAGCATTGATCTGGGGACTGAAAGGTCCCGGGTTCGATTCCAATCAGGGGCATGTACATTGGTTGCGGGCACATCTCCAGTAGGGGGTGTGCAGGAGGCAGTTGGTCAATGTTTCTCTCTCATTGACGTTTCTAGCTATCTCTCTCACTTCCTCTCTGTAAAATATTAATAAAACATATTTAAAAGAGAGAGAGAGAGAGAGAGAGAGAGAGAGAGAGAGAGCGCGAGCGCCAGTCTACAATCGCCTGGCCAACATGGCAGGACTGGGACACTCCACCACCCCCTTACCCCCACCACCCACAGGGCTCCCCCCCCCACACACACACTGTTTCACCAGCCCCTGGAGAGAAAAAGCATGTCCACAATGGTCCACAGAACAAGAGGCAAAGGGTTATGGCCCTGGAGGTACAAAAAGCTTAAGAAATTCAGAGCATGAAGGGCTCTCTTCCTTCTGCAATGGCAATGAGATGCGTGAAACTCGGAAAGGCTGCTTGGAGGAAGTGACATGTGAAAGTTATACTAGATTTTATTCCCTCTTCCATCCCTCCTCCTTAGCTTTAATGCTTTGCAAACCACACTCCATCCCCATTTCTAACCCCTCCTCTCCCTTCCATTTCTTCACCCAAGACTTCAACCTGGCAACCTTTTGTCTCAGGAAATGGATGTGCAGAGGCTGTGAGAGTGGGGGAAGTCCATAGGGCAGAATCACAAGCAGCCCTAGCCACGCTGAGTGTGGATGAGCAGGGAACCCGGAGTGTTCACAGAACAGTTTTGGGAGAGCATGTGTTTTCTCTCCGCATTCATTTTCCTGCTTGGGTTCCTGCTCATTTCCTTCGGCATCACTCATTTCTTCTTTGTTCACAAATTCATCCCTCATGCTCTTTCATACTTGCTCCTTTTCCTGGTCTCTCTCATCCTCCTTTCTCCTCAGTATCCTCTTCTTCCTTTCCCCCTTCCTCATTTCTCCTTCTCCCCTTCCCTATGTGCCTTCCACAAAGACTTGTGACTCTAAGTGAGACAAGAAATTGGGCACGGTTCATTCTCAGATCTTGCTTTAACCCCTGATGTGCCAGGCTCCAGGAACACAGAAAGATACACACACACACACACACACACACACCCCTTATCCCACATGTGTCAAACACAAGGCCCGCGGGCCAAATCCGTCCCGCCAGGCCTTGCAATGTGGCCCGCACCGCGCTGTCATCACTGCACTCCGCTGCGTTTCCATCACAATGACAGTTTATGACTGTTCAGTAAACCATTCGGCCCGCGATTTAGGCTGGATTTTAGATTTTGGCCCCTTCTCTGATTGAGTTCAACACCCCTACCTTATCCCATTCTCAAAGATTCCTCCCAAGAGCTAAAAGCATCCCCATGTAAGGGATCACAGGATTCAGACTCAGGCTGGAGAGGAAAAGACTCAGAACTTCAGAACCTGCAATACACGGCTAGGCCAAGCCCAGAGAACTTCGTGGCTCTAGACCAGGGATTGGTAAACTACAGCCAACCAGCCAAATTTGGCCTGCCCTCTGTTTTTATAAATGAAGTTTTATTGCAATGCAGCCATGGTCATTGGTTTTCATATTGTCTACAGCTGCTTTTGTGCTATAGCAGCGAAGTTGAGTAGCTGCAGAAACAGAATGGTCTGAGAAGCCTAAAATGTTTACTATCTTGCTTTTTGCATAAACGGCTTGCTGACCCCAGGCTTTAGACTGTGACATGGGTCTTGAATAACAGACAGAACTTGAGCTGGTGCAAAAAAGAGTTTCCAGGGTGGAGAGCCCCAGGATAGGCTGAGGCAGTGAGATGGGGCCGGGCTCTCCCTGTGAGCAGTGTGTGGGCCAGCAGAGTGTGATTAGAGGCTCCATGGAGAATCTGAGTGGGGAGGAGCACCAAGCAGTGAGATAAGAACCAACTATGGGGAATCCTGAATACCAAAATAAGAACTTTGAATTTTTAGGGTCTGGGCATCAAGGAAACTAGGAAGGTGTTTGGGCAGGAAGGTGATGTGAGCAAAGTGGAATTTTTGGAAGGATTTGGCCAGAATGTTAATGGCCTGAAAGAGAGAATGCTATTAATGATGACTGAGCTCTGGGTGAGGGTGGCAGAGGGCAGCATATGCCACCTATGGTGATGGGACTGGACTGATGTTACATTTGGAAGTAAAATGGAGAGTCTGAGTGTTGACGAAAGAGGAGCAGAATCATCATAGCAGCTGCCATTTATTGAGGGCTACCAAATACTACAGCTTTACTTTCTCAGGACTACACCCCAAATCCTGTGAGGTTGCTGATATGGCACATAGAAACTGATGCTCAGATGGGCTAAGTGATGTATCCAGACCTGTTAGTGGTAGAGCTGAAATTAGAAACCAAGCAGTTTGACTCCGAAGTCTGTGCTCACCCCACTCCCACTCATCTCCAAGGCTGAGAGTCTGGCACCTGGGGAAGACCATGGTGCTCACCAAGGAATGTGGGTGCAAGGGTCAGGTTTTGGAAGGTGTTGGTGTCCACATGTGTGTGAGGCTGTGTCCAGGTGCCGCTACCCCAGTGAGGAGGCCCAGAAGGCTAATGGGCAGGATTGCCACTGTCCCCACAAGTTTAAGGGCATGGATGAGTTCTTTGAACAAATGAGGCCTTTGAAAGATATGGGTGTGAGATTCTGATTTTGACGGGGTGGCAACCAGGTAATGGTAATCTAAATATCTTCCCCTAATGATTTGAATATGCAGCCAGGATTGTAAAAACAACACTGGATTGTAGGTAACGAGACGAGTAGAAGGTAGAGGTCAAACCTTGGGCCAGCTCACAGGTGGGAGCAGAAGGAACCAGAGGGGCTGGCAGAGAGGTGGGGTAAGAGCAAGGCCACCTCAGAAAAGATAAACAGTATCTGAGTCAGAGGGTGGTGAGGGCAGTCAGGTTCTTCATTAGGACTGGGCTGTCCCCCTTGACCTTTGACTCTGGGTTATGGACATTGGCAGAGGTGAGGCGATATGACTGGGGTATGAGAAAGTGAGAAACAGTAGGATGATACTGTTCTCTGGGGCTCTGGGCAGGGAAGTGAATGGGGAGACCTAGATGCAGACTTGGAGGTTCAAGGGGTAAAAAGAAAGGAATTCAACCCAAAACTGGACAACATACTACTCAGCTATTGGTGACATCGCAGAGTAGCCATTCCTGATTGGGTAGCCAAAGGGAGGTGGGACTTAAATTGCTCACTAGTGTTTATTAAGCCAGAACTAGGTCCCAATCTTGGTTTGGAATTGTTGTTCAGGTTTTAGCTTGCTGGGGTGGGGAGAGAGGGGCAAGCCCCAACCTTGACCTGGCTCCCCTCTCTGTTCAGGTGGAATACTACTTCCTGTCCCAATACGTGTCGCCGGCTGACTCCCCATTCCGACACATCTTCCTGGGCCAAGGAGATCACACGCTGGACGCCCTGCTCAACCACGTGCGGCTGCTCCGCGCCAGCAGTTCCCTAGGGGCTGCCACCTCCGGGGTGGCGCCTGGCCTGGGCTTCCAGGAAAGCCAATTTCGTCGCCAACTGGCCCTGCTCACCTGGACGCTGCAGGGGGCCGCCAATGCACTCAGCGGGGATGTCTGGAGCATAGATAACAACTTCTGAGTGGGGTTAATGCTCTTGCCCCAGGGGGAGCTCCTGCTCTTCCCACTTGAGCGATTTCTGGGTGACTGTGCAGCAACGCTCATTGCTGACCGATTTCTCATTAGCCCTTCCTGCCTCCTTAGGGGCCCAGTGTAAAATCCCACACACCCTTGGCCCTCCAGTGTAGGATTAGGTGAGCAGTGCCTTCCAAAAGGGAGGCTCATACTGTCAGCTAATCAGACAGCAGCATCTGTTCCATCAGTCACAGCCCCTTCCCCTTCAGGAGCCAGGTGCCCCATACTTAGAGACCACTGGAAGGTTTCCGGGGACCTGGCCAGTTTTCTTGGCGGGAGAGATGGCTGGGACCATGCCGATGGCTAACATGTGGCCTGTGGTAGAAGGGGCTGAGGTCTGAAATTCAATAAATCATCTGTTTGTAAGCACCTTTATGCTTCCTCACTCACCCCACCCAGTCATCCCTTATTTAAGACATAGGAAAGGATTGAGAAGGGGACGGAGAGGATGAAACTGGGAATGCTGAATCCATTGGGAAAACTCAGATGTCTCATTATGTAAAGGAGGAAAATGCCTAAGAAAAGGTGGTTTCCCCCAAAGACCACCATGGAGTGGAGGGCTGGCTCTGTACCTTTTCCTGGGACCAGGGACAGCTACATATTTTGTAAGGTCTGTTGCAAAATAAAAATGCTTCCAAGGCCCCAAAAGCTATAACAACTGATAATTGTCTTCCAGCAGCATAACAGACTAGAGTCTCAGCATTATCTTGCTAATTTTTCATCCCTAATCAAATCTGCCCTTTTCCCTATGCATCTGAAGGTGGGCTTAATGGCTGCCTTTCAAGGATCCTATTTTTTCACCATGGCTTCCTGTCTCTTGAGTGGCTCACTTAAGTTATATCAGGCAATGCTATCTCTCCCCATCTTCAGTAACCCTAGTGTTTCTGACCCACAGAAGTTGAAATCGAAGAAACAAAGTAAAAGAAGATAAAGGGACAAAAAGGCAGATGATTATGGGGATTGGAAGCATCCAGGCAGCCCTGGCAAGAGGCCTCAATGGCTCAAGACAGTGAGACTAGAGCTCTAAAGCAGGCGGTATTTTTTATTGTTTCTTTTTAGCTTAGGTTCGTTGGCATAGGGACAGGATCCTATCTTAAAGGGCTAACGGGGATCTCAAGATTCAACTTTCACCAGGACTGGTGTGGCTCAGTTGGTTGACTATTGTCCCCTGCACCAAGAGGTTGTGGGTTTGATTCCTCATGAGAGGACATGCCAGGGTTGCAGGCTCAATGCCCAATAGGGGGCATACAGGAAGCAGCTGACTGATGTTTCTCTCATTGACCTCTCTCTCTCCCTCTCTCTCTCTCTCTCTCTCTCTCTCTCTCTCTCTCTCTCTCTCTTCCCTTCTTCCTTCCTCTCTAGACTCATATATTTTTTTTTTTAAATCAACTTTCCCAGAGATTATAACTTGGTGCAGCCACTATGCAAAAAGTATGAAGATTCCTAAAAAATAGAGTTCCCATACAGCCCAACAATACCACTTCTGGGTATTTATCTGGAGAAAACAAAAACAATAATTTAAAAAAACATATGTATCCCTATGTTCATTGTGGCATTATTTACCAAAGCCAAAATATGGAAATAACCTAGGTATCCATCAATAGATGAATGGATAAAAGATGTGATATATATATTCACAAAATGGGATATTACTCCGCCATAACAGAATGAAACCTGACAGTTGTGATAACATAGACACAGAAGGCATTGTACTAAGTGAATAAGTCAAAGATAAATATTGTATTTCATATATGGAATCTAAAAATCAAAACAAATGAATAAACAAAACAAAACAGACCCATTGGATATAGAGAAAGGGACGGGGAGAATCAACTTTCTCAATATTCTCATTTAGGAGATGGAAACTGAAGCTCACAGAAATGAAAGGACTTGCTCAAGGTCATAGTTTTTCAGTGCTCCAGAACCAGAACCCAGGACTTAATCCTTGCTGGGCCTCTTCACTGGCCCAGGTACCTGGGTCCCTAGGGATGGGAGTAGGAGGAACTGGAGAAAAAGAAGTATGGAGAAAGGGGCATGTTCCCTACATCCCTCAGTTTAATTTTGCAAATTTCTTTTATTCAACTTGGAAAATGAATACAAATCCCTGGGTATTTTTTGTCAAGGGTGAAGGGAGTGGCAGGAAAAAGGGAATAGGAGTCGAGGCAAGGTATGAGCATCACAGTGGCTGTCTCATGTCCACATCCCTGCCCAGGGAGAGGGTGGAGGTTGAGCAGGGGGCTCAGGTCCGGAGAAAGACCATGGTAAGGAGGCCTGGAGAGGGGAGAAATAAAGAGCAAGAAACAATGAGTAGTCCTGGAGCTCTGGGAGCCTCCTCCCAGCCCCTACCCCTCTTTCTCTGGGCTCAGATCCCCTCACCACTACTGTGCTCACCCAAGATGTAGGCCGCCACCAACTTCTGTCCCAGGGAGACATGCAGGACTTGGGGCAGCTGGCTGCCAAGTTCATCCTGGAGTGGGAGCAGCAGGAAGGCCACCGAAACTATGCCGGTCAGCAAGAACAGGAGGAAGGAGCTGGTGGCCAGTTGTGAGTGGGATTCTGGGAAACAAGGCTTGTCAGAAGCTCCAGACCAAACTCCTCCCCAACCCAAGGTTCTCTTGGAAGGAGGCTGCAGACCTTTTACTGTCCTTCAGAAGCACACAATGCAAATGTCCTCTCCTCTCTAAAGCCTCTGTCCCCACAGCCACAAGAAACCCTCTCTCCTCTGGTCCCTCAGCGATTTTTTTCTTCTCTCTTCACTCTGCCTGATTATTGGTTTCTGTGCACCTGTCTGTTAGGCACGAAACTCCTTTTCCCAGACTCAGCATACAACTTGGAGTGGTATAGTTGCTCAGTACAGGTTTTTTTATGGAACCAAACTGAGCTGGCATATAATAGAAAGTATTAAAGTTAAAGATAAGGAAGAATTTTCCCATCTATAATAAATATAGAAGCCAGAAACCAGGTAAACTGCAAACTATGTTTATTCCCTAATCCTATATAATCAAAGCCTAATATGCTAAGTGTCTGGTCAGCCATATAACCAATCAAAATGTAATATGCTAATGATATGCTAAGGCAGCTCAACTGCTCACTATGACGTACACTGACCACCAGGAGGCAGACGCTCCAACCTGTAGGTTAGCTTGTTCCTGGGGTCTGGCCAATTTATCGGGACTAAGCAAGACCAGGAAGCCCTGGAGCCCTCTTCCGGTCCCTGGCTGACCAGCCTCCCGCATCCCTCCCCACCCCAATAGTGCACCCTCACCCTCTTGCAATCCTGGACTGCTTGGGTGATGTCAGAGATTCAGTTTAGGTCCGATCCCACAGGCTAGGCTGAGGGAATCCACTGGTGCATGAATTCGTGCACCGGGCCTTTAGTGTAATATAAAATCTCAACTCCTAGGAACATTTCCACAAAAAGCCAATAAACTAAACCTGAAGACCTCTGCAACTCCAACCAAGCTCATCTCTAGAGTAATGCTAGGTCTTTCCTCCCTATAGAACTCAAAAATTCCCATCCTCCAACTCACTTTCAGGGAGGTGTCTGGTTGTAGGTGGTGCTGTCCAGGAAGGAGGCCCTGGGTGTGGCGTTGAGTCAGGCTGTCCCTGAAGTTCAAGGGGGTTGGCTGGGGCCCTCAAAACCGAGGTGATGTCCTTGCGCCCCAACACTCGGCTCTCAGCTCCCTCCTCAAACAGCTCAATGCGGAAGCGGTCCTGGACGTCATAGTGGCTGGCAATGGGAGCGACGTGGCGGATCACACTGGTCCCGAGATGGGAGAGAGGCCCATTGCGAGGAAGTGAGTGATAGGCAATGAACCAAGTAGATCCAGGTCCCCGCTCCCAGGAAACTTTCCCACTGGGTTACGGGCAGAGGGTTGGGAAAAAAGTTGAAGAGGACCAGGTCTGAGACCTTAGACCAGGGGTTAGGAACCTTTCTTCTGCCAAGGCCATTTGTATATTTATAATATTATCTGCTTAATGTAAATTTATGTTGCTATGAAAAAAAAAAAAAAAAAAAAGCTCCTAGATTTATGAATTTTGAGTCCTGCCTGTGGTTGCCTTGGCAGGGACAAAATAAATGATTTTGCTGCCTTTGGGCTGGACACTCCCCACCCCAGCCTTAGACCATGGCTCAGTTGTACTGCCTTTGGGCTGGACACTCCCCACCCCAGCCTTAGACCATGGCTCAGTTGCTCAGAGATAGGTAGCAGCAGCCTCTGGCTTCTCCACCCTCCCACTTACATGTCAATGCAGGACTGCGGCTTCACATATCCTTCTGCGTCAAACACGGTGTACTTGGCAGGTGCTGTGCACAGGACTGTGGGGTACAAGCACAGAGAGACTGACTCTTGCTTCTGAGACCCTACACAAACCTTTCCCACTAAGGGGCAATAGAGTCCCCCTGCCTTCTACCCCCAGGACTAGACATGACTCTTCTGGTCCACCAAGGCTGGCCCTCTGACCATGTGGACGAAAAGGGACCACATACTAACCTGCCAAGATCAGCCTTGCAAACTCAGAAACCTAAAGTAAGTTAGGATTTGAAGTTAAAGCTTTTTAACTAAAAGCCGTTAGGGCAGAAAGTCATGTGCTAGGTTAAAATCTTCCCTGACAAAAGTCAATCTTTACCTTAACTAAGCCTGTCTATTGCCTTTTGAATTTAAGATAATATTCCTTTGGAATATGAGGGTAACTTCCCTTTTCCCAGACCCCTCAGGGCACAACCAATGTACCAGGGCTGAAACCATAAATCCTCATTGTTACTGTTAACATGTTAATTATTCACTGTTAACTATCCTGTACCCACCTACATAAAAGATGTGTCTACCTTTTTACTTTTCATCCAATCCCAGAGGTTTCCCCAATTTGCCTTCTCCCATCTCCTCAATCTATCACCAATGGATATCATGTAATCCACTAGTCTTTTGATTATAATGTGTAAAATATTGATAAGATGCAAAACTGCCATTTTCTAGAGCATTATCTCAATCCGTTGAGATTTTTGTTTCCCAGCAATTGTCGACAGTTTGGCTCAAATAAACTCACAAAAATCCTCTGTAGATCTGCATGTTCCTTACGTCGACACCCCCAATGTCCTGCCCCCAGCCCCCAGCCCCCCAGCATGAGGCGCCCATCCCTTCACCTCGGAAGCGAAGCGCCGCTCCCGTGGGGTTATAGAGGGTCAGCAGCTGCCGGGGTCCGCTCCGTTGGTCCGCCCTGAACACTAAATCGGGGGGAAAGACGAGGACCGGGACGACAGGTCCCGAGGGAGGAGGGGCACCCCGGGACCCGCGCCCCGGCGCCCCGGGACCCCCCAGCTCCTGGTCCTGGGGCGCCCCGCGGCGCATGCAGGCTCTTGGCAGTGGGACATCCGAGGGCTGAGCTCGGGGGACAGGGCCTGGAATCTAGAGCTGGGGGACGAGAGGGGCGAAAGCGAATGGACGAGATGGTGGGGCGGGCCACCACCGCCTTGGAACGCGAGGAGGGTCCCGCAGACAGAAGCAGCTACCGATACTCTTCCAGCTCGGCCAGTCCCTCTAGGCCCCGCCTCCAAGCCCCACCTCGATGGGCACACCCACCCGGTAAGCCCGGCCCCTTGCGGCTCCCCAGCCCGGGCGGCCTCTAGGCGGGGCTCCAAACCTCCGAGAGCCGCATCCGCTAGGCCCCGCCCCTTCCGGGCGTCCGGGGTTCCGCCCAGCTTGGGCCAGACTCCGCCTGCCCCGGGGTCTCCTCCCGATCTGCTCTCCCGCCCGCCCCGCAGAGACCTGTATCTGTGGTATCTGTAACTCCGACACCTCCCTGAGCCCGGGACGTGATTCCTTGGGCTTCGCTCCGATGCTCACCTTCTGGTCACAGCACCTGTCAATCAATTTGTGAGCAGACGGCGGCTGCCCCCTGCCCGAAGGCCTTTGGGTACTTCCGCCACACGGCTTCTGTCATTGGCCAGGGTGGCGCCGTTTCCGCCATACGTACATGACGATTGGTGCGTTTACAGAGGGGGATTGACTAGATTCTAGTGTCAGAAAATGACGTCTCTGTCTAGAATTCTAGCCCTGCAGTTACTCCGGGAGACGCGGGCGGCCTTTGTTCCTTTGTCCCACTCTGAGGCCGTCAGATCGCTAGACTTCCATCCCACAAAGCCCTCTCTTTCTCCACTTCAATCTCAGGCTCTCCCGGAAGCCTCTGCGGCAACCAAAGGCGTGTCCTACAGTTGGAAGTTGCTCCCAGTTGGACTCAACTCTCAGCCCTGGGTTCTGCTCCTGATTCTCTCCTTTCTGCACGGGATTCGGAAATCACATTTACACAGGGAATTAAGATTTACCAACCCTGCCACTTTCATCATCATCATCATCATTGTCACATACATTACCATTCCATATATTCAACTCTTACAAACAAGGAAATCTCAGCAAGGTGAACAGTCTTTCCCAAGGCCACACAGTTAACAGTGGATCTTATCCAAAAACCTTGCCTGAGCACTCTATATAATGTAGAATCCCCATCTGTCCTCTTGATCATGATGTTTTCTTCATAGCACTCATAGAGCTACTTGTCCTTATGTTTATTTTACTATTTATCTCTGCTCCACAAAAGCAGGGACTTTTTTTGTTGTACCATTGGTGCCTAAAACAGTGCCTGCCATTTGTTTTGTTTTTATTTATTTATTTGGGAGAGAGGGGGAAAAAAACCACGATTTGTTATTAGACACTTATTTCTGCATTCAATGGTTGATGATAGATCCTTCCTTCTTCCAGTTGATGGACAGACGTAAACCCCACCTGCAGCCAGACATTCCTGACTGGGGATCAAACCCGCAACCTTGGCATACTGGGAGAATTTCTAACCAACTGAGCCACCCGGCCAGGGCTAATGACTGGATTTGGAATGAACAAATGACTGACTAGAATGAACTTTGAGCTGAGATCTAATTGAGAATTCCAGGTAGAAGGATAGCACAGGCAAAGCCAGTGTACTAGAAATAGTCATAAAGCCAGTGTGACTAGAACGGTGATTTTAATTAAGGAAGACAATAATTGGAGATAAGAGTAAGGGGGATGAAGGATGCAGAACATCCAGAGCCTTTCAGCCCACAGTAGGACTTGGGATTTTATTTTGAGACTGATGAAAAACTGTAGGAGAGTATTTAAATTTTCTTTTTAACAGCCTTGAGATATCTTTGACATAAAAATTGTATATATTTAAGGTCTACAACTTGATGATTTGTATACACTGTGAAAAGATTCCACAATCAAACTCATTAATATATCCATCATCTCTAAAGACAGGGAGTTCCCAAAAAATTGTACATACTTTATAAGCTGATAGCTCAGTTTTAAAAATGAAATGTATTTTAATAAGCTCTGCCTTTATAATTATTCAAAGTGTGTATATACATTGGGGGGGGACACACACTTGTGTGTGTTTGCATGTGTGTGGAGAATATGGGGAATTTTTAGCAAAGGGGTGATAAGATCCAACTTGGGCTCGTAAAAGATTCTGTATAATAAATGTCTGTTGAGTTTATTGAATGAATGAAAACCCCAAGATGGGCACCAAAACCATAAAGATGGATATGTTAACTCTTCCTCAGTCAAGGGATATTTATTTGTATAAAAAATGGATCCCTTGGGCCAATGGCCAAGGCTGGCCTGGATTTCAGGCCTGGGACCTAGCAGCCCGAACAGGCTGGGCGGGGCACCTCTTCTTGCTGAGATTGGTGAGGATCTTATCCTGGGTGGGCCGGTAGAGAACCACAAAGCTATCTGGAGGAAGGATAGGACCTCTGTTCTCGTCCACCTGGCCCATCAGCAGATAGCTGGCTCCTGGGAGAGGGAAGGGAGAGATTGAGAGTTCATGTTATAGACCTTAAAGATGTGCCTCCTCGTCTGAGCCCCTTATATTCTACTACCTCTCTCATTTCCACGAAGCTAAGTTCCCTTCTCCTCTACTCCACATCCCTCTTACCTTTCTTCATGGGGGGGCACTGCTTGCAAGGCACGTAAAACTTCAAGGAGGTATCAGCAGGTGCAGAGGGCAGGTCCAGGCCTCCAGTTTTGTAAACACCAATGAGACTGACAGTGACAGTCAGGCCCTCTCCTGGGCCCCGAACCATGGACTTCACTGTTGCCGTCACCACTGTGAGAGAGTGAAGGTGAGAGATGAGGGGACAGGAGGATAGGGCAAGGCTAGAACCAAAGGGGGGAGGGTACTTTGGGGACAGGATGGGAAGTTAGAAGATCTGGAAGAGCAGAGCATGTGAATGAGGCTTCTTACCCAGATTGCTGGCACAGAAGTTGCTCTGCAAGGTGCCCGTCCGCCGGCACTGTTTTGGGCAGGTGACACTGGGTGCATCTGGGAGGAGGAGGGGGACATTTTTTGTGGAAGGTGATCTATTTTCCCAAAACAGCCTTATTGATTTGAACTTGTTCCAAGTTCTATCCAGCTTTGGGTCTCAGTACCCAGGTGCCAACCATTATTAGCATAGAGGTGGCACCAGTGAGTGTTGTATGAATGAATGAATGAATGAATGAGCGAGCCCAGGAATGAACTCAGTCTGTAACCTCTTCCTCCCCCTTCTCAGACTCTCAGACTCACCAGGGCCCACAGGAATTGCCTGGACCTCAGGTGAGGTTTTTGGTTTCTCCGCAGGTGGGCGTTCCTGCTTGACTTTGGGCGGGGCTCCTGGCTTGGGGCCTGGGCCAGGCCGGGGAACTGGCCGGGCATCCTCTCCCGGGCTCTGAGCTGGCCCTTCTTTGGCGGCACCCCTCGGCAGGGTCCTGTAGGAGGCTGAGAATCCATCGGCAGTGACGCTAAGGTCTGAGACGAACTGGACGAGGAGCTCATTCCCTTCGGAGGAGATGGGACTGCAGGCGGCAGCAGGGTGTTGTGGGAGGTGTCAAGAGGGCCTGCACCCTGCCTCTACCCAGGCGCCCGCCCCCAAGTTGGCTACATTAGGCCCAACTTCTTAGGCCCCAATAGCCTCTGATCCAAGGTCCACAGGACTGATGCAGGGCCTAGCATCCTACCTGCTCCGCCCACTGGTTTGGAGCTCATGGGTTCAGACCCCACCTCTTCAGCTAAGCACCTCCCATCCCAACAGCAGCCAGAGGTCAGACTTCTGAGGAGGTGGAGAAACCCTGACCTGCACCCACCCAGGTCCTGTCCTCTCACCCCGGGGCTGTGTCTCCGCAGAACTTCCCCAGCCTCTTGGCGTCGTCACTCACGGCTCCGTTGAACACACTGACCGAGTCATAGCGGCAGTAGGTGTCCGGCTCCACGTCAAACTTCCCGAAGGTCAGCGAGATCACCTGATGCCAGGGCACAGGGCAGAGGCTGCTTGGCACCTCTCACTTCCATTGGGGATATTTACAGTAGCCTCCTCTCACCTCCCTCGCATCCTCCTCTTAATGTTTTCATTCCACAGCTCAGAGGATTACATACACAGGTATCCTGAAGTGGTGTCCTCCGCCATGGTGGGCAAGGTCAAGTCCAGGCTCATTCTCAAGGAATAGACCCCAAAATCCACCTCCTCCACCTCCCTCCCCTCCCCTCACCATCATCACACACACACACCAAGTTTATCAGCATCAGGTACCTCACTGATCATAGGTATAATTTTACATTTTTGTTTGCATGCACAGTTTGGGTCTGTTTTTGCTTCCCACCAGCGCAAGCTCAGTGCTTGGGACATAGCAGATGTTCAATAAATCTTTGCTAGCTGCATGCTGGAGGACACTGTTCAGGTCTGGAGGGCAGCCCGGGCAGGGGGTGGGTACCTGGTCTGGAGGCGCGATGATGTGCCAAGAACAGCTGATACCCGGGGGGTAATCAGACTCGGGCCAGTTGGGCGTGGTCAGCGTTCCCTGGGCCTTTTCCAGCCGCCCCCCGCAAAACTGGTGCTCTGGGGAGGGGAGAGAGGAGCAGGGTGGGGGTAGTGGAGACCCTCGGTCAGCTTGAGAAAGCTCTAGTCTGGGAGCTCGTGCGGGAAGGTCGGATGTCGGGGTGGGGTCTCAGGATGAGGGGTGAGAAGAGATGAGGGGAAGGAAACGGTGGGTAGGTTAGCAGGGGAAGAGCCAGGCGCAGGACCTCCGGGCACCCAGGCAGGTGGTGGAAGGGGGAGGAGGAGCTGGTTGGACACGCCCCTTATGGCCCCTCCCCCCTGACCCACTGCCACACCGGTCCTCTTCCCCTGTTAGATCCCATCTCCTCTATCTGGCAGAGAAGTCCCCTTTGCAGGCTCGAGAGTCCCCACGCTGTGAGGGTCCCCTCAAATTGGGGCATAAGCCCCTTTGGGAGGTCTTAAATATTTTAGGGGAGACTCCTGCCGCCAGGAGGAGGTGATGGGACCGCAATCGGGAGCCCCGGGCTGGGTGTAGGAGGCTCCGGGTCGGAAGAACCTGGTCTCCCTTCCCAGGGGTGCCCCCTCACGCCAGTCAGAGGTATCCCGATTGCGGACGGGGGCGGGCAGTTACTCACCGTCCCAGTAACCCCAGGCCGCCCATTCCACCCGCGGGTCGGTGACCCATTTCCGCCTCGCGCCTGGGGTGGGGCCTGGAAGAGGGGGGTGGCGGGAGCGGGAGAGGGGAGAGAAGATGGGGAGGAGGGACTGAAGGGGCAGTTAGTGAGGGAAAAGGGAAAGGGAGGCAATGGGGACCTAGGATCTTGGGGAGAAGGTTAAGGCTGAGGGCGGGGCCTTGCCAGGGTGGGACCAGGAGAAGGGGAAGGAGGAGGTGAGGAACGTCTCACCAGTGCTCGAGGTGGCCCGCCCGCTGTACCAGAGCAGGAAGCCTCGTCCTCCTGTACCCTCATCCGCTGTCATCTTCAGGGTCACCTGGTTGCCCGGGGCCACGATGGGTGCTGGCCGGAAGGTCCCACAGAAGCGTCCGAGCCGTTGGCCCGAGGTTCCAGAACCAGCAAAGACCTCCAGAGCATCATAACGGCAGGCAGGGTGTAGCTCTAAGTCAAATACTCGGAAGGAAAGGGACACAGTCTGGCCTTCAGGGACCTGATTGCAGAGACAGGGGTGGGGACCTGAAAAGTCAGGTCATACACAACCCAGGCAGAGGGCACTTCCCTTTCCCCAAGCATTTCCTAGGTAAATTTGGGCCTGAGCATGAAGGAACCCCATTAGGGTGCGGAGCAGAGCGCCTGGGCTCTGCATCAGGCTTGTGGCTTGTGCAGGGGACAAGACTTGAGGTCCATGGAGGGATTTACAGGGGGCAGGAAGGAAGTTGGGAAAGGGGTAGCTGGCTTTGAACTAAGGGTTAAGCGTGAGGACAACTGCCACGTACTATGTGGACACTGATGGGTCAGTGACCGGAGGGGAGGGGTCTTGGACTTCCCCAGGGAGTAATAGCAGTGCGGGGGCGGGCCTTTGACTGGCTGGACCCAGGCCTTGGAAGCTTTGACAAGGGGTAGTGACCAGAGAGGCCTTCTCACCGTTATTGTCCAGATGCACTCCTTATTGGGGGGGTAGAGGTTGGGAAAACTCTCACTTGCCACGTAACCCGATTCCCCAGTCACATCCCCTCCACACAGGAACACAGGTCTGGAGGACAGAGGAGAGGTCAGCATGGGTGGGGGAGTAGTGGAAGGACTAGGATAGGGTGATGAGGGTAGAGAAACCTGAGGATGAGGGAGATAGGCCTAAGGGATCTGGGACGGCCTCAGGCACCCTAGATGAAAGTGAGGTGGGAAATACTATCGGAGAGGACCAGGAAAAAGTAGGGCCAACAACTTAGCTATGCCTCCAACTTCCAGTCCCCACCCCCAACACAACAGGAATTCCCGGAATCCTCCTTATTCCCCCCCCCCCCCCCTTACTCTCCCCGCTTTGCTCCGCCAGGCAGTCCACAGCAGCTGCCTAACTACTTCCAGATGTAGACAGCCATGCCACGAGTCTGTGCGGGGGGAGGGGGCGGGGAATTGAGGGAGAAGCAGCCCTCACATTGAACCTGGAGACCAGGCTCCCTGACTTCTCAACCTTTTCTTTGATTCTGTTGCAGCTAACTACTTGAGTATCTGACTCCAAGTCTCCCACTTGCTGCCCCACTTTCCCCCATAATATCTAATCCCTTTCTTGGAATCCAGATGTCCAGCTATCAAGCAAGTTCAAGGTCTTGGCTTTCTCACGTTCCATGGAGTGAATGGGGAGACTTAGAAGGAAGAGGACAGAGGCTGAGGAAATGGGGAGTAGTGCTGACCTACAGGAGACAGTGATCTTGTAGCAGGGAGGATACACTTGGGGACCAGAGAAGAGTAGAAACTGGGAGATCTTGGGGGGGGGGGGCGGAGGTGTTAGGAAAAAATGCACAAGATCCACAGGCATAACCCCTCAGGATTGGCTTTTGAAGTTCACTCAAGCTAACAGAAGGTGCCAAGATACCTACCTGGTATAGTTGGGGGTCTGGCCCTGGGCGAAGGGCAGCAGGGTCCAGGCAGTGAGGAGGAGCCCCACGAGGGAGGCTGTGGCAGCAGGCAGCATTGCTGAGGGGAGAGGCGCTGGGGTCCTCAAGACAGAGGCAGCAGCCAGCCGAGTTCAGCAGCAGAAGCAGCAGCAGCGGCAGCGGCAGGGATAATTGATGCCAGATGAGGCAGCCTCGGATCTGTGGGCGTGGGGACTGGCCAGTGGGGAGGGCCGTGGGGAAGGCGGGACAGGGAGAGAGGAACTGGGACAGTGGTGAGTCCAGGGGCCTCTCTAGATGAAGGACACATAAATATTGACCTAAGTAGTGGGAGGAGCAATGAAGGGCTGAGGGAGCATCAGGGCCTAGGCATCAAGTAATGTCATCTGGAAGCCTGTTCTGTCCAGTGCCCAAGCATCTTGTAAACAGAGCCTCTAGTCCTTCCCCAGGACTCACCAGCCCACTCATGATCCTCCCCATTGCTGCTTCTTTAGCACCCAGAGAAGTCCTTTCCTGGACTCGCAACCTTTAAGCATTCACCCCCTTCACAACCACCACCTGCTCCAACTTACTTTCCACTTCAAATTTCCACTATCTTCTATCCCCAGGCCAGACTAGGCCAAAGAGAAAAGAATTCTGCTCACTCATTTTCTCCCAAATTATCTGGAGGTACAGGAATGGGGCAGGGAGGCAAGGCATGTGGATAAAGGGAGTGTCTCCCTTCTGCAGGAAGAGGAGGATAGAGTAAAAAGAGGGGGAATGGACACATGAGAACAGATCTGGAAGGTAAACAGAAAGTAAGGCAAGGGAGGTTGACTTCACAGGGATGAAGGAAAATGGATAGAAAACTGTCACAAGTCAGAAATGGGCTGGGGATAAGAGGATCCAGTGGGGGGCACCAAATAGCATATGACCATTGATGGTCCGTGAGGTTCGAAAGGTTGGCAACCGCTGGCATATGTTGTTCCGGAAGGCAAGGCTAGGATTTCCAGTCAAGAAGATTGGGTCAGGTCTTGGGAGTGGAAGGGGAAAGCGAGCTGAAGGTGCTTGAGCAGCTGATGCTCTGCCTGCCTGTCTATGCTCCTGCCCTCCCTCACCCACTGAGCTAGGCATTGGGTCCCCCATTCCGAGCCCAATTGTCCTCCCAGTCTCCAGGGTCCCAAACTAGGCCTCACTTCAGCCATTTATTCTATTTGTCCATCAAATCTCTTGTCCATGATAGTAATATTGGAGGCCCCACCTGGGCAGCCCCCAGAACATTTTACAAAACAGTTCCCTCCCCACCCTGGCATGTCCAGCAGTCCTCACCCCGCTGTGCCCCCTTCCCATGCACAGAGTTCATTGCTACCACTCCATCTCTCCTTAGCCTTTGGCCAGAGCCAGATTCTCCCTACAGGGATGAGACTAGGAGAGGGGGGTCAGCTCTCAGGTGTTGGGGGGCCTTGTCCAACCCCTCCAGCAGCCTTCTGTAGCATGTCCAGAGCCTCCCAAAAGAAATCCTTCTGTGCAGCCAGCAAGGGCATCCAGCCCACGATCTCCTTCATCTTTTCCATGCGGTCCTGCAACGTGGAGCAACTGTAGATCTGGCTGAGGTACTCCTTACAGGCCCAAGCTGTCCCCCCAGGGTCCTGGAGTACTCCGGACCCTGGACTGGGTTCAGGGGTCCCCACCACCTTGCTGGCTGGTAGGTCTCGGTAGGCGGGATGCTGCTCAATGTCATGGCTGGACAGCATGTAGAGACACTCTCTGGTAGAGCAAAGGGAGCAGGCACACAAAGGGACCTTGGAGGAGAGAAGGGGCGTGGCTGAGGGGGCCTTTCCTGAGGGGTTCCCAAAAGCCCCAGCTGTTGTGTCCCTCCCCGTCAGACCAGCCCTGAGCCAGCTGTGAGCTGGCTGGCTGAACCCCAAGGTTGTGTGAGGTCAGAGAGCACCAGTAGGATCTGCTAAGAGAGAGAGCCAGGAGCCATGGTGCCTGGCAGAAAAGGGAGGTGGGGTGGTATTGGGGAAATGGGGCCCCGCAGTAGCCACAGCCAGAATCCTGGGGATGACCTGCCCTCCCTGGTTGCCCATTCTCCTGACCATGCTCTGACCTTGACATGGAGTTTGACGAAGGAGGCGCTCCCCTTAGGCCAGCCAGGGAGGCGGCCTCCAGCCCCACAGCCACAGCCCAGCAGCTCCTTGCTGAAGTCCAAGCCCTGGCTCAGCACCAGGGAGTGGTTGAGGCCGCACCACAGGGCGATGGGGTGTTGCAGATAATACACCTGAGGATACAGGGCCAGGATCCCTAAGGGGGATACACCAAGGGGCTGGGGCCCCAGGCCAGAGGAGGCTCAGGGAAGACTCAAGGGACTCTAGGAGAGGGAAGAAATGGGGCCCAGCACACCTTCCCCGGAGGTCTCCCTGCTGAATGAAGATTAGTTCTCCCGAAGCCCCAGTCTGACCAATGGGCCCTAGTACTTCTGTTGGTTCCTCATCTTTGCTTCCCAGAAAACAGGTTATTTGCCTGAGGCCACAGCCTGCCGTCTGTTCTCTCATTCTGACACCACAGACCTCAGCTAGTCCAATCTCTCATCCAGCTTTCCAGCCTCAGGGTGAGGAGTATCTTCCCAAGGCTTAAAGACACAACCTCTCCTTTGCAATTCTAGGTTAGCCCCCAGAGAGGAATTTCCTTCCTTGCAGCCCTTCCTCCTCGCTCTAATATTTTCAGTTTTTCATATTATCTTTTCAAATGGCTATTTTAAAATACTTCCTCCTGATTTCTGCTGCCTCCTGTCTCTGTTTTTTAGGCAGAAGAACTGGTTGCGTGACCGGTCTGACGTTGACCACATTCTTGTTCTCATCACAGCCAGTCTTTCCTGAACTTTTCTGTGATCTGGCTTTTCTTCCTACTGTGCTACTGTTGTGTTTTCCAAATGCACTTGACCTGCTGGCTGCCAAGTCCCAGGGCCTCTCCTGCATGTTTTCTCTTGACAATGTGAGTGTTTTTATTTTGAAGGCAGATAAGTAATTTATGGTCATTATAGAAACATTGTAAGATATTGGCAAGCAAAAAATAATTTAAAGATCACTGGAAACCCCACCACCCACTGTTAATCTCTTGCTGGATCTTCTTTACTGCTGCCTATACAAATGTATGCAGTTGACCCTTGAACCACACAGGTTTGAACTGTACAGGTCCACTTTTAAAGTGCAGGCCACTTAGGCATAGGCCTGTACAGATCAAACCTGTGTTGTATGAGGGTCTACTGTATTTTTTAAAACAGTTTTAAAATATTTTTTAAATTTTATTTCAGAGAGCAAGGGGGAGGGATAGAGTGATAGAAATATCAATGATGAGAATCATTAATCGGCTGTCCCCTTCATGCCCCACAACCCAACTGGAAATTTAACCATGACCTCCTGGTTTATAGGCCTATGCTCAACCATGAGCCACACCGTCCAGGTGGGTCTACTGTATTTTTAACTGTGGTTGGGAATCTAAACATGTGGAGGGCCTCCTGAAGTTACATGCGGATTTTTGACTGCATGGTGGGTGGTATCTCTAACTCCTGTGTTGTTCAAAGGTCAACTGTACATGTAAATTGTCTTTTTAAACAAAACTGGGATCATACAATGTAAACCATTTCACACTTTTTTTTTCCACTTAGAAATATGGCATGACCATCTTTCCATGTCAGTAAAGTATATTCCTACATTATTACTGTCACCATTAATCACTTCTTCCTGTGCCCATGGCTTCTAGAACAAGGCATGCCTCCTATGTCAGTGACAACTTTTTCATTCCCTCTGCCTATGATGGTGGCTCTACACCGGTTTATGCCTCTGTCTCTACTTTTGTCATTTCAACTTTTTTTTTTTCCGATTTGGAACCAAACTGCCAGTGAGATATTTCCACTTTACTGTCCTGCTCTCACTACAAGAAAGTCCAAATTTATGTTCTTTATTCAAAGCAACATCCCCTTCCAATTCACATTTGTTGCTGATACCTTTTTTCTTCAAGGCAACTACTGCCAGAGACACCTTTGTCCTCCACTCTCTGTTCACATCTAATCAGTTCCCAGGGCCTGTTCATTTTCTCTTAAAATATCTCATATATCTCAGTATCTCCTTTATATTCTCACTGTATCAGCCCCAGGCCCTTGTCTTAAATGCTCCTGTCACTTAACAGCCTCCCAGTGGGCCTCTCACTCCGTCTCAGTCTCCTGCGCACTCTGGCCAGCTGACCTGTTCACAGTCACCCGTGTGGTTGCCTTCTCCTGCTCTGGAACCCAAAATGACTCTCCCATATCTATACCCCTCCAAGCTCACACCCACTTATATACCACCTCATATCCAACTATTTACAAAATGCCCTCCCTCCTTTAGTCAGGCCAGTCTTTTCACTGTCCCAGTTATGTGTAAGTTGTGCCTCATCTCTAGTCCCACCTGAATCCTTTCTAACCCACAAGGCCCTACTCACATCTCACCTTTTCTTGTTACTCCAGCCCACCCAGGTCTCCCTGCTTCACTAAATTCCTCTTACACTCACAGCATGCACTGCACAGAACAAACTTCATAGTGTCAACCCTGGATAACGCAAAATATGATGGGCATTACATACTGCTTGGCTTAACCTTCTAGGGTGTAGAAAGTGGATACTATGGAAATGAAGTGGAGAGACCCAGAGGTCAGGGAATTGAAAGATGGGGGTCAGGATGAGAATTGCTGGTAAACAGTCTCACCTGTGTGGGTTCCCCTCGGTCCATTTTGTCCCCCGTTCCCAGCTGCCCATATCTGTTATTTCCCTGCATAAAAATTCGGCCAAATTCATCCACCAAGCCAAGGTGATTGTAACCAAGAGCACAGAATAGGATCTAGGAAGAAGACAGAAAGGGGAGGTGGGCATTCAGTTCCCTCCAGAGGAACTCTGAACTCCAACGCCTCCCAGCCACTAACCTGGCTGATCTCTTTGGGTCTTGCCCTCTATGTCACCCATCTCTTTGGGTCCCCTGACCCTCCCTGATCAATCGTTTGATTCCTGCTCATATTTCAGACCTTCAGAACCTTTCAACCCCTAAAGTCCCTCCTGTAATGATCTTCCCCATCCCTCCAGGATCCTACCTTGGCAGGCAGTGAGAGAGCAAGTGGCATCTGCTGGTCCAGGGGGTCAAAGGCTTGAAGGGTCCCAAAGAGATCACGATACACCCCTGGGGTATGCACCTCAAAATACACTCCCCCCTCATCTGGGGGGTCGGGTGCCCTCAGCTCAGCAGCTTTGGGCACCCATTTCCTAGGGATAAGGCCCCACCTGGGATGAAAACGACAAGATCCGGGGAGTCTCACACCCACAAGCATTCACCAGCTGTGATGTCTGGGAATCTAGGCATCATCTTTTTACTCGGATGCCCTAGGGGTCCACCACAGAGCTGGAATAATGATGGCGGGTGTCTGGGAGATCTGTCCAAGGCTGGGGCCTTGAGCAAAAGGGAGGTGGTTCTTACCTGTAATGTACAGAGTACTGCTCTGGTTGGAAGCCATGCAGGCCACACGCAGGTGAGGCAGGCAACGGGACACCTTCCTCAGGGCCAGCTGAACCGTGTAGGAGCGTGGCTGGTCCAGCTGGGTTTCATTCACCACCAAAGAGTAGATCTTTCCTTCCTCTGGAGATTGGGGGAAGCAGACAATTACGAGGGAGAAGGAACCCTCCAATATCCACATTAACTTCCCAATAGACCCCCTAAGCCATATAGGATGAAACATTACTACCCTAGAGTGGGGTTTAAGAAAAAGGGTAGAGACTGAACAAAAGTCATATACCTATGGATGAGGACAGCAGGGGGCTTGAGGAGGAAGGTAAGGGCAGAGGGTGGAGTGTGGACCAGGTGGAGGGGAACTATGGGAGGGGGGGGAAGGAGAAACAATTGTAATAATATGAACAATAAAAATTTATTTAAAGGGTAGAAATGAAATAACCAGGGAAGTCCTTTTCAGTGTGAGAAATGGATGGAGAGGAAACCTAGTAGATGTGGAAGAACACAGTCTGAATGCTGGGAAAGATGTTTGGGGATTTAGGGCCTTGCATAGCATTAAGAAATCTGGAGTGTGGTTAAGTACAGGGAGGCAGTGTAGGGTACAAAGGTGAGGTGCCTGGTATGGAGGTTGGGGAGATTGGAATTTAAAGCAGGGCCCTTTGCATATATGAAATATGCAGACTCTTAGAGCAGACAAAAGCAGAGCTAACTGGTTTGAGATGGCATTCAGAACCCAGTGTGAGAGACCTCCCTCCCCATCCCCTGCAGCAGGTCTTGAAGAATCTCAGAAAACAGTTTGTAAACTACTGCTCAAAGCCACACCTGTGAGGAGCAGTAGAGCCCGCTGAGTCTCCTGACCAACCAGCACAATCTGTTTGAAGCTCATGGAGTGGTGGAAGGTCATTTTGAAGACCCGCTGCCCACTAGACTGCAGATAGACCTCGACACAGTCGCAGACCCGGCTGCCGGTTGTGCCTACCACTTCCAGCTGCTCCCGAGTGGCCAACACATAGAGGTATTTACGGTAAACTGTGTCACATCTTGGGTCTGAGGCAAACTGTAGGAAAAGGCAGAGGTGTCTGGGATCTGGAGCTTGGTGTGGACTGAGGCTGAGGTAGGAGATGAGATACTTGGGTACAGAGTTAGGAAATGGGGCCTTGTGTTCCTTAGGAAGGCAGCTGTCCTAAGGAGGACACCTCAATTCTGATGTAGGCCCTGGGTCCCTGGAGGTTGGGTGGGTTCTTAGCTGCCAAAGTTCTGCTACTCACATCTTTGGCTCCTCGACACAAAACAACATAGCGGCAGGCTCGCTTCCACTGGATCTGGCCAAGGGTGGAGGAGACCAGGGCATTTTTGAGGAAGAAGAGGGTCCCCGCATAGTCAAGGATAAAGATGTGGTCCTTGGTGGGCAAGAAGCGGCGGTAGCCATGGGCTAGAAGAGGGGCTACACTCTTGTTGAGACAGCGGCGGCGGCCCCCAAATGCCTGGAAATACAGGCCTTTCGTGTCTGGAGAAGGGAAGGACATGGGAGGTTCAGTGGGTTGGGATGACACCAGGGAGATGAATCAGAGCTTGGGCAAACAAGGTTTCTCAGGTATCCTGCTATTTAGTTCCTCTCCATCCCCAGGACTGGGAAAAGTACCCCTTCCAAAGACATAGGGAGAGCTTAGAGGATATCCTTAATTATACCCAGTGACTAAATGTTAGTTTTCTGGCCCACCTCAGCCCAGGGCCATAAACATGCTTCTAAATGAGCATTTCTTTGATCCAAACTTGCATAGATTTACTCTGACAGCATAGGATATTTCCCAGAATCTAAGACTTAGTCTTGGTGTGGGGAGGGTGGGAAGGACATTTATGAGAAACAGGAGACATCAAGGGACATATAATAAATACACAGAAAAGAATCAGAGGAGGAAGAAAGAGGAGTAAAAAAGAATGACTCAGAAAGACCAGTAACTCTCCCTCACCCCTGGCTCTGGACCTGTTATCCTCATCTCCCTTAATCTCTACTGTGTGAGATGAAGTGAATAGAGACTTCCTGGAAAGGAAGGGGGGTTTAGAGCCTGTTTCCCAGTCTGGGGGAGAATTTATCCTTCAGGGGACATTGGTTGTCACAACTGAGGAAGGTGCTACTGGCATCTAGTGGGTAGAGCCCAAGGGTACTGCTAAACATTCTTTAATGCACGGGAGAGTCCCCCACTTCAAAGAATTGTTTGGGCTCTGGCCAGTGTGGCTCAAGTTGGTTGAGTGTCATCCCCATGCACCCAGGATTTCAAGTCAGAGCACATGCCCAGATTGTAGACTCAATCCACAGTGGGGGTGTGCAGGAGGCAGCTCAACAATATTTCTCTCTCATCAATGTTTTGCTCTCTCCCTCTCCCATACTCTTTTAAAAAATATCAATAAAAACATATTTTTTTAAAACAAAGAATTATTTGGCCCAAAACACCGCCGTAGTGACAAGGCTGAGGAACCCTGGTTTACAGGAGGGGAAGCTTGTGGTTTGGGGAGTGGAAGATGTAATCTAGGGTAAGATTTGGAAGAATTTGAATATGGAAGGAGACATGGTAGGGATACTAGTAATGGGGGCTCTGGGTGGGACATCTATTAGAAGGTGGTTCTAGCCGAAACCGGTTTGGCTCAGTGGTAGAGCTACGGTCTGTGGACTGAAAGGTCCCGGGTTCGATTCCGGTCAAGGGCATGTACCTTGCTTGCGGGCACATCCCCAGTAGGGGGTGTGCAAGAGGCAGCTGGTCGATAATTCTCTCTCATTGATGTTTCTAACTCTCTATCCCTCTCTCTTCCTCTCTGTAAAAAATCAATAAAATTTATAAAAAAAAAAAAAAAAAAAAAAGAAGGTGGTTCTAGAGACTTGAAGTCCTCAATGGCATGTTTGAAGCTAACAAGTTTCTTCCAGAGAAAGGAGCCCTGGAAGACTGGCTGGGAATACTGAGGTCATCAGGCAACTATATGGAGCAGGAGAAATCCCAGAATAAGGTAGGCCAGAGGCAAAGAGAAGTGCAGGTTCTGGGGAAGGTGTACAGTTAAGAATGGCAGCTCTCTTCCAGGGACGGACTCCAGAACCCTGCTCTCGTAGGCGAGGACTGAGCTTGCGACAGATGCGTCTCCACACGCCCTCAGCATCGCACACTTCATGGAAGTAGTGGCAGGTCTGGCCTAGGGCAACTACGTCTCTGACTGGGAGAAATGAGATGATATGTTCCACCTGAGGGGCAGGAGGGAGAAAGCAGGGGTCATTGGGGGCCCCTCAGTGGTCTGACTCCCAGTCCTTTATCCTTAATACCTCCCCCTCCTCAAGGACTCACCAGCTCTGGGGGGAACAACTGAACAGAAATAGGGTTCCCTCTCCCCTTCTTCTCTTCACCCCCAGGCTCTGGGCCACATGAAGGGCAGCTCCGCTTCACCTACCCAAGAAGAAAGGGGAGCACAGGGGTTCCATGAGGGTCATGCCTTTTATTTCCTTCTCTCAGCCTGTCTCTCATTAACTACTATTTGGGGGGCTCATAGCTCTTTCAGCTCTGTAAGGTCAAATCCTTCCATCTTTCTCTCTAGATCCATGGCTCACTCCTCCCTGTCCTTGTTCCTTATTCCAAGTTCTCCAAGTAACCCCTCCCCAGATCTCTTGCTGACCTCTTCTTGTCCTTCTCTTGACACACACACCCCCCCTTCCTCACAGCCTGGTGAACTTTTGCAGCTTCTATCTCTGGCTTCTCCTCACCATCTTAACTGCCCTCTCCCTGCTCCTGTCCTCATGTCTCCAGACCCCTTGGCACTAGTCTTGGGCCCTGTTCCTGCTGCCTTTCCCACACCATGTCCCCTGCCTGGGCTTGGGGGACCTCTAGGGCCCCTCCGCCTCCTAGGCTCCTCCCCCATGGAGTCTGGGGCAAACAAACCTCTCTGTGACCTCACTGCCTAGCCACTGTGACCTGTTTTCCCCAACACTGGCAGGGATTTTCTGTCATAGCTCCTCAGTTCTAGCTCAGCTCTAGCAACCCAATGGCTCATGGGATGTGCATTTTACAGAAGAAATACAGTGTGAACCCCTGGTAGGTGATGACTTTACTTTCAGGGGGTAGTAGGAACTTTCTTCCACTTGAGGCCCTTTTAGCATTCACTACTATAGAGAAATACTGGTGAATTCTTCCTATCTCTGCAGGCCAGAGCCTCCAGAGGATTTATAGCTCCAGTATGACATATGACACGCCCCCTCAAAAAAAGTATAGACTCAGTTTGCCAGGTGAGGGGGAAGGTGACCCTGCTAATGACCATCTATCTCATAAAAGCATGAAAGTCAGTGCAATTCAGCACAGACTCTTTAAAGTCTCATGAAAAATACACATCCAAAAGCAGACTGCTTTCCCCGGTCAGTGACATTACTGCATGTAATGAAGGGCCACCTATTGTGGCAGAAGGAAGGGTTAGATTTACTCTGAAAGCTTAGGCTATTTCCCAGAGCCTAAGACTTAGCCTTGGGGTGGGGAGTGATGGTTATGAGAAACAGGAATTGGGGTTGTGTCTGTGCAGGTAGGACAGACCTGCACCAATAAATCCAAGTCGCAGCCGGCTCTTCCAGGGGCTCAAAGGCATCCAGTCCTGGTCAGCCAACCCTGAGCTGCTCAATATGACAGACTTGGTTCACTGGGCAAACAGCCTGTCACCCACCCAGTCAAACTCCCATACTCACGGTGACTTAGTAAACAGCTGGCCTGGGTTACCTAAGATGAAATTTTAATAATTCAATAATTTAGGAATGTCAACATCTGGGAAGTGGTTTATGAGTGATTAGGCCACTATTAGCATACTAAGGTGGACGGGCTACTTAGGCCTGAGGCACCTGAAAGGATGCCATGTCTCCCAGTGGGCAGAAGCCTTGCCAGC
>NW_023425540.1:70628959-70905701 GCF_014108245.1 Pipistrellus kuhlii | reverse complement strand
TAAGCTGTGCCTCATCTCTAGTCCCACCTGAATCCTTTCTAACCCACAAGGCCCTACTCACATCTCACCTTTTCTTGTTACTCCAGCCCCCAGGTCTCCCTGCTTCACTAAATTCCTCTTACACTCACAGCATGCACTGCACAGAACAAACTTCATAGTGTCAACCCTGGATAGACTGCAAAATATGATGGGCATTACATACTGCTTGGCTTAACTTTCTAGGGTGTAGAAAGTGGATAATATGGAAATGAAGTGGAGAGACCCAGAGGTCAGGGAATTGAAAGATGGGGGTCAGGATGAGAATTGCTGGTAAACAGTCTCACCTGTGTGGGTTCCCCTCGGTCCATTTTGTCCCCCGTTCCCAGCTGCCCATATCTGTTATTTCCCTGCATAAAAATTCGGCCAAATTCATCCACCAAGCCAAGGTGATTGTAACCAAGAGCACAGAATAGGATCTAGGAAGAAGACAGAAAGGGGAGGTGGGCATTCAGTTCCCTCCAGAGGAACTCTGAACTCCAACGCCTCCCAGCCACTAACCTGGCTGATCTCTTTGGGTCTTGCCCTCTATGTCACCCATCTTTGGGTCCCCTGACCCTCCCTGATCAATCGTTTGATTCCTGCTCATATTTCAGACCTTCAGAACCTTTCAACCCCTAAAGTCCCTCCTGTAATGATCTTCCCCATCCCTCCAGGATCCTACCTTGGCAGGCAGTGAGAGAGCAAGTGGCATCTGCTGGTCCAGGGGGTCAAAGGCTTGAAGGGTCCCAAAGAGATCACGATACACCCCTGGGGTATGCACCTCAAAATACACTCCCCCCTCATCTGGGGGGTCGGGTGCCCTCAGCTCAGCAGCTTTGGGCACCCATTTCCTAGGGATAAGGCCCCACCTGGGATGAAAACGACAAGATCCGGGGAGTCTCACACCCACAAGCATTCACCAGCTGTGATGTCTGGGAATCTAAGCATCATCTTTTTACTCGGATGCCCTAGGGGTCCACCACAGAGCTGGAATAATGATGGCGGGTGTCTGGGAGATCTGTCCAAGGCTGGGGCCTTGACAAAAGGGAGGTGGTTCTTACCTGTAATGTACAGAGTACTGCTCTGGTTGGAAGCCATGCAGGCCACACGCAGGTGAGGCAGGCAACGGGACACCTTCCTCAGGGCCAGCTGAACCGTGTAGGAGCGTGGCTGGTCCAGCTGGGTTTCATTCACCACCAAAGAGTAGATCTTTCCTTCCTCTGGAGATTGGGGGAAGCAGACAATTACGAGGGAGAAGGAACCCTCCAATATCCACATTAACTTCCCAATAGACCCCCTAAGCCATATAGGATGAAACATTACTACCCTAGAGTGGGGTTTAAGAAAAGGGTAGAGACTGAACAAAAGTCATATACCTATGGATGAGGACAGCAGGGGGCTTGAGGAGGAAGGTAAGGGCAGAGGGTGGAGTGTGGACCAGGTGGAGGGGAACTATGGGAGGGGGGGGAAGGAGAAACAATTGTAATAATATGAACAATAAAAATTTATTTAAAGGGTAGAAATGAAATAACCAGGGAAGTCCTTTTCAGTGTGAGAAATGGATGGAGAGGAAACCTAGTAGATGTGGAAGAACACAGTCTGAATGCTGGGAAAGATGTTTGGGGATTTAGGGCCTTGCATAGCATTAAGAAATCTGGAGTGTGGTTAAGTACAGGGAGGCAGTGTAGGGTACAAAGGTGAGGTGCCTGGTATGGAGGTTGGGGAGATTGGAATTTAAAGCAGGGCCCTTTGCATATATGAAATATGCAGACTCTTAGAGCAGACAAAAGCAGAGCTAACTGGTTTGAGATGGCATTCAGAACCCAGTGTGAGAGACCTCCCTCCCCATCCCCTGCAGCAGGTCTTGAAGAATCTCAGAAAACAGTTTGTAAACTACTGCTCAAAGCCACACCTGTGAGGAGCAGTAGAGCCCGCTGAGTCTCCTGACCAACCAGCACAATCTGTTTGAAGCTCATGGAGTGGTGGAAGGTCATTTTGAAGACCCGCTGCCCACTAGACTGCAGATAGACCTCGACACAGTCGCAGACCCGGCTGCCGGTTGTGCCTACCACTTCCAGCTGCTCCCGAGTGGCCAACACATAGAGGTATTTACGGTAAACTGTGTCACATCTTGGGTCTGAGGCAAACTGTAGGAAAAGGCAGAGGTGTCTGGGATCTGGAGCTTGGTGTGGACTGAGGCTGAGGTAGGAGATGAGATACTTGGGTACAGAGTTAGGAAATGGGGCCTTGTGTTCCTTAGGAAGGCAGCTGTCCTAAGGAGGACACCTCAATTCTGATGTAGGCCCTGGGTCCCTGGAGGTTGGGTGGGTTCTTAGCTGCCAAAGTTCTGCTACTCACATCTTTGGCTCCTCGACACAAAACAACATAGCGGCAGGCTCGCTTCCACTGGATCTGGCCAAGGGTGGAGGAGACCAGGGCATTTTTGAGGAAGAAGAGGGTCCCCGCATAGTCAAGGATAAAGATGTGGTCCTTGGTGGGCAAGAAGCGGCGGTAGCCATGGGCTAGAAGAGGGGCTACACTCTTGTTGAGACAGCGGCGGCGGCCCCCAAATGCCTGGAAATACAGGCCTTTCGTGTCTGGAGAAGGGAAGGACATGGGAGGTTCAGTGGGTTGGGATGACACCAGGGAGATGAATCAGAGCTTGGGCAAACAAGGTTTCTCAGGTATCCTGCTATTTAGTTCCTCTCCATCCCCAGGACTGGGAAAAGTACCCCTTCCAAAGACATAGGGAGAGCTTAGAGGATATCCTTAATTATACCCAGTGACTAAATGTTAGTTTTCTGGCCCACCTCAGCCCAGGGCCATAAACATGCTTCTAAATGAGCACTTCTTTGATCCAAACTTGCATAGATTTACTCTGACAGCATAGGATATTTCCCAGAATCTAAGACTTAGTCTTGGTGTGGGGAGGGCGGGAAGGACATTTATGAGAAACAGGAGACATCAAGGGACATATAATAAATACACAGAAAAGAATCAGAGGAGGAAGAAAGAGGAGTAAAAAAGAATGACTCAGAAAGACCAGTAACTCTCCCTCACCCCTGGCTCTGGACCTGTTATCCTCATCTCCCTTAATCTCTACTGTGTGAGATGAAGTGAATAGAGACTTCCTGGAAAGGAAGGGGGGTATAGAGCCTGTTTCCCAGTCTGGGGGAGAATTTATCCTTCAGGGGACATTGGTTGTCACAACTGAGGAAGGTGCTACTGGCATCTAGTGGGTAGAGCCCAAGGGTACTGCTAAACATTCTTTAATGCACGGGAGAGTCCCCCACTTCAAAGAATTGTTTGGGCTCTGGCCAGTGTGGCTCAAGTTGGTTGAGTGTCATCCCCATGCACCCAGGATTTCAAGTCAGAGCACATGCCCAGATTGTAGACTCAATCCACAGTGGGGGTGTGCAGGAGGCAGCTCAACAATATTTCTCTCTCATCAATGTTTTGCTCTCTCCCTCTCCCATACTCTTTTAAAAAATATCAATAAAAACATATTTTTTAAAACAAAGAATTATTTGGCCCAAAACACCGCCGTAGTGACAAGGCTGAGGAACCCTGGTTTACAGGAGGGGAAGCTTGTGGTTTGGGGAGTGGAAGATGTAATCTAGGGTAAGATTTGGAAGAATTTGAATATGGAAGGAGACATGGTAGGGATACTAGTAATGGGGGCTCTGGGTGGGACATCTATTAGAAGGTGGTTCTAGCCGAAACCGGTTTGGCTCAGTGGTAGAGCTACGGTCTGTGGACTGAAAGGTCCCGGGTTCGATTCCGGTCAAGGGCATGTACCTTGCTTGCGGGCACATCCCCAGTAGGGGGTGTGCAAGAGGCAGCTGGTCGATAATTCTCTCTCATTGATGTTTCTAACTCTCTATCCCTCTCTCTTCCTCTCTGTAAAAAATCAATAAAATTTATAAAAAAAAAAAAAAAAAAAAAAGAAGGTGGTTCTAGAGACTTGAAGTCCTCAATGGCATGTTTGAAGCTAACAAGTTTCTTCCAGAGAAAGGAGCCCTGGAAGACTGGCTGGGAATGCTGAGGTCATCAGGCAACTATATGGAGCAGGAGAAATCCCAGAATAAGGTAGGCCAGAGGCAAAGAGAAGTGCAGGTTCTGGGGAAGGTGTACAGTTAAGAATGGCAGCTCTCTTCCAGGGACGGACTCCAGAACCCTGCTCTCGTAGGCGAGGACTGAGCTTGCGACAGATGCGTCTCCACACGCCCTCAGCATCGCACACTTCATGGAAGTAGTGGCAGGTCTGGCCTAGGGCAACTACGTCTCTGACTGGGAGAAATGAGATGATATGTTCCACCTGAGGGGCAGGAGGGAGAAAGCAGGGGTCATTGGGGGCCCCTCAGTGGTCTGACTCCCAGTCCTTTATCCTTAATACCTCCCCCTCCTCAAGGACTCACCAGCTCTGGGGGGAACAACTGAACAGAAATAGGGTTCCCTCTCCCCTTCTTCTCTTCACCCCCAGGCTCTGGGCCACATGAAGGGCAGCTCCGCTTCACCTACCCAAGAAGAAAGGGGAGCACAGGGGTTCCATGAGGGTCATGCCTTTTATTTCCTTCTCTCAGCCTGTCTCTCATTAACTACTATTTGGGGGGCTCATAGCTCTTTCAGCTCTGTAAGGTCAAATCCTTCCATCTTTCTCTCTAGATCCATGGCTCACTCCTCCCTGTCCTTGTTCCTTATTCCAAGTTCTCCAAGTAACCCCTCCCCAGATCTCTTGCTGACCTCTTCTTGTCCTTCTCTTGACACACACACCCCCCCTTCCTCACAGCCTGGTGAACTTTTGCAGCTTCTATCTCTGGCTTCTCCTCACCATCTTAACTGCCCTCTCCCTGCTCCTGTCCTCATGTCTCCAGACCCCTTGGCACTAGTCTTGGGCCCTGTTCCTGCTGCCTTTCCCACACCATGTCCCCTGCCTGGGCTTGGGGGACCTCTAGGGCCCCTCCGCCTCCTAGGCTCCTCCCCCATGGAGTCTGGGGCAAACAAACCTCTCTGTGACCTCACTGCCTAGCCACTGTGACCTGTTTTCCCCAACACTGGCAGGGATTTTCTGTCATAGCTCCTCAGTTCTAGCTCAGCTCTAGCAACCCAATGGCTCATGGGATGTGCATTTTACAGAAGAAATACAGTGTGAACCCCTGGTAGGTGATGACTTTACTTTCAGGGGGTAGTAGGAACTTTCTTCCACTTGAGGCCCTTTTAGCATTCACTACTATAGAGAAATACTGGTGAATTCTTCCTATCTCTGCAGGCCAGAGCCTCCAGAGGATTTATAGCTCCAGTATGACATATGACACGCCCCCTCAAAAAAAGTATAGACTCAGTTTGCCAGGTGAGGGGGAAGGTGACCCTGCTAATGACCATCTAGCTCATAAAAGCATGAAAGTCAGTGCAATTCAGCACAGACTCTTTAAAGTCTCATGAAAAATACACATCCAAAAGCAGACTGCTTTCCCCGGTCAGTGACATTACTGCATGTAATGAAGGGCCACCTATTGTGGCAGAAGGAAGGGTTAGATTTACTCTGAAAGCTTAGGCTATTTCCCAGAGCCTAAGACTTAGCCTTGGGGTGGGGAGTGATGGTTATGAGAAACAGGAATTGGGGTTGTGTCTGTGCAGGTAGGACAGACCTGCACCAATAAATCCAAGTCGCAGCCGGCTCTTCCAGGGGCTCAAAGGCATCCAGTCCTGGTCAGCCAACCCTGAGCTGCTCAATATGACAGACTTGGTTCACTGGGCAAACAGCCTGTCACCCACCCAGTCAAACTCCCATACTCACGGTGACTTAGTAAACAGCTGGCCTGGGTTACCTAAGATGAAATTTTAATAATTCAATAATTTAGGAATGTCAACATCTGGGAAGTGGTTTATGAGTGATTAGGCCACTATTAGCATACTAAGGTGGACGGGCTACTTAGGCCTGAGGCACCTGAAAGGATGCCATGTCTCCCAGTGGGCAGAAGCCTTGCCAGCTTTCTCTCCTTTCTGGATCCCCTGTATTCACTCTGCTTCTCCCCAGGCGGCAAAGAGGGTGAGAAAGGGAAAAGCCCACCGCAAAAGCTGGTGTAGTGGGAAGCCTGGGGTTCCGATGCAAGCTGTCAGCACTTTGCTGTTTGCTCCTGCCACCTCATCCCCTTCCCTCCGCCTCAGTTTCCACATTTGTAAAATGGAAGACTTCTAGACGGTCCCAGTCTTGTCATCACAACTCCTGCCCCGGCGCGTTCTGCCGGCTGGACTGGCAGGCCAGCGGCAGCTCTGGAGGCTTTCCCGGGCTCCTGAAACGAACCCTCCCTCCCTCCCTCCCTCCAGGACCTGAGCTGGGCATCTTCAGACCAATGCAGGGCCTCGGCCGCCCCAGCCGGAATGGCCTGAACGACCCCCTGCGCACTGGCCGCCTATCGCTCTCCGGGCTATCTCCCGGAGCTGGCCCGCTCCGAACACCTACACTCTGCTCTATTCGTGGCCCTGCAATGCTCCCGATGCTGCCCGCGCGCAGCGCTCACTTTTTTTTTTTTTTTTTTTTTACCTCGGTTCTAAAGTTCTAGCTCACACGCCTCCTTAGAGAAGGGATCGCCTTCTCGCCCATGCTACTGGTAGGTAGAGCCGTCCCTCAGAGGCGAGGTGGGACCAGGTTCCCTTCAGAGAATCTGATTGGCCTTCGTGACAGTCACTCGCCTGTATCTGTTTTACGATTGGTCTTCATTAGAAGACGACTGGGGCTTTGCGGTCTCTCGGCCCCTATCCCTTTTAGTTGGAGCGCCGGCGTCCCCGCCTCCTGGTTGAATCTGATTGGCTCTCTCTCCAGCCTAAGCAGTGTGATTGGACGCGGCCGCACGGGGTGAGCCCCGCTGAAGCGTCTGCCGTTGGCGAGAGTTCCATTCGAGTCCTCCTCCCTTCTCTCGCCTCACTCCGGCGCCGGAGTCTCCACCCCCCCGGCGGGTTCTGATTAGCCACTTCCGATGCTGGGGGCCGCGATTGGTCCACCGGATCTCTGGTCCCACTTCCTCCCCCTTGAAGTAACTACGGCGGCTCCGAGGAGGGGAGGGGGGGAAGGGACGGCCGGTCCCGTCAGTCAGGCCACGGTAGCCGCCCGGAGCGGATGGCGGCGGCGATCGCGGCCTCATTTGCCGCCGGTGGTGAGGAGGCGGCGGCCACGACCTCCGTCCCAGGGTCCCCGGGTCTGCCCGGGAGCCGCAGTGCAGAGCGGGCCCTCGAGGAGGCCGTGGCTACCGGGACCCTGAACCTGTCTAACCGGCGCTTGAAGCATTTCCCCCGGGGCGCGGCCCGCAGCTACGACCTGTCAGACATCACCCAGGCCGGTGAGTGCCCCGGGCCGAGCGCCCCCGGGACCCTCGTTTGCATCGCCCCGCCCCCTCGCTTGCTTCTCCCGGGGCCGCGGGGTTTGGCGCTCCGCTCGGCCGCCGGCGTTCCCGCCCCGCGGGTCTGCATAGGTCTGCGATCACCCCCTCCCGCCTTAAGAACTACCGGACAGTGAACGCGCTTCTCGTCTTCTTGGAAAGCCCGGCGTTCCTGGCCGAATGTTGTGGTCCCCTCCCCCCTCCGCTTCTCCTTATTTGCATATTGACGCACCTGTAGAATGGCCCCTCCTCTTACCTGGTTGGCTTATTTGCCTGTTGTTTTTTTTTGTTTTTTTTTCCAACTTCAGTTCTGATCGTTCCACCAAGGAGCCCCCGTGAACCCTTCTAAACGACTCCTTTCTCTTCCTCCACATCGTCTGCAACTCTGTCCCCGTTCCGAGCAGAGACTTAGGACCTCCTTCCCATGGATTTGTCCCTAGCGACCCAATGTTTTTGCTTCCTTTGCTGGCAGACTCTCCCTCTAAGGTCCCAGCCCCTCTCCACTCTTCACCCAGCCGCCAGCCTGTGGGAAAGAACAAATCTTTTCATCTCCCCTCTGCTCCCCAATTCTTCCTCAATCCTGACCCCCTTGTCTGAGACTCCTCCGTCCTTCGTGTGTGAGGTCACTATGGAGCCCATGACCTCATAGGGACTCTAGAATTCCCATTTCTGCTTCTGCTTTCCTCCCCAGGGGGAGAGACTTAGGCAGTTGCTAAAAGGAAGGAAATCTTATCTCCTTGCTAGGAGTGCTGGAAACCTAGAGACTGTCTGACTGTCCTTCCACTCCCCATCGGCAGGATCCCTCTAACCATGCTTCCTACACCCTGGTGTCTGTTGATGGTGGGGTTTGGGGGGGACTACTGTGACAGGTGAGTCAGGCCTCAGCTGCTCTGGAGACGACGTTGGGCTGGCAGTTGTGTGTGTGTGTGTGTGTGTGTGTGTGTGTGTGTGTGTGTGTGCAGGGTTTGGAACAAGGGAGGAGGACTGCATTCCCGAAGCCACACCCCAGCCTAGCCCAGGGTGGGACTTGGGACTGGATGAGAGTGTCCTTCTGTTGACCCTCCCTTGGACTGCATTTCTCACCTAGCAGGTGCCTGCTCACCTGCAAACACTCAAGTGGGCACGGACATACTCTTTCCCACTGCCCTGGAGAGAACCAGTTTAAACCTTTCCACTTTTCTTGGGTTGTTGGGTAAACTAACTTGCCCACTACGCAGTGAGTTCAGGGACTGGGTGAGCCCCAGGAGCCATCCTCTCTGTCTCCCCGAGTCTCCTAACCCCCAAGCTCCAGATTGACCTCAGCAGCTGTGCGACACTCAGTGTCTGTACTTTCCCCTCCCCCTTGCTTATTTTTTGACAAACACCAAATGTTATTCTTTACTTCCTTAGGGCTCTGTCTCAGTGAGTGGACTCCTGGGGAAAACTACCAAGAACTCTCTGATCCTCCTGGCTCTCCCCCCTTCCAGACTCCTCCCCCGGCATTCTGGCTCAGGGTGCAGCCAGTTCCCTTGTGAGAGAGCTTATGTGGTGAGGCGGGGAGATCTCAGCTTTCTGAGAACCCCACTCTGCCTGCTCTCCATGCAGGGATTCTCAGAGCTGTCAGGGCCCAGAATCTAGGCCAGGCGGGGTCCATCTTGTTTGAAACTCTTTTCTGTCCCCTTCTCTCACACAGGGTGCCTGTAGCTTAGGGTGGAAAGGGGAAGTGACAGAAACACAGTATTGCCCATACCCTGCCCTCCACATCTCCTGGCCCTCCAACCCAGACTAAAAGCTTCACCGCTCATGCTGGAATAAGTGTGAACTTCTGCTTTCCCAGCTCTTTCTGAAACAGTGTTTTCTGTGCATGTTACCTGTGGCGTAAGCCCCTGATATCCTTTGGACTTCATTCCTGGTGCCTGATAGCAGGATGACTCCTGAGATGGGAGGAGGGGCCACTTTCACAAAGGAGAAGTGCAGCTCATTCTCTCACAGACCACATCCTGTGCCTCTGTGCCCTCCCTCCTCCTGCTGGGCTCCCTTCCGCTCCTAGCTTTTGGCCCTGCTACCTGCCTACCCCATCATAAATTGTTCTCTCTCTTCATCCACACGTGTGTGCACACACATTTGGTGGATGCAGAGAAAGCAGGCGGGTGGAGGGTGAGAGTGGGAGGACAGCATGTGGTCCTCCCACCCTGTCGGTAACTGTCTTTTCCTGTGACAGGTCTGTGTGCCCCGAGGTTGAGAGCAGAGAGGGAGAGAGAATGATTCCTGGGGCATTAGGCTGTCATCCGCTCAGGCAAACACAAGGCCCACCAGAGACAGAACCTGACAGATTCATTTCCTGTCACAAGACCCATTTCCTTGGGGGCTATATCCCAGATTCTCCTCCCCTCCGCTTTTGCTCACTTTTCCCTGGGGAAGACCATTTAAGAAGTTCACCCAAGTACTGCCGGTCAGGACTTCCCCCAGCAGCCTCTGGGCCCCTCCCAATACAGGCCAGCAGAGGAAACATGAACCCAGGCATAGAGGTTTAAGCAGTGAGTTCTCCATATTGATGGGACCCCGAAATGCCTGAGTCCTTACATTGCACTGGCAGCCCACCACTTGAGTTAAAGCGGCAGTAAAAGACTCTACCCTCTTTCCCATCCTCTCCACTAGTCACTGTGTTCAAGACACAGGCAAAGGGGGTGATTGTTTGAAGTCTGGGCAATAAGAGAGGAAGTAGAAGAAGGTTGGTAGGGCTATAAGAGGGCGGGAATGAGTGAGCCCTGAAGAAAGTGTGTCTGGATGGGAGGGACCAGAGGACTTTAGCTCCCACCTCCAGCTTGGTTGATTGCCCTCCCTGGTCCTTGGGAATCTGTGACTTCATAGATCCTGGACCTGGTTTGCTGTTCCCAGGAGCTGGGGAAAAACCGTTGTCCAGCCCTAACTGGTGTGGCTCAGTGGATAGAGCTTCGGTCTGCGGACTGAGGGGTCCCAGGTTCGATTCTGGTCAAGGGCATGTTTCTTGGTTGCGGGCACATCCCTAGTAGGGGGTGTGCAGGAGGCAGCTGATGAATGTTTCTCTCTCATCGATGTTTCTAGCTCTCGATCCCTCTCCTTTCCTCCCTATAAAAAATCAATAAAATGTAAAAAAAAAAGAAAAGAAAAAGAAAAACCGTTGTCTGTAGTTGAGAGCCTTAATTCCAGAGCCAGGCTTTAATGTCCCTTGGTTTTCCCCTGGACTGCACGCAGGTCGAGGCTGGGAGCTAGGGCCCCTGATGAAGGATGGGCTCTCTCAGTGGTCTCTCCCAGAGATTGCCCACATTCTTACCTTGAGCCTCCCAGTGCATCACATTGTGGTTTTCTTTGGAGCACTAGCACTCTGCTGTGGCCTTTGCCTTCCGTCTCTCCTGGCATCGAGGAGCAACAGGAAACCACAGGAGCTACAGAACCCAGCCACCATTCCAGTATGACCTTCTTTTGTTTGTTGGAAGGCAGCATCCCTGGCTTGTCCCCGCACCCCTAGTCTGAGTTTCTCCCGGCCAGTGACCCCAAGGCCTTTGCCATTCTGGCCATTCTTGGAATGTGCTCTAGTTTGCAGAAGGCTTTGTTCTTCCTCCAGGAAGCCCAGTTTATAGGCCTGATTCTTCAGGTCTGCTGGGAAGGTGGAGGGCTGGGCACCTGGCTCTGGAGAAGTTCAAGGTGTTCCTGTCCAGGCTGGGCCTCTCCACAGCTCTCCCCTGACCCCTGTTCCCCCTAGACCTGTCCCGGAACCGGTTCCCCGAGGTGCCAGAGGCAGCATGCCAGCTGGTGTCCCTGGAGGGCCTGAGCCTCTACCACAATTGCCTGAGATGCCTGAACCCAGCTTTGGGGAATCTCACAGCCCTCACCTACCTCAACCTCAGGTAAGGAGGCCGGGCCAGCGGGAGGTGCAGCTTGTCCTTCTCCGCCCAAGCACCAGTGGACAGTATCCTGGGGGACCCTCCTGGAGACTGTTAGAGGAGGCCACACGGGGGTGCTCTGCCTGGGGAGTGAACCCACTGCCTTCCTTCCTTCCACAGCCGAAACCAGCTGTCATCGCTGCCGCCCTACATCTGCCAGCTGCCCCTGCGGGTTCTCATTGTCAGCAACAACAAACTGGGGGCCCTGCCCCCCGACATCAGCACCTTGGGAAGCCTTCGGCAGCTTGTGAGAATGGGAGCAGGGGGAGGAGAGGGACTGGAGAGCCAGGCCCCGGGGACCTCTGGGGGGAGAAGTGAAGGAGAGGCAGGATGCACCCTAAGGGTGAGGCCCGGACTAAAGGAGGTGGCCAGAGACAGGAGACACTCCTGGTCTTGTGGCTGCTTCCTAGTTCTCTCCTCATTCCAGGATGTGAGCAGCAATGAGCTGCAGTCCCTCCCCTCCGAGCTGTGCAGCCTCTCTTCCTTGCGGGACCTCAACGTTCGGAGGAACCAGCTCAGCACCCTGCCTGAGGGTAAGGAAGATGAAGAATTGGAGGTGTGGGGAGGAGAGAGAGAGAGACAGACAGAAGGTAGAGAAAAGTTAGAGAAAGGGAATCTTCCACAGAAAAAGAATGCTTAGTTGACCAGGGTTTTGTATGGTATCAAACAAACTAAATTATTTTATTTGTTCTTGTCCAGCAACCCTCTGAAGCTGGCGAGACATGGGTTACTTGCTCTATTTTACAAATGTGGGGAAAGATACAGAAAGGGGAGGAGGTGAGTGTGTCGTACCCCGTAGAAACTCAAGGTCAGAGGGGCCTGTAAGGTGATCCCGTGTCACCACTCACCCGGCAGGAGTTCTCAAACCCCTGCGTCAGATGGCGCCCTGCACCTCCTCCCCAGAGAGCCTGAATCAGTGCGGCCACAAGCTGGAGCCCAACCAGCTCCATTTTAATGAGCTAATTGTGATGCACCCCAACATTCGATAGCTTCTGCTCCAAAGCAGCCACACCTTTTATTCAGCCCGCATTGTTTTATATGTTCCCTGTGCTTTAGGTGGGGATGAGGTAATTGTGAGTGATATTTGGAGCCATCTCTTAAAATGTGATGGCTTAATTAAATCTTAATTTAATGGGAGAGAAGCCGGAGGAAGTTCTAGAACAGGATAGAGAGCTACAGGAGCTACACAGGGAGGCACTGGCTCTGCTGGGGAACTTGAAGGTTTTGCTCCGAGATGCAGTAGGGGTTGACCGTTGAAGGAGTTCTCCACCCTCTGCAGCCTCGGCAGAGGAAACCCCATATGTAACACGTGTGGGTGGGAGTAAACCTGGTCCAGCATGGATGCGGTTAGAAAGAGCCAGGCAGAGAGGACCTGTGCCAGGCTGGCCTTGCTTTTGAAGAACGAGACAGGCGTCAGGCGGTCATCCGTTTCCTCGGGGCTCCCCTCACGCCTGTGCTGCCCTCTTCTAAGTCAGCAGGGCTGCACATAAGCTCTGTCTGGGCCATAAAAGAGACCCCAGCAAAATGTCCTGGGGACACAGAGGAAGGAGCAATGAATTCCAACTTAATGTTGGGAAGATTGCATGGAGAAGGTGATGAGCTGAACCTTGAAAGCTGTGTGGACAGAACAATGGCATTCTCCTCGTTGAGCAAAACAGCATGTGGAAAGGCCCAGAAGTCAAGGGGCTGGAGGGCTATCTGATGGGGTGTGAGGATGGGCAGTGAGATGGCATGGGCTGAGCCAGAACAGACGAAGGTACCCCTGCCTATGGGCAAGCACAGTCTCCCCAGGGGCACGGCTCGGCTAGTGGAGTGCAGGCGGGATTGCAGCCCCTCCTGCCTGGTGCCTTTGTGTGGGGCACAGCTCACTCACCCTCAGCAACCCCAGCTGCAAGCCATGGAAAGTTTTTGAGCAACATGGTATCAGCGTTGGGCTGACTTGAGACTTCTGATGGTCACTTGAGAAAGAAGAGGTGGTTGGAGTGGGGAGTGGGCAGGAAGGAGAAAGGGAGGAAGCACCTGGGATGGGCATGAGCTGAAGCTGATGGGAGAGGGAGGCATGAAGGTGGCCATATCTGAGCAGGAAGAGAGCGGGGAGACTGTTCTTAGATAGTGCCCTCCGACAGCCAGGCCACAGCAGCGAGGAGAGGAAGTGAGCCCTTGGGCCTTCTCCTGACTTATCTTCACGCGCCCTCAGAGCTGGGGGACCTTCCTCTTGTCCGCCTGGATTTCTCCTGTAACCGCATCTCCCGAATCCCAGTCTCCTTCTGCCGCCTCAGGCACCTGCAGGTCATTCTGCTGGACAGCAACCCCCTGCAAAGCCCGCCTGCCCAGGTAAGAGGTGGCCTGGGGCGGACATTGGAGACAGGGTTGAGGTTGGGTGTGAGTGTGTGTGGGTCCCTTTAGTAGCCAAGTAGGATCTCGGACGCCCCCTGCTTCTCCCTAACTCCTTTCGTGCTCATCTTTCCACTCAGATCTGCCTGAAGGGGAAACTTCACATCTTCAAATATTTGTCAACAGAGGCTGGGCGGCGTGGGGCCGCTGCACTGGGGGACCTGGCCCCTTCCCGCCCCCCGAGTTTCAGCCCCTGGTAAGTAAGGGTGTGGGAAGGCAGCCTGGATCCCCAGTGCCCCTTCCTGGCACCAGTATCCCCATGGTTCCCAGAGGGAGGATGGGCCGGGGGTTGCTGCCCAGTATAGGACTGACCGGCTCTCTCTGGCTGGCCCCAGCCCAGCTGAGGACTTATTTCCGGGACGTCGGTACGATGGCGGGCTGGACTCAGGCTTCCACAGTGTGGACAGTGGCAGCAAGAGGTGGTCTGGAAATGAGGTGAGTGCCTCCCTTCCAAGGGACATCGGTGATCTCAGGGCCCTTTGCCTTTTACCTCCAAGTCTCAGAGTGACAGGTGGCGGCTGTCTTCTTCCTTCCCTTGCCCATGCATCCTGGGGAAGGGCCGGCTTAGCAGCGGACCCTAAGGCCCCGAGCCCAGGAGTCCCCAGTTGTCTTCCATCTCTGCATCTCTGCATTTACAGTCAACTGATGACTTCTCGGAGTTGTCGTTCCGGATATCGGAGCTGGCCCGGGAGCCCCGGGGGCCCAGGGAGCGGAAGGAGGACGGCTGTGGTGAGTGGTGGTGGCAGGGGCCATGGGACCGAGGGGAATGGGCGAGCCTGAAGGCCCCCATCTACTTGCTGACGTGTCCTGCCTCTCCAGCTGATGGAGACCCTGAGCACATTGACTTCATTGACAGCCACGTGCCGGGGGAGGATGAAGAGCGAGGGGCGGCCAAGGTGAGGGGCTGGCCTTGTCCGTCGTCCGTCTGCTGTGAGAGGAGAGCTGGAGGGAGGGCAGTGCAGGCTTGGAGGTCAGGGCTCCCTCATTCCTCTTGCTGTTCTTTCGTCAGGAGCAGCAGCCGCCGGAAGTAAGCCCTGTAGCAGGGGACAGGGAGAGGGCGCCAAGCAGCAGGTACCAGAGCCACCTGAGCTGGCCACCTCCTACTTTTGCTCAGTCTCCTTGCACCGCCTCTCTTCTCGGACCTACTGTCCCCCTCTCATCCGGCCTTTGCCCCTCAGGCGGGAGGAACCGTCTGGAGAGGAACGGCGCCGCCCGGACACTTTGCAGCTGTGGCAGGAGCGTGAGCGGAAGCAGCAGCAGCAGCAGCAGCAGAGTGGAGTGTGGGGGGCCCTCAGGAAGGACAGGTGTGGGCACAGGACTACTGTCAGCTGGTGGGCCTGGAAATGAGTGGAAATGAGCCCCTCAGGGTTGGCAGCCCCCTGCTGACCCCACCTCTCTTCCTTCACTTTCTAGTTTTCAGAAGTTGGGGGTCAGGACTCCTGGTGGAGGAGCTACAGCCTTATCCACTCAGGCCACATACAAGTATGTGTCCCCCAAAACCGCCCCTCCCTGAGCCCTCTCCCGGCACATCTTCCCCCTGGCCGTCCCTTCTCACTCCCGTCTGTCTCCTCAGCGGCATGCCCAAGTCCAGTGCCGCCCCGCTGGGAGCTCCAGGGGGACAGGGAGCTCCTGTCTCGGCCCCCGCCTCTCAGGAGCCCCTTCCTGCAAGTGGACCAGGTGTGACGGGCGTTGGGGAGAGGATGGGGGCTTGTGTAGTGAGGGGGAGCCTGAGAGAAGAGTGGGACGCTGAGGGGATGTCTCCCCTGCCTCTGTTCCCAGTGACAGCACCTGCTCCTCGGCCACTTGGCTCCATCCAGAGACCAAATAGCTTCCTCTTCCGTTCTTCCTCTCAGAGCGGCTCAGGTGGGTCTCCCCTGCCCGGCGCTGACCCAGTGCTGACGCAGCCCTCACCCCCAGGCTGCTCTCACCCCCTGGCCTGCGAGTTCTCCGGTCAATTGGCTCTTTGTGTGGAAAATCCCACAAACAGACAGGAGATGTGTGTGCCAGACACTAATCCAGTACGAAGTCTGCAGTGGTAGTGGAGACAGCCCCACCCCCTCCTTTTCCCAGGTCCCTCCTCACCAGACTCTGTCCTGAGACCTCGGCGACCCCCCCAGCTTCTGGACGAGAAGGAGCTGATGGCTCAGTTGCGCCAGGTAAGGGAGGTGGGTCTGCCCGAGTGGGGCCAGGGCTCAGCATGGCACCTCCTGGTTTCCTGGCCGCCCTCAATATCCTCTTTGTCCGCCCTGCTGCTTTGGCTGAGGACGGGAGATGCAGGCCGGAGTTCCCTGCTGACTCTGACGTCTCATCCCCCATCCTCCTCCCCTCCCTGCCTTTAGGTCCTTGAGTCGAGGCTGCAGCGGCCTCTGCCTGAGGACCTGGCAGAAGCCCTGGCCAACGGCGTCATCCTCTGTCAGCTGGCCAACCAGCTGAGGCCCCGCTCCGTGCCCTTCATTCATGTGCCCTCACCTGCTGTGGTGAGTTGGGGCCCAGGGTGGGAAGTAGGGGATGGGACAGGGGACTCCTATGGCCCTCCCTTAATCTTTTTCCCTTTCTCACACCCCCCCAGCCAAAACTCAGTACCCTCAAGTCTCGGAAGAATGTGGAGAGTTTCTTAGAAGCTTGTCGAAAAATGGGGGTTCCTGAGGTATGGGGGGTTGATCCCAGGATCCTGGGGCTGGTCTATAGAGTGGTAGCTTCTGGGCTTAGGTGAACCCTTTGCATGATGGTAGGGTTCCATTTCCAGGGAGTATGTGCTCCCCAGAAAGAAATGCCTGTCCTGCATGCCTCCCTTCCCTGCATGCCTCTTCCCTGCGCTCTGCATGTTGGCGTGGCTCTGGCCCTGGCATGTGAGGGCAGGGGGTGGGAAGAATTGTCTTGCTGCTGCTAATGACGTCTGCCCTTTGTCCTTGTCCATCTGCCCTACTCTCCCTTCCCAGGCTGACCTGTGCTCGCCCTCGGATCTCCTCCAGGGCACCGCCCAGGGGCTGTGGACCACCCTGGAGGCCGTGAAGCGGGTGGGGGGCAGGGCCCCCCAACCGCTCTGGCCCCCCTCTGGTCTGGGCGGCTTCATCCTCTTCTACGTGGTCCTCATGCTGCTGCTCTGTGTCGTCTACACTCGGCTCCTGGGTTCCTAGGACCTGAAGTCACCCCTCCCCCCACCACCCTGCCCCGTTTCTATTTATAAGACTCCTGTGCAACCCCCTGCCCACCGGTGGTGCCTTCAGCCCCTACCAAAGACACTAGTGAACCCTCCTCCCCTCACAAACACTGACCTCAGAGGCCCCACTCTGGTACCCCCAGACCCTGGGCCCCCAGCCTCTGGCCCCTCCCATCTCAGTGCTGATGGTGCCTTCTCCCACCCAGCCCTGCGCTCTGCTCCCCCAGAGGGGTGGATCTTAACTCTCCTATTTTCACTCTCTCCCCACCCCCGATATAGGGGGCTAAATTATCTATATTTTGTAGAGAGAACTCTATATATTTGTAGGAGATGCAAGGCCCAGTCTGGGTCCCCATCTCATGTATAAATTGTACAGACTGTGGCTGCCTGTGTGTGTGTGTGTTTGCGTCTGCTCCTACCGTGGCCAGGCCCAGTCCTGGCAGTACCCATCGGGCTCTCTGTGCCAGCCTGCCTACTCCAGTGTTTTCCTATGGAAATGACAGGTCGCTCCTCCTCTATGAGCCTTGGCCCCTGTGTCATCTCCCTTGTGTGATCTGCTAGCAGCTTCTTTGCATCTCATTTGTCCCCAAGTCGTGTCCAGGGTGCCCTGACCTCGCCTACATTTTTAAGGGCCAGCCTGTCAGCTTCCTTTGACCAGGCTCCTTTAGGGTATCTCCCACCCTGCCCTCTGCCCAGGGCTGGGAAGCCCAGAGGAAGATATGCAGGGGGATTTAACCTGGGCCCCTCCCCCCCAGGAGTCCCTGTGCCAGCCCCACCACATCCTGGAAGAGGAGGGGGCCCCAGGAAGGGGCCTCCCCTACATCGCTGCTGTCGTCCATGCACTGCTGGAGCAGTCTTAGGGTTGAGGTAGGGGCACAGGGCCACGGCCGGCCTGGGATCCAGGAACAGAAGACAGCCAGGCCTGGGCTCTGCCCTAGCGAGGACTGGTGAGGGTGCCCTCGCTGGCCCTGTTCCTCAGGCACCCCGTTGTTGGGGTGGAAGCGGGCCTGCCCGGCAAGGAGCCTGGATTCCTCTGAGTGTGACTGAGGGTCTGGGATGGAAGATGGGGCATCGGATGTTGTGTCAAGTGCAATAAAGAAGCTGGAAGACCTCTAAGTTGCCGCTGGTCTCTGTGTCTGCGAAGGAAGGTGGTGGGAGCAATGCATTGTGGGAGAGGGTTCGCCTCCATTCCAGCTGGGTTCTCCGGACCTTTGCTCGGCTCTACCCCTGAAGGCGGGCCGGCCGCGCAGCCCCCGCCCCCGTCGCCCCGGGACCAGCGGGAGCGCGCGCCACGTGGCCGGAAACGCACTGCGTGCTGGCGTCGCAGCGAGGCCCAGCGAAGTGGGTGAGGTGGCGAGGTGGGCGGGCAGCCTGGACTCACCGGACCGACAGGGTGGTGCCCGGCGCTGCGGGAGGCCGGGACCGAGGGGGGCCAAGGAGGGCCAGGCAGGCCGGGTGGGGGGCCTGGGCCGCCAGGGGCAGGGCGCAGAGGTGCGGGCCTGCCTTCCCTCCCCCAGACGCGGCATGTTGCCCTGGCCCTTTCCACGGTGGGACGCCGGCGAGGAGCAGGCGCCGGAGGAACAGGGCCCCTCGCCGCTCGGTGACCCCCGCAAGGTGTGGAACTCTGGAGAGAGAGCCCTGGGGGGGCCAGGCACACCCCCGCAGCACAGGTGAGGGCGCCGCACGCCGGAGCCACTTGGAAACCCGCTGCGGAGTGGCGGGTCCCGCAGTGCGCAGGCTCCCAGCGGGCCATACGAACAATGGCACCTTTGACCTTGCCATGGAGGTTTTCGGACTTGGAGGGGGAAGGTGGGGACGCTGTGACTGGGCCATCTCAGTACCTTCCAACCTCCCAGCCCTCAGTTCCCGCCCCGAAGGCCTTCCTGGATCCGCAGAGAGCAGCTGCGGGCCGCACCCCGCTCAGGCCGAGCCGCGGTAGCGGAGCAGTACCCAGGAACCCCAGGTAGGGACTGGGCCTTGCCACCTCCACGCCTTAATATCCTTTTACCCACCCCTGAGCCTGTTTTAATCTCAAATTAACACCCCCCCCCACCCCCCAGTTCCCTTTTCTCCCCAGATGGCCTGGGGGATGGCCCCTTCAAGAATGACCCCGCTGGCACCATGGGACCCCAACTACGAGGCTAACGCTGGTTCTCAGCTGGTGTGGGTGAGTAGGGGTGCCTATGGCTCTGGTGTCGGGGTGGGGCAAGCATGCTCCAGTGATCATTCCTGACCCTCCACAGCAGGCGTCCTCAAACTTTTTAAAGTGGGGGCCAGATCACGGTCCCTCAGAGAGCTGGAGGGCCGGACTATATGAACTACTAATTCCTACTGTAACACCTCGGCTGCGCTCACTGCCCAAAAAACCTGGCGGGCCGGATCAGACTCCTCTGCGGGCCACATGTGGCCCGAGGGCCGCAGTTTGAAGACGCCTGCTCCACAGGGACCCAGCTGTGCTTCCGGTGCCTCTTTCTCAAGCCGGACTTTGTGTCATCCCTCCTTCTGGCCGCTGTATGAGGCAGCCTCGGGCAGGGACCCCGGACGCCTGACCTCTGCAGCAGTACATCAGAATGGGGAGCAGGTGCCCAGGGATGCAGGTAACTTGCCTTGGTCCCCGCAGACTCAGGACTCGGGCTCCGTGAGCTCCTTAGGGAACCAGCGCAGAGGTCCATGGGATGGGAACCCCAGCCTGCCACCCTAACAGCCTTTCTCCCTAGGATTCCCGGTGATGTGCCGCGAAGATGTCTTTCTTTCAGACCCGCTGCTGCCCCCTGGGCAGCGAGTTCCCCTGCACCTGTCTGAAGCCCCTCAGCAGGTAAAACCCCCCCCCCCCCCCCCCCCCCCCGGCCTTATCTCAGCCTTCCTGCAGGGCTTGGGAGGAGTCACTTCCCTCTCTTCTCTCCTCAGGTGATGGGCTCTCTGAAGCTGCGGCTCCCACCCCCGATCATGTCCCCCCAGGTCCACCCCTCCCGGTCCCCTGGCTGCTGCACCACCTGGCTCAGTGGGCCTGAGCTGATCGCCCTCACTGGCCTCCTGCAGATGAGCCAGGGGGAGCCACGACCTAGCTCCTCCTCAGGCTCCTCGGCAGCTCCCACCCCCCCTTCTGGCCCCCTAGACCCTGTCTCTGATCACGCAGGCCCCAGTGGTTCTCACTGCACCGACCCACCTCTCCCACAGACCCCAGACACCAATTGTCCATAGCACCTCGGGGGGTATCACTGGCCGTACTCCCTCAGGCGGTTCTGTTGTCAATAAATATGTTCCTTTGCAAACAGGCTCCTTGTGGTAAGTAGCAGAATGGGGCCTTCAGGCAGGGATGGGGGTCTCTTCCTCCATGGCAGCTTTGGCTGCCCTCCCCTAAAATTCTTGTTACTCACCGGCCCCCCTACCGTAGGATGAGGGAATACATGGGCCTAAGACCTTTTCGGGCTGACCAAGCAAGGCACCTTTAATGAGGGGCCCAGTGAGTCCTCCAGACAGAGTAAATAAGGAACGAGGATTCCATCAGCTCTGCTGCGCACAGGCAAGGGAGGACTGTGGACGCACGTGGCTGACATTAGAAGAGGCAATCTAGGGAGTAAGGGGGTGGCACATCATTTTGGGGGGACACCAAAGGTAAGATGCTTTCATCCTTCTTGCGCTGAGGTCCCAGAAGTTCAGCCTTGGAGCTGAGGGTTAGTTCTTCGGCTTGTTGGAGACATAGGCAGGCACTGCAGGTGTGTGTGTGTTGTGGGGGCGAGAGGGGGAAGGTCTTGTGGGAGGCATCAGAGGAAGGGTGGCAGCTTGGTTCTCCTGAGACTCTGGACTGATGCCGTAAAACTTTGCAGGGAAACAGAGGATCACAGCTTTGGCTGAGAAAGCCCAGAAGTTTGTAGGATTTTTTGGAGGGGGGATGGTGTTCTAGAATTTTCTCTCTCAAAAGAACCTAACTTCTTGGGGAACTTCCTCCGCTGGAAGTAGCAGAGTGGGCAGCAGTCCCGAAGGGGCAGCTCAGTGCCTCTGTAGGTCACCGTACGGGGTGCCTGTGCCTAGAACCCCTCAGTGGTGGGAACACATGGGAATGCATTCTAACTTTGCCATTTTCTCTCCCTCATCTCACTTTCCATCTGTCAGATGGACCTGGCAGACTCTCACCCTTGCCTCCAGAATTGGTTCTGGGACTTGATTTGGGGTAGTTGTGGGGGCATTGCAGGTGCAGGTCAATTAGTTGAGGTGGCTGGAGGGGGTGGGAGGGGTCCAGTATAGCACTGTCCATTTCTAAGTAATCTGGGGCCATGTACTCAGTGCACACATACTCCTGAGCTAGTTGAACTGGGCTGATACCCTGCTGCTCTCCGGCTCTCCCCAATGCTGGGATGGGGGCCTTGGAGCCTGTGCCGTGGCTCCCTGGCTCTGGTTTGTAGGAAAAGGGGAGGGAGCTTGAGGAAGAGGACTCTGGTGGAAAACAGCTCATGGGCACTTAACTCAGTGCCCTCCCAACCCTAGAACAACTGGTGGGGAGCAGCGTTGGCAGCAGAAGGAAGGTTACGGGGGAGGTGCTATCATAAAGTAGCCCACCCACCCCTCGTGGGCTCCCATTGACTCAGTCACTCCGGGCTCCCATGGGTATGTGGTCCCCTCCCCTCTCTAAGCCCTCCGGGTATGGGGTATTAGGCTGATGCCCCAGTGTCCCAGGTCTGGAGGGTTGCTTGCTTGTTCCTCTCACCCAGGCACCCATTACCATTCATGCCCCTTGATTGGGCCCTGATGACTCCAATCTCATGAGGCTAGCTAGGGCAGTGGTCAGCAAACTCATTAGTCAATAGAACCAAATATCAACAGTACAACTATTGAAATTTCTTTTGAGAGCCAAATTTTTAAAACGTAAACTTCTTCTAATGCCGCTTCTTCAAAATAGTCTCGCCCAGGCCGTGGTATTTTGTGGAAGAGCCACATTCAAGGGGCCAAAGAGCTGCATGTGGCTCAAGAGCCGCAGTTTGCTGACCACGAGGCTAGGGGACAGCATCTGGAGGGGCTCATCAGAGGATCCCTTGGCAGTGGCTCAGTCCTAACCACTGGCACCAGCGTCTCTAAGTCGCTTCATGCCAGAAGTTGCATGAACGCTTCGGGCACCATGACATCTATTGTTTATAGTCACAGCGCCCACTTGTGCACCTGAGTGGCTGAGTTTCAGGAAGAAGGAGTCTGCACGGCCACACAGCACACACGGAGCAGGGACCCCAGGTAACGATACAGGGTGTCCTGGGGCTTCTGCAGCAGGCTCAGTACCCCCAAACCCAGGCATAGGCCTCATGTCCACCTCAGCCCCTTGGGCCACAGTGTCACAGGCCAGACATCCTGAAACGGAGTGAGGATTCAGGTCCTGGGATCCTTACGGCAATTGGAACCTTGAAGGACAGTTGGATGATCACAGGATGGGGCGAGGAAGTGGGATGGGGATAGTGTGTTGGAGTCACTGTGCTCTGAGAACTGATAAGTGTAAACGCTTAATGTTTGAGCTTGATTTCGCTGACCTAGAGCAGGGAGAGGCCATGGATAGAGCAAATCCACTCTGGGACCCTGGCCCCATATTCTCTCCGCCCACCCAGAACTTGGCCTCACTGCAGTGGCTGCATGCCCTATCACAGTGTTTCCCAAAGTGTGGTACGCCTACCCCCAGGGGTACGGGAAGAGTTTGGTCGGGGTACGCACTGCATCGTGCTTAGCTGCGCCTAATTCTACGTTCTCATGAGTACGAGGGGTACTCAGAGTTACGGAAATTATAGAAGGGGTACACGTGTCAAAAGTTTGGGAAAACACTGCGCTATCACACTTGCTGCTCCACCCGCTGGTCCCCGCCATGCCCGGGCTGCGGTCACACCTGTGGAGGATGACCAGGCGGCCCGGTGCGCGCCCATGCGTGGCTGCAGGTGCACCTGCCAGGCTCTGGCTGAGCTTGGGCGGTGCTCCACCAGTGAAACTTCTGCTCCGGTAGCCGAGGCAGGAGCAACAGCGGTGCTGGGACCTCTGCTTCTGCCAGTGGCTGCGAAGCCTTGGTGGGGACCACCTGTGAGATCCATTCCGGCCACAGGCAGTGAAGTGGCCGGCAGAGGGGCAGAGACGACCGAGGAAAGGCCGGAAGTGGGTAGAGGTGGCTGCTACCCGTCCTGATGCCCAGCATCTCTCTCCGGCCCCGATGTGAAGCTTATGGCAGGGGTTCTGCAGTGGACCCTCGCTGCCTATAGTGTGTACCCCAGTGACTGCCCAATGACTCGGACACCCTGGTCTCCGAAGATTGATCCTGGCAGGCTCCCCTCGCCTCCTCTCCTCCAACAGCTCATAACTCGCCACCCTCGCACGCCCAGGTAGCTGGACGCCAACCCAGTGGTTTGAGTGGGGAGTCTCCATTCCACCTGCTCGGACTGGGCTCTGCAGAGGAGAGTGTGGGGGGCATCTCCATTGATTAGAGCTGCCAGTGAGAAAGTGGCCGAGGAATATGAATGCAGCATGTAACTGTCAGCAGTGACTGTGCTGCTGTGGAATCTGCAGACCTGGATCACCTGCAGCTGAGCCTGCCACCCTTACAGCAGCACCCTCTTCTGAGTCTAGCAATCCAATATCCTTCCCACTCAGGACTCTTGTACTCTTCCTTCCCAAGTAATTCTAGGAACCAGAACGCCTAGCACTGAGTTGTGCTGACTTCCAAGGAGCTGAAGGTTCTCTGGATTTGGGGTGATAGGAGGTGTCTTGGGATAAGTAAATGTGGACTTCCCATGTATGGCCCGTACCCACCAGAATCCAGGTCGAGAGACCGTGGAAGAAGGTTCAATGGAGGGAAAGGCCGTCTGCAGGGGCATTTCTGTCATGTTGCCCCATTACCTCCGCCCCCCAAAATGCCACCATGGGCCAGCTGAAATCTCTGATCACAGTAGACTCTCTGGTGGGGGTATCCGTTGCCCTTTGTTCCCTGAGAGGTTTGAGATGGGGTTGGAATTCAGACATTTAATTTTTTAATTGATTTCAGAGAGGGAGAAAAAACATCGATTTGTTGTTCCACTTACTCATGCATTCACTGGTTGATTCTTGTATGTACCCTGATTGGGGACCAAATCTGCAACCTTGGAGTATCCGAGGATGCTCTAACCAGCTGAGCTACCAGCCAGGACTGGAATTCAAACATTTTGACAACTCACTTCTGATCTCCCATGGACCAACTAACTTGTGGGAAGATGACACTGCTCAGTGCACTCTACAAGACAAACCAGCAGTTGACACCAATGGGCCTTAGAAGACCTCATGATATCCCTCTGATAGAAAGTAAGATACCTAAAGCGGGGAAATGAGGAGAGGGGAGGGGAGGAGGGCAAGTGTAGCCTTCATTAAAGATGGTGTTTGGGGAGGGGCACAGTCAGGAAAAGATGTAACAGAGTGCTGAAGCAAGGGAACCTGATTCTTTTTCTGAGCAGCGAGTAGAGCTTTCCCATTTCCCAGGCCGGGAAAGCAGGGGCTGGAGAACTGGAGGAGCCCAAGGTGCAGTATGCACGGAAGCCAGCTAGTACCCATAAACACCTCTTAAGGGTGATACTGGGAGTGGGATACAGGAGCCAACCAGCATCCTGAGGGAGGGTGTCCAGCCAGAAGGCAGGTGGTGCCCCACACACACACACCAGCAACGCCCATCAATATGCAGGAGGTGCTGGCAGCTCAGGGTGTGCACTGGGGACAGTGGTAGCTGCCACTCTTGGTCAGTGTTGGCCAGGGAGAGGCAGGTATGTGGTCTGTAAGTCGCCACCGAAACAGTATGTTCAAGGCCACCCAGTCCCTAGTGTGGTCCTCATCTATGTGCCATAGGCCAATGTGCGAAGTGGCAGGGACAAAAAAGCCACCGGCAGGCCCCTCCCTTTCCATCTGGGTGCTGCTTTTAGGAGCAGGGAGTGCCTTTCCTGGCCTGGAGCCTTTTCCCATAGGTTTGATTTGAAACTCCTCCTTTCCACTCCCCATCAGCCAAGCCACCTGGCAACACCCTGTCCTGTGAAATCACAGCTGCTGTCGGAGAGCAGCTCCTTAAATGGTGAAGATAAAGCAGGAAGCAGCAGGGATCTCAGTGCCTGGGTTCTGGGTAAGCAGCAGAGGTAGATGGGTTGGTAATCAATGCCAGGTGACTTAGCCTGCTGGGTACAAAAAGAGCCTGGAGTCAAATTGGCCTAATCAGTTGCCCTAGCAACACTGCCCTTGTCCTTACCAGGACGAGATTTATTCTAGCCTGTTGCCCTGGTAACTTAATGGCTCCCCAGGGACAGGAAATGGCAGAACCTCAGCTCTGCTGGGTGAGAACACTTCTCCAACCACAGGGGTCCACCTGTGCACCCCTCTGCAGGTGCAGGACAGCCATGGGTGGGGGTGGAGAGGAATCCAGAGGCAGTGGCTGCAGAACTAAGGCCAGGCTGTTCCATGTGCCCCTCCCGCCTCCATTCAGTTTCCTGCTCCACTGTGGAGTGATGCAGGGATAGCGCCACACATTTAGCCCCTCCATCAGTCCTCTCCCACCATGGCCTGACCTGCACCTGCTTCCTCACCCACAGATGACCTGCTGAAGGACAGAACCAAACCAGAGGGTGGTCTGCAGAGCATGGTCATAGCAATGGTCAGGGACTTGGTCAGAAACCTGGTGGGAGCCCTACGGTGTATGTGCGTGGGGCTCCGATTTACAACTACCAGGCAGGGCCATGCAGGGCTGCCCCAGGGGTTAGGGCAGGACGAACACAGCTCAGTCATTTAGACGTTTTCTATCCGGTGAGGGATTTTTCCATTCTTTGCCACCTGGAGAGAGGAAGCCAAGCTGCCAAGGGCAGCTGTAGTCCTAGTCTTGGCATGTGCCTGGGGAGCTCGACTTCTCTGCCGTGGGGTCTGAGGCTGACTGGTCAGCCAGCTCTGGCAGCGAGCTGGCTGGAGTCCCTATGGGACAGGGTGACTGGGAGGCAGGGAAAGGAACTGCAGGGAGGTGCTGGGCCCAGGAGCCAAGCAGTAAGGAGGTCCCTGGGAAACAGCAGGAGTGAGACTGAAACATGCAGTCAGAATCACTGCAGCTTCTGGTTCTTTAAATCTCACCTCTAAACCTATTTTTGCTTAGGAAAGGAGGGGTGGGTGGAGAGAGAAAGCTGGGGGGAAATAAGAAAGGCTTCTTCCCCTACTACACAGCAACAGATAGCAGCTTTCCTGCTGCCCTTCCCTGGCTCTAAGCAAAGAGACAGGAGGAAGGACAGAGAGATAGTCAAGGGTGACAGAAAAATACTAAAAGGAAACAGAACACAATAAATCCAGGGGGAAAGAATAGTGGTCCGCCCTGGGAGACCCCACCAGAGGGGAGGAGGGGAAGCTGGGAGAAGGAAAACAGGCACAGGACAGGATGGGTGGGAAGGTGGGAAGCCATCCTGGCTGGGCCAATGGCAGCAGCTGGAAGTATTTTCAGGAAATTCTTTGAATAAAGCCATAACCCAATACCTGTTTCTTCCTGCTGTTACACTGTTAAAGGTGACTGGGCAGAAACACCCAGAGAAATCCCAAGAACGAAAGGGCCAAGAGTCCCCGGGGAACTTGGAAAAGGGAGGAACCTCTTCAGACAGAAGGCTGAGTGCTGGGCCTCGCCTCAGTCAGGTGAGGTGTTTAACCCGAGCTATCTGTCTGTCACCACACAGACAGACACCAAGGATGTTGCCACATCCTCAGGTGGAAACCGTCTGGGGAGCGGCTGAGAATGCACCTGGGAGTGGCTGACCGCCACCCATCTCCTGTCACTGCAGAGGCGGCCCTGCTCTGGGTGCTCCCTCCCATCGCTAACACGGACTCCAGTTCAGACAGGAGCTGGGCGAGGAGTCCCGTCCTGGGCCAGCTGTCCTTGACAAGCCAACAGCAGGCAGCATCACAGGCAATGTTAACAGCAACCCGGGCAGGCATGCTGATGGATGTGAGGGCACTCAGCTGGCCCCAAACAAGACTGAGTGCCATTTTCTTTTTCTTTCAAATGCAGTTCTTTTCCAACATTGCCTATTAACAGCTTTGGTGCAGAGGTTGGGGGGCCAGGGAGGTACATGGAAAAAAGAAAGGAAAAAAGTAGCCAATTGCACAAAGCCTTTCCCTGGAAAAGCCCGGGCCCTGGGGTGCTCAGAACCTGGGGCTGCCCTCCCCCTGCCCTCTGGAGCTCTGGCTTTGCTGGTTGAGGCACAGATGGGGACTCATTCCATTCCCCATGTGAAAGAGCTGTCTGGGAGAGGGAGAATGGCTGCTTGTGTGTATATCTCTCTCTGTGTGCATATATATATATATATATATATATATAATAGGCTATATTAGAAAATTCTCTCTATATAAATATAAAACACTGGTATCCAAACATGACTCCACAACTAACTAAAGTGCTTGACAGGAGTGGGACATGTCTAAGTATGTAGGTAGAACTAGTCATTCTGAGTGTCCAGGGTGAGGGAGAGCGCTAGGGAAGCAAAAACCATGGAGAAAAGGGTGTGCTGGCCCAAGCCAGGGCACCAAGCGCCTTCTCAGCCTGTCTGATCACTGTCCCGCATCAAGACCTCACCTCAGCCCCACCCCGACTGTGCTCTTCCCGCTGTGCTTCTGTCCAGAGAGCAGTGCTGGAGAGCTGGGCATGGCGACGAGTTCCCCAGGGCAACCTGGTCAGCCTTTGCCCAGCTTCCTCTGCCCACGGGGTTGGGAGGGAACTAAGGGAGCATTGTGTATGCGGAGGGCAGGAGAGGAGGGGGATTACTGTCATTGCAATTAATAGTTTGAAAAATAAAACACTATTGCTCCTCTAAGCTGGGCCCTGCCTTCTCTCCTAGGCCTCCTGCCTCGGTGGGGGCTGAAGGAAGGGAGGAAGCTGCCCTTTTATATGCAAGCTCCAAGCAAAGCATTAGCACCTCCAGCTCCACGACGCCCACCCCGCACAGCAAGGCCCCCCCGGGTCTCAGACCACTGGAATGCCCCGGGCCAGTGGCCACCAGAGCTGCAGGGAGTAGAAGGGCCCAGAGAGCAGGGAAGAGCCCCGCCCCCCGGACACAGCGCTACAAGAAAGGGTTGGTGGTGGGAGGTTTGGAGGCAAATGGGCTTGATGAGGATCCAGTCTGGAAAGAAACAACAACAACAAACTGTTAGGTTAAAGAAGAAAAGCTGGAGGCCGCAGGAGAAATGCAGTTCAGGATTCCTTTCTCCCTTAACATTACTGTGCTGGGGAAAGTGGGAACTCGAAGGAGCTAAGAGCCAAGTGGAGGGGGTGGGTGTTGGGGAGATGACAGGGCAGAGAAGAACTGAGGCCCACCTCAGAGAAGAACTGACCCCACTCGGCCCTGGCTGGGACAAGGCAGAACTCTATGAGGAAGGGGTCTAAGTTCCACCCCACATTACCCTCTTCTAGGATTCTGTCCCCAAGCCCGAGTGAGAGGCCATGCCCCACACCTTGGTGGCCTGGGGCACTCACCATGAAGGGATTGGTGGAGATGCCCGCTGGCTGGCTGAGTGGCCTCTGTTCCAGCTTGGCTGGTCCCAAGTCACTGAAGGAAGATCCTGGGAAGCAAGAGCAGACACTCAGCAGACATGAGCCCTGCCCCTCATGCTGGTGCTGACCTGCTCTGTCCCCCTCCCTGCAGGGCAGGCACAGCTACCTCCCAGGCTCACAGGGAGAGGGGCCTTCCTAAAGACGGGAATAAAGGTCTAGAGCAGGCCTGGTGCTTCCCTGATTCCTCCCCTACAGTCCCAAATGGAATTAGCTTGCACAGCTGGCTCCCTACTATTCCTGCAGGTGTGTGTAACACACGTGTAAACGTGTGCTCACACACAGAGTCACTGGGGGTGGGGAACGGGGGGTGAGGAAGGAGAGTGAGGTCTGCATCCTTTACCATTCTGCTGCTGAGTCATCGAGGTCTGCAGGGAGAACATGGGTGGCGGGAAGGTGCTGGCAAAGGGCCCGGGGGGTGGCACTGCCTGGGAGAAGCCAGGTCCAGCGCTGCTCATCCCAAAGCCAGGTCCTGTGGAGTGAGGGACAGGAGGCTCAGGCGGAGTTCTGGAACACAGCTGGAGAAAAGTTCTTCCAAAGCCTTCCAGAATGGGAAGATAGAATGGAGCTTTTTCCTAACCGAGGTACCCAGGTGAAGTACCCTGAGCCAGAGAGCTCTTCAGCTTCCATGCAACACACCAAACCTGCCTGCTTCCCGCCCACACGAACACTACACAGACCTGGGGGCAGCTTTGGGCTACCCATTAAACTGCATAAATAAAAAGCTAACGGTCAGCCCGCTCTGTGCCTCAGTTACCTCATTTCTGAAAGGGAGCAGTGCCTATCCCCTGGGGCCACGGTGAAATGAAATAACAGGTAAAGCGCTCAGCCTGGGCCTGCCACGGGCCACCCCGGAAGCTGTCATTCTCTCTTCCTGCCTCAAGGTTTTTGAGAACAAAAAGGATGGCAGTGCGTGAAGACAGAGAGCAGAGGTTCAGGAGAGGCAGGGTGAGAGGAGACCATTCCACTCTGGCTGATGAGGGCAGGGAACAGGGTCATGTTTCAGATGGCTCACCTTCGGGTTAGAGAAAGGAATCACTGCCACCATCAGTCAACACGAAAACAACCTTAGAACTGAGGCAGGTAAGCAGCAGTCTACTTCTCTAAGTCTGAAATGTCTGACTCGGTAACTTGGGTGCTTCTACTCTTTGCCCACCAGAATAGGCCTGGCCTGGGCTGGGGAAGAAGGGTGGCCAGGGGGGCTAGTTTGGGAAGAACACAACTGCCGGCTGAGGCTGCCTGCTGCTCCTCCTGTCACTGTGCGGAGAGGGGAGAGGGGAGAGAGGCACAGAGAAGTTGGAGCTGTGAGGGACAGGGACAGGGACGGTCTGGAAGGCTCACCTGTGGCCAAACCATTGGGCTGGAATGGGTTTGTGGAAGGCAGCGGAGGGTGCGCAGCAGGTGCTGTGAAAGGGTTGGTGAAGGCTGCTCCGGGTGGAACGGGGTAGAGATGAGGAAAAAAAGATGGTTATTTCCCCCATTTGCTTAATATTGTGATAACTGAGCATTCCTCTACCTCTTCTCTCCATTCCACCCACCCCTGCCCACAGTTCTCAATCCCTCTAGGACTTGGCTTCCCTCCCCAGGCTTCACCGGCAGGACTCACCTCCAAAGGCAAGCCCGGCGCCGCCACCTCCGCCAGTTGGGGCCGACTGGAGTGTGGGGACCTGGCTGGTCATCCCAAAGATGCTGCAATGTGGGGAGAGAGGTCGGCATGCACAGCTCCCAGGACCCAGGAGATAAGCTGGGCAGGGGACTCGGCGATGGCAAGCCCCGTACTGCCAGGCAGGAGCTGAGTGGGCCGGGAAGAGCAAGGCCAGGGTTTCTCGGCCCGCTCTCCCGCCCTAAGGCAAACCCATGCCTGTGCCTACCTGCTAGGGAGGCCTCCAGCTGATGCCCCAGGTCCCAGGAGGCCGCTCATATCTGGGAGGCTGTTGGGCTGACTGGCAGGTGCAAGAGGGGAGGCACCAAATGGAGTCACCTGGCTGCTCCCTGGGAAGGCATAGGAAGTAAAACAGGGAGTGTTAGGCTGGAGACAGGACGGAAAGGGCAGGAGAAGAGAAGATGGGTTCAGCGGAGGAGTGGAGTGATCACACGGGAGGCACCGCCTGGGTTCTCTGAGCCAGCCCAGGCTTCCCACGATCACCCAGTTCAGGAGGGCGTGTCACCCACTGAGAATTCCAAGCCATGTGATCCTCGGCTGTCAATCTTCCTAGTGCTCCAAGCGCCACCGCGGAAGGAAAAGCAGCTTTCTCCCAGAGCAGGAGGGATGGTGACCTGACTTACACTTTCCATTTTCCCCTCAAGAGACTGTAATTTACTCAAAGCAGCATTTCCGCTGACGGATAAACCATATGAAGGGTGGATAGAGAGGCTGGGGGAAGAGCTGCTGAAGGGCGAAAGGTCCAAGGACACTTGGGAGAATCTCATGAGATAGCTTTGGAGGTGATGAGCATAAATCCCCAGCCATCAGTACTCCCACTGGGGCCACCTCTTTTTCTGGGAAGCCACCCTGGTGCTAGGAGCTTAGATTAGGGCTTAGGGACACTGCTCACTGGGCAGAGCCGACTGGTGGTTCTCCTGCCCTCCCCTGGGGTTCACATCTAAAAAGAGGAAGCAGAGGACAAACCCCACGTGGGAGTTTTACAAAACAGCCTGCAGAGCAGGAGTCCTGGAAATCCCGAGGACTCTGGTCTCACAGGAAGAGGCCTAAGGCGCCGTCATTTTCCAAAGCCTCTTTATCTATGTGTCCACATATCATCTGCCAACCACTCTGAGCTGCTGTGAGGGTATCACAAAGCTACAAATGAAATAAGTTTTACTTTTAGGAGTGCTAAAGACTCATTACTGAAGGGAAAACACACTGAGCATAGTGTCTGCAACACGATGGCGCTCAAGAATGAATAGCTCTGGCAGAGCAGCTCAGTTGGTCAGAGCACAGTCCCTGAACACCAAGGGTTCGATCCCCTAAGGCAAACCCACGTGAGGGCACATACAGGAATCAATGAGTGAATGGCAGATGGGTGAAGCAATAACTAGCTGTCTCTCTCTCTCAAGAAGAAGAAGAAGAAAAAAGACTATTTGAATAGGTAAAGTGAGAAGAACTGGATTCTACTTGTGGCTCTATCACCTGCTACCACAGTACTTATAGCAGACCATTTCATTCTCCATTTTTCTTCTCACCCTCTCACAGGGTAGCTGTAAAGACCCTCTAAGTGTTTTGAGATCTAAAATATAACACAAATGTGAGGTATTATCATAGCATGATTTAAGAAATGATCTGTAGAGTCAGAGAAGCAAAGACAGAGTCTAAAAGGAAACACGATGGCTGGCTCAGAACATGAATACAAGTGAAGAAGACCCTCCCTAGACCCTCAGCTCCAGCCTTTCTACGTGCTCTGCCTCTGCCTTGAACAAGAGGACCTAACCGTGACCTTGGCCTGCTAACTCCTTCTCACCCTTTGGGCTTAACAAAACCATGCCTTTAGACTAGCCTTTCCTGATGCACTAATGTGAATTCGATCCTGGTTTTCCTCTCAGAGCACCTTGTTCTTTTCCTTCGGAGCACTTGACATATTTGTAGTAATAAATAAAAGTACTGCTAGATCAATTCCACTGCCAGAATTTTCTTACAGATGTAACTTACACGCGCAAACATGATGTACAGGGTGAACTGCAGCACTGTTTAACTGCAAAAGACTGAACCGTCCTAAATATTCATAAACAGGGGACTGATTAAACAAATTATAATATATACATATGTTGGATTGTTAAAAAAGTGAGGAAGCTGTTAATGTATTGATAAAAAATAAAGATCTAATAGTACCATAAAGTTTTAAAAAATCAAGGTGCACAACAGTGTGTGTATATATATATATATATATATATATATATATATATATATTATGCCATAAAATCTGTAAAAGAAGGAAAAAAAAGAGAGACAGAAAGGCAGGACAGTAAAAATCAAGTAAATGAAGGCATCGGCTTCTCCTCCCAGAGGTATGGCTGTGGAGAGGAGCTGTGACAAGAGACTAGCTTGGGTAAGGCTGTGGAAACATTCTGTAGAATGGGAAACCTTAAGCATATTGTGGGGAAAAGGGAATATGCCAGGCAAAAGGAGATGAAGTAGAAGTGTTTTTATTCAGCTAAAGTTGATATGTCAAAGCCCTGCAGAAAGTGGGAAACGGTGAGAGGGATCCTTCACAATGGAAGATACTTTTCCTCTCAGAGACAAGAGGAAAAAGAAGGGAAAGGAAAAGATAAAGGACACAAGGAAGGAAACGGCAAAGCCAAACTGGTTCTCACATCTGTGTTGCTCCCTGGCTCCTTCAAACCTCATCCTGTTTTCTTGTCAATCAAGTTTTATTTTTTTCTGAATGCCCAAAACTGTAATTCAAATCTCCATGCTTTTTCTTTTCTAAAGGTTTAGCTGTATTCCTCCAAAACCTTGATTAAGGGTATCTTCACTGTACTAAGCACTGAGCATAACTGATGGTGACCAGGCTCTAACTTGGAGAAGCTGAGAACCAGCAGGTAAGGCAGGTGCCCAGAGCCTGCCTACTGCAAGGTTCCAAAGATGGGCTGCTTCTAGGGTGCCAGCGCTTAAAAAACAGTGCTCTCCTGGCCACTCTTCTCCAACCCCTGGACTTCCTACAGGAACAAGTGCTAGGCTAGCATGCCCCTGCACATTCTTGGTCTTCAATCCTCTCCACTCCACAGGCCATGAGGAAGGCTGGAAGACCAGCAGGGTGCTGTTGGAGCTCTGGTTTTCCAACCCCAGGTCCTTCCCTTGCCTGATTGACTCAGGAATTTCTGAGCGAACACAGCTCCCTTAGACCAGACTTTTCATTCCTGCTCTGGGCCCTCATGTCAAGAAGTCCCCTCAGTGAGGACCAGGTCCTCTGCCCTCCCAGGCTGGGAGAAGGGCTGTGGTTCCATCTGCAAGCAGTGCTGTGTGTCTCCTGGTGAACAGCAGAGGGCAGAACTGGCCCTGACTTTAAGTGAACACCTTAACGAGAGCACATGCTCAGAAAGGAGGCCACAGCTAGGAATATCTGTGCTTGAGTTTGCTTTTAATACACTTCCAGAGCCTCACTTCTGGAGCTGTATTTGTAAACATGTCTGATAGCAGCTTCAGGGGTAAAAACCTCTCCTCCCCATCCTCTCTCTCAGAAATATAAACATACAACCAGGCGTGTTAGAAGAAATACCCACCTCTCACCAACATCTCCCTACTTCATACCCAATAGTTTGTTTTTTTAAATTGATTGCAGAGAGGAAGAGAGAGTGAGAGAGTAACATCAATGATGAAAGAGAATCATCGTTTGGCTGCTTCCTACACACCCCCTACTGGGGATCAAGCCTGCAACCTGAGCATGTGCCTTGACTAGAATCAAACCCGGGACCCCTCAGCCCACAGGCCAACGCTCTATCCAATGAATCAAACCAGCTAGGGCCCAATAAATCTTTTTAAGATATATTTTTATTGATTTCAGAGAGGAATGGAGGTGGAGAAAGAGACTGATTTATCAATGATGAGAGAGAATCATTGATTGTCTGCTTCTTGCTTGCCCCTTACTGGGGAATCAAGCCCAGATCGGGACACGTGCCCCGATTGGGAATCGAACCTTGACCTCCTTCCTGGTTCATAGGTTGACGCTCAACCACTGAGACACACCAATAGTTCTTTTATATCACACTCACAGAAACAACCTCATGATCATGATATGGTACAAAGTGAATGGAATCTGCTACTTATCAGCTATTCAATTTTGGTCAAGTCACTGATCAAGTTGAGCCAGTTTCCTCTCCTGCAAAATGGTGACTCTTTCATTCCTCTGGAGATAATCCGAGGATGCTTCTAGCAATGGCAAGAGCCTCATAAATGCTGTTTGGCTCTGGATATGGTTGCAGACTCTGCATTTTGAGATGGTCAGACACTGAACTAAAGTTTCACCCCAGTTTCAGCCAGGAATGGCTCCAGGCTAATGCCTTCTTTTTCTCCTTTAAAATATTTAAAACAATCAATTGTGCTAGGAATGCATTTCTGCACAGACTAACTTATAATAACCTCGAATAGACTGTTTCCTTTAGAGCTCCAATTCCCAAGAACACTTTTTTCTTGCTAACCTGAATAATCCTGTAACAACTTACATTCTTACCAACAGCTCACAAAAGGACCCATTTGCCTGGCTGGTATGACTCAGTGGTTGTCAGCCTATGAACCAGAAGGTCATCGTTTGATTCCCGGTCAAGGTACATGCCTGGGTTGTGGGCTTGATCCCCAATAGGGAGTGTGCAAGAGATAGCCGATCAGTGATTCTCTCTCATCACTGATGTTTCTAATCCTCTCTCCCTCTCCTTCTGCTCTCTGAAATAATAATAATTAAAAAAGGGCCCATTTCCCCACAAAATATTGGCCATTATCAATCTTTAAAATTTTTGCTAACATAATGTCAAAAATGAATATTTTATCCTAATTTGCATCTGATTAGTTAGGTCAAAGACATTTTCTTTTTCTTTTCTTTTTAAAAAAAAATAAATTTTGCCGGGACCGGTTTGGCTCAATGGATAGAGCATCAGCTTGGGGACTGAAGGGACCCGGGTTCGATTCCAGTCAAGGGCATGTACCTTGGTTGCGGGCATATCCCCAGTAGGGGGTGTGCAAGAGGCAGCTGATCGATGACTCTCTCTCATTGATGTTTCTAACTCTCTATCCCTTTCTCTTCCTCTCTGTACAAAATCAATAAAATATATTAAAAAATAATAATAATAATAAAAAAAATAAATAAAAAAAATAAATTTTATTGATTTTTTACAGAGAGGAAGAGAGAGGGATAGAGAGTTAGAAACATCGATGAGAGAGAATCATCGATCAGCTGCCTCCTGCACACCTCCCACTGGGGATGTGCCCTCAACCAAGGTACATGCCCCTGACTGGAATCAAACCTGGGACCTCTCAGTCCGCAGGCCGACGCTCTATCCACTGAGCCAAACCGGTTTCGGCAGGTCAAAGACATTTTCTTATTTTTTCTGGGTATTATCTGCTTGAATCCTTTGTCCATTATCCGATTCTTTCTTATTTATAAGTGTTTTATAAAACACATTATGGCTATTAGCTTTTTGTCTATCTTCCAGGTTGTAAGTATCTCCTTCCTGTTTCATGCCTTTAAGTTTTATTTAGGACATCTTTTACCATATAGAATGTGACCTGTGTAATTTCTATTTATTAGTATTTATGGAGATTTTGTTTCCCCCTACAAATTTCCCAAATTGTAAAATAGTTCTACGTTTGCAAATGCTATATATTCTGCCTTTTGTTTACAAAATTCTATTTATATTCATTAGGTCAAACTTGTTAAAGTGTTACTCAAATGGCTGACTTCTTTCCTTAACTGTCTATCTACTTTATCTATTAATTTTGTGAGAGTCTATTATAGTCTCCCGCTCTGTTGGTTTATTAAATTTTATTTTATTATTATTTTTTTAATATATTTTATTGATTTTGTACAGAGAGGAAGGGAGAGAGAGAGTCAGAAACATCGATGAGAGAGAGTCATCGATCAGCTGCCTCTTGCACACCCCCTACTGGGGATATGCCCGCAACCAAGGTACATGCCCTTGACTGGAATCGAACCCAGGACCTTTCAGTCTCCAAGCCGACGCTCTATCTATTGAGCCAAACCAGCCTTGGCTGGTTTATTAAATTTTAATTGTATAATAGTTACTGCTTTATGAATTTCAAGGTTACCCTGTCAGTTAAACTTACTTTTTAAACTTTTATCAATATAAAAACGTCCCTTCTTGTCCCATTAAAAAATATGAAAATAAAATAAACAAAAGCAAGTAGCCAATTCAGTGTCACAGAGGGAAGGCTGTGGGCAGAGCAAGAGGCAGGAAGCCTGGGCCCAGGGTCAAGGTCTGCCATTCTGTGGATTGCACAAATAGGGAAACTATTCAACTGTCTCATCTGGAGAATGGCTAAATTTGAAGAGTTCCTTCCAGACCTAAAAACTCTAAGATCAGAGGACCTGAGGTAAGCTCCTACCTTGGGTGGCTATCGGACAGGCAGAATAACTTACCAAAGCTGTAACTTCCAGTTAGCATCCCACTGGCTGGCAATGAGGGTTTAGGAGGGAAAGGGCAGGGAGGTGGGAGAAAGAAAAGGAGTGTAAGTCACTGGCTTTCCTCAGACATCTGCTTTTCACAGAACTCCCGCTGCCCTCCCGCACCCAAGGATGTCCAAAAGAAGTCCAAACACTCCGTAGACTCGATGCCTGTGCACTAAGGAGAAGCTGAAAGCTTTAAGGCAATCTCTAGACTCTCTTCCAATTGTGTAACATAAACTACACAACACAGGTTTCAGGCTTCTGCTCTAAGAGGGATGGTGAGGACTGCTGGAGACTGCCTTGGACTCTGACCCAGCTCTTGCCCTTTGGGCGTTTTGCAACAGAGACAATGGAGCACTCTAGAGGAAAGGTCATGCCCTTTCTCAATTTTTCTGCTTCCCAGTCACGACCCGCATAGCTCCTGCTGAAATTTTAGACATTTCCCTTCCATTAAAAAAATAGAACAATAACCCTAGCTGGTTTGGCTCCGAGTGCTGGCCTTTGGACTGAAGGGTCCCGGGTTCAGTTCTGGTCAAGGGCACATGCCTGGGTTGCGGGGCTCGATCCCCAGTAGGGGGTGTGCAGGAGGCAGCTGATCTATGATTTTCATCATTGATGTTTTTTTCCCTCTCTCTCCCTCTCCCTTCCTCTCTGAATAAAAATAAATAAAAACAGAACAATAGAGCCCCCTCTTCGTCACAAAAATCATCTCCTCAGACTCCTCCCAGCCTTTCCTAGAGCGTCTCTTTGTATCCTTGGCACATGCTTTAGGCTGGTGCAGATGTGAATGAAAGGTGATGTAGGGATGTGAACAGCTGGATGCAGCTGGGAGAAAGGAAACCACCGGAGAGGCAGAGCTTACCTGTGGCTGCTGGCTGGGCCTGAAATGGGGTTTGGCGAGCCAGAGGAATGCTTCCAAACGCCGAAGAGCTGGGGCTACTGCCAAAGGCATCGAAGTTGGCAAAGCCCCCATGGGAAGGTGTCTGCCCTATAGGTTAAGGGGATAGATAAACTGTATTTTAATATACAGTAATATACACTAACTAGAATAATGGAATAATAACAATATAATAATAGACACTAATTCTAAAGGCCTTCAAAGGCCACCCAATGAGGCATCTGCCTTTCCACAGGGTCCTTTCCTCAGAGAGATGGCAGGGGCTTTTGGCAGAGAGCTAGACACATGTGGGAGGAAGGGGACCTCAGAAGCTCTAAGTTCACTCCCACCAGCTTTTTATCCTTACTCCATGAGGCATTAACATTTTTGGCAGGGGCCAGTTTGAGCAGAATCATGTGGGGGAGAAATTATTTTCTGGGGGAGAAAGGGGCTTGAAAAGCAAAAAAGGAAACTAGATACCACTTTATTCAACTCTATTATTGGCTAATGCTGATCTCTGAGAAGACATTAGGGTATACGGAACACATGATAATCCTCCTGCTCCCATTTTAATAGTGAAAGTAATAAAAGGTCTATTTCCAGTGTTCTAAAAGAACGTGCCAGGAGCCCCAGCTCCCAAACATATTCCCTGGTTCCCCTTTGACCCCAAACCTCCCAGCCTGAGGCTTCGGAACTGCCATCACCTTTGTTCATGTGAAGACAGCGAGGGCCAAGTAAAACCTGGTCCCTCGAGGAAGTGAATTCTTTGTGTTCAGGGGTACATACGTTGTATTAAGGTTCTTATCCCAAGTCCCACTTACCCCCAAAGGCTGGGAATGCAGCAAATGATGGTGCTGTCTGGGGAGCAGCAAAGGGGTCTCCACCAATGTCAGCCAGCAGGTCGGTACTGGCTTTCTTGACCGAGGAGTGGGGAGGCGGCTGGGCGCTCCGGGGCTGAGACATCCGAGACTGGCTAGCAGACTTGGAGGAGAAGACATTACATGTAGCACTTGGAATACCAGAAACACCAGCCTCTGCAGGGCTCCCCAGGCAACCCCAAGATAGGCAAGTGGAGGGAGAGGAGAGCAAGAAACTACTCTCAACCGAGAGGATTCCTGGGCAGAAGTCGCCTTAGCTTCTCTCAGACCTCATTCCTCTGTCTTCTCAGCACACCAGCTCCCAGACCACACACTTTAAAGCACACGAGTTACGGTACCTCTGAGATCTACAGGGATAGTGCCCAACAGTCCCCCTGGAGCTGTTACCTCCTCATCTTTCCCCGGTGCTTGAAGCAGAGTCCTGGCCCCTTCTGTGTTTCCTTGGAGGAATGGTCAGGTTTGGAGTTCATACTCTGACTTCCCTAAATACCACTTCCTGTTGGTTCTTTCTTCCAAAAAGAGTCCAAGGTGACAGATGCAAGACATAGGTAACAGCAGGGCTGAGAACCAACTCACAGCTCCTGAACTGTTGTCTGCTAAGTCCAGGAGATTCAGGAAACTGATAGTCCTGTCTCCCAAATCCCAAAATAATTGTGAAGGGCAGATCTGAGAGTTACCTGGCTAGAGGTGGAGGCATCAGCGGGAAGAGATGACACAGGATCCCCCAGAAGTGACCGCAGAGGCTTCCCTTCCGGGACGGAGCCCTGGAGAGGGGCAGAGGCGCTGCCTTTGGTGTAAGTGGGCCCCTTGACTTGATCTGGGGGGACATACCTTTGAGAAAGAATAGTTTGGTTGAAAGGAGAGGAGTAAAACCTTGGACCATGCTCACCTTAGGTGCTTGGAAAAACACAGGCTATAGCAGTCAAATCCTTTTTCATTTTTTCCGAATTTTCTTTTTTGAACTAAAAGGAATTTAGCAACAAAGCAAAGTTCTGCCTATCTTGAGATTCCCCTTTACTGTCAGATGTTCATTTTTTTTTCCTGCCGGACATTCAGTTTGCTCAGGCTTATGCCTATTATTTCCTCCTCTTTCCGACATGCCAAACCATCTAGATTTCAAGTATAACATCTGCAATAATGCTGACGAATACATGATCCTATTTGCAACTTCCTACTCAAGGTCCCTCCTTTTATTTCTGGGTATTTCTTCAGATTCTCAGTTTCATAGTAAGCTCAAAACCTCATCTTCTAAGAGCTCAAAACCTCTCCTGCCAGGTCCTGCTACTTTTTATAAAAATCCCTCTCACTATAGTGTATGTGGTCTCTATTCTGGAAGAATCTTCTTTCTCATGAGGACACCCCCAGGAGGGAATCCAAAGTGCTGCTTTATCCACCACACCAATCTCCTTGCATTCTCTTCTCTACCTTATAGTTACTCACAACATGCTCATGACAAAAAAATCAAACAATAAGAAGTGACACCTTGGGAAAGAAAAGGTAGGGGAGAACAGAGACGTGGTTTTCCTCTTCTAAAAAACAACGTACATACAAATCATGAATGAAATGATGGGCTAAAAGCAAAAAATTAGCCAGGACCGGTTTGGCTCAATGGATAGAGCGTCGGCTTGGGGACTGAAGGGTCCCGGGTTCGATTCCGGTCAAGGGCATGTACCTTGGTTGCGGGCGCATTCCCAGTAGGGGGTGTGCAAGAGGCAGCTGATCAATGACTCTCTCTCATCAATGTTTCTAACTCTCTATCACTCTCCCTTCCTCTCTGTACAAAATCAATAAAAAATATATTTTTTTAAAAAAAGCAAAAAATTATATAGGACATATATAAAATCAGGTAAACTATAAAAACTGATCCCACACTCCCAGAAGCATAGCTCCCCTTCTAATTAGCCTACCATCTCCCCAAAAGAGGGGAAATCAAAGCTGCAAGGTTAGTGACCAAGAACAAGTTATATTCCCATGTAGCTTTATTATTTTGAAGGCAGAATTTAGCCTTAACCAAATCTGAGTGAAACAGACTAAACCCAGGTCTACTTTTTGAGAGAAGCCCCAATTCAACTCTGGAATCTAGACTACCAGATGAAGTATGTATTGGACCCATGTCTTCATATCAATCTCTTTCTTCCTCCTTACCATCTCTTCTTCTCATATTTTTCCTGGAGAAACTCCTTTACTTTCTGAGGATCCCTGGAGTCTGGTATTAAAGATGTCCGAGCATCAAAAAGACCCAGCCAAATCTTCCTGCAAACCTAAAGGAATGGAGTTAGGTGACAGAGGAGTTGGGGCAGAAAGCATGAAAGGGGAATGATACTACTTCCAGGATATTCATCAATAAATATCTACAGAGCATGGACACAGTGTGAAGACATGATCCCCTCACAGAGCTGTCATCTAATGGGGAGGTCATGCTTTAAATAAAAAAATAAACTTATAATTATATAATCTGACACATATAAAATAGAGGCCCAGTGCATGAAACTCATGCACTGGTGTGTGTGTGTGTGTGTGTGTGTGTGTATGTGTGTGTGTGTGTGTGTGTGTGTTTGTAGTCTCTCAGTCTGGGACCCCTCACTCCTTACCGCCCACCTGCAGCGGAGGTGGGAGAGGCTCCTGCCACCAATGTTGCGCTCACCAGCTGTGAGCCTGGCTACTGTTCTGGCTGAGCTGCGATCCCTCTGTGGGAGCACACCATGGGTGGGGGTGGCGCAGCTCCTGTGGAGAGCATCTACCCCCGGTGGTCAGTGTGTGTCATAGCAACTACTCTGTTTCCCCAAAAATAAGACAGTGTCTTATATTAATTTTTGCTCCCAAAGATGAGCTTGGTCTTATTTTCAGGGGATGTCTTATTTTTCCATTTAACACATTTATTGTTAAATGAAAATAAAGGAAATTTATTACCTCTATACAGTACAGTAGTACGGTAGTTGTCAACACAAACCAGATAAACTGTGAATCCTACAGTATCAAGAATTTACTCATTTATTCAATGACAATCATGTCATCATCTTCTGGAACATCATCATAACAATCCAATTTCTGAATTTCCTGGTGAATTTCTTGTGACTCCATTTCTTTCAGAATCAGTGGACCAAATCTCTCATGTTTAGCCTAGGGGGCCTTATTTTTGGGGGGATGCCTTATATTTCACTCAGAAGGAAACCTGTAAGTAGGTCTTATTTTTGGAGGATGTCTTATTTTCAGGGAAACACGGTAGTTGTTCTGCAGTTCAGTCGATTTGCATATTATGCTTTTATCATATAGGATTAGAAGGCCACGAGAATTATTGGAATTAAATTTGGATGGGATGAGGTCAGGGGCAATTTTCAGAGCTGTGGCTTCTAGAACACCCTCCAGAGGCCCTTGTTTGCACCCTCCAAGTAAGCCAATCACTTGTAAGCTAGGCAACTGCTAACACCAAGGATGGCATCTTCCTACCGGCAGATTTAGCTGAGGAAGGGGTTTAACTCATTTTCAAGTAAATGACATGGACTTAAACCTGGGTTGCTAAGGCTCAAGTCAGCTCCAGGAGATCTTAATGAGGAGGCAGGCCCAGTCACTCTAAATGCTCATCAAGGTGAAACGCTAACCATTTTCCCCCTCAAGTGCCCGGGGACAACCCTCTGCAGAGATTTTGCTCCTTTCCCTGATTCCTCCAACAAGGGGCCTACAAACCACAATTTGTATAACTGAGATCTGTAAATATACATAAGGCAAGAAAAAAGAGAAACTTGACCAGAAAGGAAACTGAAGGGTTTTCTATAAACTTAAGGCAAAGCTCTCCAGCAGACAGGGCAACTATTAATACACAGCCTGTCATACCCCACCAGCGGCCGCTCACCTCGTTTCCACGGGACTGCAGGAATACGACTTCAGGCTCGGTGAAGGTTGTCATGGAGATGGATTTGACTCGATGCGGGGGGTTCAGGCCTCTCCTGTGGGAGAGAAATATTGTAGAAAGAAAGCAAAGTGTAAAGCAGTTAGCGTTGCAGGTCTGTTTATGGGAGGGGAGGAAGGCAGAAAGGATAAAACAACAAGTAAATTAACCTCAAGTAGCACTTCCTGCCTGAGCTACTTCCTAATTCAAAGAAAGAAAGGAAGCAAGAATATTTTGGAGTTTTCTAATAAGAGACAAGGACAAGGACGGCAGCGTGAAGAACATATTGTGATCCCAGTCATTTTGGAGAGGAAGTCAGAGACTGCCCCTCCAGAGCCCTCCTCTATCTTGGCTCAGGCCCCAACAGTTCAGTGTTCAGCTGAGGGGGTACTTCTGAGAACTCAGATGTGCAACCACTTCCCATTTCCTGTTTTATCTTTGTTTGAGACCTACAGCATGTCCTCAAGGTCTCAGAGCCCATACATTTCTCAAGAACAAGGAAAGACAAAAATAAAGGCCCAGGATAACTGATGATTAATACTAATAAAGATAAGGTTTGAAGGCAAAAAACTGAGTCCCTAGGCTAGCTGCCCCTCCTTGTGTCTACACAGTTTGGCCATGGCAGTAGGAATAGAGAGGGTCCCTCTCTTTCATGAAGAAATCTCTGGGCAAAGAAATATTCTGGACTTTCTCATTTCCAGATCTTTCAATGAAGCAGGAGGAAGTCAGGTACAACACAAGCAGGTTTCTTATGCCTTAAGCTTGACTCTGCTCCAGACCTACTGCCTTCATCAGATTAAAACAAAACTGGCTAAACCCAAACAAACTAGTCCCTGGGACCAGGAATGAAAGACCACAGGCACATTCAGGAAAGGCAGTCCAAATGATGAGGCCTCTTCAAACTTGTACTCCCCTAGAAAAAGTGAGCGAATCAAGATGTGAAAATAAAAATACTGTAACTCTAGAATAGGGTCCTGGTTGATGACCTCAGGAAAGCAAAGGGAGAAAGAAGAGAGAACAAAATTTACCAAATGAAAATCTTAGAAAAAGGTGGGGAAAACACATTCGTGCTTACAGGTGCACACACAGAATGAAGATGCTCCTGTCAAGCCTGGAAGGACGGCAGTGTCTGGGTTAGTGTAAGTGACAGTGTGGGGTACCAGGAGGAAGACGATGACACAGGACAGAGGGAACAGTAAAGGGCAGGCCCCTTTGGGACAGGACACTGGAGGCTACAATGAGGCTACCACTGAGGGCACTTTGAATAATTCTGCTGCTGGACTTTTCAGAAAATACTCCTTTAAAAAACAAGCAATATCAATGAGGAAAGATAATAGCAGGGAGAACCAAAAGCCAGGCTTTGTTCCTACGTGTCAAACAATAGCTCTTAAACTTGATCCGCCCTGAAGACTCTTCTGATCACGTTTCAGAGATATTCCGGTTTTCTCTCCTGAAGCCTCTCTTTACCAATGGTTTGGCTTGGTTTCGTTTTGAAGTCCAGACAGCCTACTTCTATATTCCTTCACTTGCCCTTTCTCACCTCAACAAGTAGGCCCTTCCCTCTCAGAAAACAGACCTTTGTGAGGTCTAGCCAGAGCAGACCTCTCTGACCTGATGATGCTGATCCTAGCCTTTAACTCCCACTAACAAATATTTACTTTGTCAAAACACAGGCTCCTTGGGGGATACAAAAAATCACATAACCCAGACCTCAATCACTGGACTGCTGGCTTAAAAGAAGAAACCAAGGAGCCTGGACAAAAGTACTTCTCAACGCAGCAGGGTGTGACTTAGGCACACAGCTGGATCAGGGAGAATCAGCACCAGGATGCAGCAGTGGAGGAAGGAAGAGAAATGGTGTCAGGGGGAAAGTAAAAATACAATCTGTTTACACTTGATTCTAAGCCTATCACACAAAGGTCACTGACATTTCCAGAGAGAAGAACCAGGAACTGTTAGCAAAGTATAAACAGGGAGGTATGCTTCCTTGTAGGGGGAGGGAAAAGGATTTGACCCATGTATCAATCTAGAGGGGATGCTTAGAACAAAACTTTCTTTAAAAATTTTTTTTTAAATTGATTTCAGACAGGAAGGAAGACAGAGAGAGATAGAAACATCACTGATGAGAGAGATTCATTGATTGGCTGCCTTTTGCACACCCTCATTGGGGATTGAGCCTGTAACTCGGGCATGTTGCGATGACCCATGCCCTGACTGAGTAATTGAACTGTGACCTCCTAGTTCATAGATTGACACTCAACCACTAAGCCACGCCAGGCCAACAGAACTTTTTATGGCTAAGCTTGAACTAGAGGTGTTTTTTTTTGGGGGGGGAGTGTGTGTGTGTGTTTGAGGGGGAGGAAGGATGAGACAGGATAAAGGGAAGGCAGAGAAACTAAGTAATTTAGGTTCGTTGGGCCAAATGAATCTGATGGAATAGGATGTTTCCAAAGCATAACAACCACTGCTTTGACCTTAATGTCTGTAGATTGGCTTATGTACTATAACCAGAGCCACAGACTAGGGGCAGAGAGAGTTCTCGATAAGGCAACACCACATTCTGCAGCCCAGAAGGACTAGTTCCATGGCCTATGAGTCAGAATCTGTTTCTGAATCAGAGGCCACTGCTGGCTGAGAGAAGCAGTTTAGAAACAAGAGCCCCTCCCTCCAGGAGATGGCATTAAGTTGTCCAGGAGTATTGCTTCCCCTTGGGTACACGCAGGGTCACCCAGTGGGTTAGGTGAGTCACTGGCCTGGAAGTAAACACACCCAGCCCTCCAGCTTGTATGTAGTCTTCCCAAATTAACTCTCAGGTTCTCCCCAAAAGAAGTGAGAACTAGAAGGAGGTACCCTTCTGTTATTTCTAACTAGGAGGGGCTGGGGGAAATATAGAGATAAATTTATTTGCCCAGAATAGTGCAAGTTTTTCCAGCTGAAAGCAAGTACATTATTAGGATGCAAGCCTTTAGCCCACTCATAACGTCTTTTTCCACCTCAGTTTCCTTTCCCCCAAAATGAACCTAAACAACATTTGAAGTACTCAATCTTTAAAGTACTCTGAATTACTTGGCAAGTGAAGCAACTTACAGAGATACTAAAGTCTGCCCAATTCTCTCTCACTTAGCCTTTCTCTCCCCTCCCTCTATGAAGCACCTAGTATTTCTACAGATACCACAACTTTTGTTTCTCTGTGGTCATCACCCTCAAACTGGCCCATATTTTGCTTCTAGCCTGCTGCATAAAAACCTCAAACCTGCTCAGCGGCTCCGATGAAAAGGTTCTGCCAGGTCAACAATGGAAAAAAACAGTTCCACCCCGCACCCAAGTCCTTTCATTTGTGCCAAATCTGAACTTGGGAATTCCTTACCTCTTAATATTTGTGTTCAAATTTGTACACCCCAGTTTGTATTTCTTGGCTTAAGCAGGGGTTAGCTAACTGGTTTAGTCCTTACCTTGAACCCAAACATCATCAAGAAGAGTCCCTAATAGGAAGTATCCCTATTACTCTGCTCCAGGGTCAAATTCACTAATTTTAGGAAACTTCTTCCTAATCTGAATTCGCCTGCTTCAAGCCATTTCCTGTTGTTGTTCCTCAGTGACAATGATGAACAGCTATCCTCTCCTGTAGTCACTAAAATCCTGATATTATCAGCTGCCCTCCTCTTCAGGCTCATTGCTAATCCTTTCACAATTTTTTCCTTCCTTCTCTTTTCTTTGGTAACTTATTATTTTCTTAGGGGCTTTTACAGTTGTCCAAGGGCCTCATGTGATCAAGTGCTTTAGTCTGTAATTTAGTGAAACTGTCCACCACAGCCCTGCAGAGGAGAATATGAAAGGTGAGGTGGGAGGCGATGGAGAAATGGGATTAAAATAAGGGCAAGGTACATGTCTCTCTCTCCAACCCAGACAGATGGAAAAGTACTGAATTATTAACACACACCTTTCCCTTCGCGGAGATAGAAAGTGCTTCGATTAGGAGCCACCACTAACAAAACAGGCAGGGAAACGCAGTGACAAAGAGGGTAGGAACTTGTCACAAACAAAGAGCTATCAAGCACATCTCTTGACACCCAGCCCAGCGCTCTGCCCACCTTAATACTGACATACGGTAATGCCGTCATCAGAGTAAAATTGTGCGGAAGCAGAAGAGACAGGTACCCACTGAGGCTTGAAGGACAATGGCTTAAACGATGGACCCAGTCATGTCAGGGAAGCAGCATGTTGCATACTTTGCTGGAAAAACTGAGTTGCCCATCCCTGATGTCAATGCATTTCAGGCCTCACCATGCTTTCTTCTTACAGAAAAGGGCTTTAGCAGAAACCGGTTTGGCTCAGTGGTAGAGCGTCGGTCTGCGGACTGAAAGGTCCCAGGTTCGATTCCGGTCAAGGTGTGTGTGTGCCCACCCTTACTCTGCAGAATGCAGTAAGTATGCCCCATCTCACACATTATCTTTCAAAATACCAAGCCAATTCATGTACCTTGGTTGCGGGCACATCCCTGGTAGGGGGTGTGCAAGAGGCAGCTGATCGATGGTTCTCTCTCATCGATGTTTCTAACTCTCTATCCCTCTCTCCTCCTCTCTGTAAAAAAATCAATAAAATATATTTAAAAAAGAAAAAGAAAAGAAAAGGGCTTTATTCATTGAGGCAAGCAAGCAAACCAGAACAAGGAAGAACATCTAAGGCTCCACTTTAGAAATCATTTTTAACAGCGATTTTTACCTCAACCTATTTCAAATAGCAGATTCATCCTTTGGTAGAAGAGTCAGAAAAATAAACAAACTAGCACATGTACATGTACAGGGTGAGGCAAAAGTAGATTTAGAATTGTGAGTGCAGAAAACACAGCTTATTCTTGTATTTTTATTAATTATTGTATTATTTTCCATACAATCCTGGGCAAATTAAAAGGACCTATACCAGGGTAAGGAAATTAGGTATAGGAAGAAAACCAGTGAATAAAAACTAGGTCAAATTTGGACCTACAGTTGTGGTAGCATGTATGTAAATTTAGAAACAGCAGGAACAGCCTCTCTCTCTCTCTCAGGCCCTCACACCAAAACTGTGGGGTTTTGCTACAGCTGAGAAAGTACTTCTCATTAAAAAAGAAATAGCGAAAATGAGCTCACATGTGCAGAGATGAAGGTTTAGTCATCACCCACCCACCAATATTAAAATCTGAATTTTTCTTCAGATCTTGGGAAATTCAACTTTGGCTGGAACATTCCAGCCAATCCAGCCAGCTTGTAATTCTGGTTATTCTTCTCACTGCCCCCAGAATACTCCATCCCTCTAAGAGGTAAACATATTTGTAACACACTCAACAGAAAACTCTTTCAAAATACCAAGCCAATTCTGCTGCCTCCTTTCTCTGGAGATGGTGCTAAGTATGATACTTTAATTTCACTCTCAATATCGTCTTCATTTTTTTTTAAAATATATTTTATTGATTTTGTACAGAGAGGAAAGGAGAGAGATAGAAAGTTAGAAACATCAATGAGAGAGAGTCATCGATCAGCTGCCTCTTGCACACTCCCTACTGGGGATATGCCCGCAACCAAGGTACATGCCCTTGACCGGAATCGAACCCGGGACCCTTCAGTCCCCAAGCCGACGCTCTATCCATTGAGCCAAACCGGTTTCGGCACATCTTCATTCTTTGTTGTTAATCCTCACTGGGAGATATTTTTTCCATTGATTTTTAGAAAGAGTGGAAGGAAAGAAAGAAAAGGGAGAGAGAGAAACATCCATATGAAAGGGACACATTGATTGCTTCCCCAACTGCCCTGGGACCAGGGTGGGGATCAAAGCTGCAGCCCAGGTATGTGCCCCTGACTGGAAATCAAATCCTAGACCCTTCCTTTTGTGGACCAGGACTCTAACCACTGAGTGACCCTGGCCAGGGTTCCTCTTCATTTTAATAAAGAATATTTCTTCTCTTTTTTATCATCCTACCTCAACTTGAGTTCCCACCGCTCTCTGGCCCATGCTGAGCTTTATTTTACTCCATCAAATTTATCACTACCTGCAAATATATCTTTAAGTATTTATTTACAGCCCAGGGCCTCTACTAGGATGTAAGCTACATGAATATGGGTACTTTGTCAATTTTATTACCGAATCTCCAACACCTAAAACACTGTCTGGGGCTTGATAGACACTCAATAAGTATTTGTTGACGGACTGAATAAATGAATGTGTCGGCTATTGGCCGACCACAGTTTTCACCACCACAAAAATCCTAATCTATGGGCAATCAACCGTGTGCATTTATGTTGTAAACTTGTGTATGTGTCACTGGATGGTGTGTGTGCCCTCCCTTACTCTGCAGAATGCAGTAAGTATGCCCCATCTCACACATTCTGCCTCTGGCCACCTGCCAGCTCCCAGCCCTTCCCACATCAGAGGGCACAGGTGGTAGTTTAAGATACCTTTACAAGGTTTATATGCCTTGCTCTATTCCATGTTAATTAGAACCTCAATTAGCAAATGAGAAGTATCACTGGAACCCAGGCAGATAGTCACAGTCAAGGAAACTAAGGCTTTCTTATAGAATTCCAACTGATATTTCTTTATAACTTCAACATGCCTTTAGTTCCGTTTCATTTAGCGGCCCAGCCCCTTCTTGATCCTTCACTGTACTGTGACTTCCTGCTAACATAGGGTGGGACTGGCTTCTCGTTTCCCAATCACCAAAATATGTTCCCTAAAGTCTACCACTTCAAGAATTACTCAGAATGATTCTCATAATGCTTTATCAAAATACTAAGCAAAAATATCCTTTCTAGAATTTTTAAAAACAAAAAAAAGGAGTTACTATATTCCTACCATTTGTTCCCACTGAAACCTTAATTCCTAAAAAGCTAAGCCCTAGAGATCCCAAAATGGGGCCCGGAGAAAACAGAAGCTATCCGACATGCTCCCAGGACCAAACAGGAATGACAACCAAAATACAGAAAAAACCATCCTGAAGAATCAGCTGGAGAGGAGCTGGTGAGAACCCTGATAACCAAGGACAGAAAGTGGAGACCACATAGAGACTGACCTCAAAAACAAACAAACAAACAAACAAACAAACAAAAAGCTAGGTCCTAGTCTGAGATACATACGCCTTAGACCAGGGCAGGGGAACACTTTTTCTGCCAAGGGCCATTTGGTTCTTTATAACATCATTCCAGGGCCATACAAAATTAGCAACTTAAAAATTAGCCTGCTATATTTGGTCAAACATTTAATTAACTAGCTGTTAATGCCTTAGCAGGATCAGACCAAATTATTTCGTGGGCCTTATATGGCCTGAGGGCTGGACATTCCCCACCCCTGCCTTAGACAGAGACTAAGGGGGGTACTTTTCTCTTAATCAACCCTTATGACATACTCACCTCTACTCAGTGTCTCTCCAGATCACAGTCATTTGACTTTCCATTATGGGATCAACAATAATGACCAGTGGAGAAAGTGGTCAAGTTTCGCAAATTGCGTACTGATATTTAAAGAGTTAACTTTTCCAGCAAAAGAAACCAGGTTTTTAATGTGTCCCATTTCCTTTGCCCCTCCTTCTGTCCTGATTGAAGGATATTAATTATAAAAGGGAAAATGTGTCTGTGGATACTTTAAACCAAGATCTATAAAATTATGATAACGATGTCAGCACTTCCAGGGTTTTATCTTTCATTCCATCACAGCTAACCGTGAGCATGAGTTAACACTGTTTCTTAGGACCTAATATCATCAATTTTAACCCTCTGCTTTTCTTTATTTTTTTCCAGACTATATAAGCAGATTTTCCTTTTCATAACAAGGTCTTCAGGAATCTACTCTCTTTCTACTTTATGCTATAAATATTCCTAAATTTTGTTCCTTTCCCTCCTCAGAGTACTTGTCCTAATCTCCAGTTTCTATCATTTTGCTTCACTTGCATTTCTACCACAGCTTTTGACACATTTCTATTTGGGTTCTAAATCATTATCCCAAGAGCCACAGTGGCTTTTACTTAGACCAAAGTCAAATCCATTCTCACAACACCCAAGTGAGACTGAACAGGACATAGCAGTTTGGCAAAGGAGATAAAAACTGAATATAGAAGCTATCCTAAACTGTATCTTAGAAGACCTGGATCCTCATTTCTGATCTGCCATGATCATAACTAATATCAAACAACAAATGCTGAAAACAGCAAGCCCCATAAGGTATTGGATAAATTACTAAACCTCTCTTTGCTTGTTTTCCCATCTGTCAAGCAAGAACAATACTGCTCTCTCCTTGGCTCCTAAAAATGTAAGAAGAAACAAGAAAAGCATTCCTTGTTAAAACTAGCTCGTTTGGTTCAGTGGCTAGAGCGTCAGCCTCTGGATTGAAGGGTCCCAGGTTCAATTCCAGTCAAGGGCACAAGCTGGGTTGTGGGCTTGATCCCCTGTGCGGGGCATACAGGAGGCAGCCGATCAATGACTCTCTCTCATCATTGATGTTTCTATCTCTCTCTCCCTTTCCCTTCCTCTCTGAAATCAATATATTAAAAAATGAAACCAATGACCAAACTAACCTATTAAAACAATACTAAAAAACAGTAATAATAAACCCCTTGGTAAAAAATATAAATAGATACAGGCTTGGTATCAAATGTTAATCATTAACATTATTATCTAACCAAATAATTCCCTAAGGGGGGAAAAGAAACTTACTATATAACCAGAAATCTGGGCTAGAACTGTGGTTCTCAATTAGCTCAGGCATGGCCAAATACAGTGCCAGTGCCAAGTATATCGAATCAGATTATACAACCATTCTCCTCTCTCCCTCAATCTAGAAAGAGTTGCAAGATGCTACTACTAGGGTCAAACCATGGCAACAAGGAACTTAAAGATGTAAATCATTACACTTAAGGATGGCTTACCCAGATCTACAAACCTTTGGAAAAGTTGGAAAAGTTAAGCTCTCTAACAGGGCGCTCATCACTTAGATCTCTAAGATACCTACTAGTACGAGCACTTCTGGGTAGCATTTCAAAGACCTGCAACATGAGGATCTGCCCCTGAACACTTGAATTGGATCCTTACCTGCCACTGTCTCTGTGCTCTCAACCTGGGATAATTTGCCTGTTTTTCCTTGGTTTCTCCACCTCACACTCCAGGATGGCCAAAGCCAGAAGGAAGAAAGGTACTCACTCCATCTTGAGCCCAGTTTGCCCTACCTCTTTCCTTTCAGTCCTCCATCTACAATGAAGTTCCCTTTCAAGGTTTATGCCATTCTCTAGCCTTTGAGACCTCCAACCACCTCCCCTCAGTTCTCTTCAACCATCCCCACTTTCGGTTCTCCTGGCCTCGCGCAGGGAGTTTCTCCCTTCCTCTCCCGTGTCCTTCCTTTCCCCTGCAACGCGACTCCCACTGGGTGTCTTGCCTCCGCTGCCCCTTTCCTTTCCCCAAGACACCTCTGCACCAGAGGACTTCTCCCCACGTCCGGCGGGCCCCTGCCTCCCCGCCAGCCCCCACCGCGGCTCTGCCCCTTCGCCGCCCGCCTTCGCGCCGACCCTCCGCCACTCCGTCCCGGTCCCCCCGGCCCCCCGCGCCAGCGCACTCACAGGAGGCCGGAGCAGGTGGTGCAGACGAAGCTGCCCACGGTGATGTCCACGTAGGTGACCCCGCGCTGGGCGCACTCGAAGCAGTGGCGGTTCCCGGCCTGGCTGCAGGCGCCCAGCTCCCGCACCCGGCGGCACCACACCTCCGACGCCGCCTCCGCCTCCGTCTTCCCCCCGCCGACCCCGCCACCCGGCCCCGGGCCCTTCTTCGCCGCCATCACCATGACGGCCCGCTCCCGCGGTCTTCCTCCCAGCAAATCGGCAAGCGCCCCTTCTTCCCTTTCAACCACTGCCGCCTTCCCGCCTCCTCAGTCGCCTCCGCACGCCTGACGCCCGGGACAGGAGCTGGCGAGCCCGCGGCGTCCGCGCGAGACTCTTCAGCCCCGAGCCTCGCCTATCCTGCGCGCTGATTGGCTAGTCCCCTCCCACCTCCTCACTCTGATTGGCCCGACGTTAGCCGGCCTCTAGTTGCAGTAGCGGCCGATGCCACACCCTACTGCCTGGAGACCTCAGGCCTCTGCCATTGGCCCGCGGGGATCCTGGCCGCGAAGACCGTGCGTGCCCCCTTCTTGTTCCCTCCCCATCGCGCCACAGCCTGCAAGGCGCCCGCCTCCCGGACTAAAAGGGTGAATTCTCCGAACTTGGGCTCCAACGCCTATTCTGATTGGCTGTCAAGGTTGCAAAGGTAGCAGGCCGTGGGGTGTGTGTGTGTGTGTGTGTGTGTGTGTGTGTGTGTGTGTGTGTGTGTGTGTGTGTGTGTGTGTGTGTGTGTGTGTGTGTGTGGTGTGGTGTAGATAGTCCCGCGCATGCGCAGTTCTGATTCTCCCCGACTGATGACATTAATTCCCGCCAAATTTCAAAGTCCTAGTCTTAGCTAGACTGTACAGAGAATATGCAAAGCAGAAGAGAAGTGGCCATAAGGAGAGCAAGGGGAAAAGGAAAGATGGAGCTCTCAGAGGAAGGGAGGGAAGAGAGAGAGTGCTTTACACATGCTTAATCATTTAATCCTACCCTATTACATAGGAAATTTCATTTTAAAGTATTAGGTTATACAATTTACAGTAGGTCACACACTGGTACGTGGCCCAGCCAGAATTCAGATATGAGTCGTCTTACTACATAGATATAGATATAGATATAGATATAGATTAGATATAGATATAGATATAGATATTTTCTTTCATTTCAGAGAGAGGAAGGAAGGAGAGATAGACACATCAATGAATAGAGAGAAAGGATATTTGTGTGTTGCATGCCCCCTTCTAGGGGTCAAGACTGCAACCTGTGCATGTGCCCTGAACAGAAATCAACTGGTGACCTATTGGTTTGTGGGTCGATGCCCAACCAAGGAGCCACTCTGGCGGGGCATATCTGAGTCACTTTACTTTAGGACCCTGCTTTTTATCACCACACAATCCATGGAATAGTACAATATTTGACCATTCATTTCACAAACACTTATTGACTACCTACTAGGTTTCAGGTACTGTTCCAGACAACCAATCAAATTCCTATCTTCAAGGAGCTTACATGCTAGTAGGGGAAGGCACACAATGAATAGTTACAGAATCATCAGTTAGTGGTATGTTCTATGCAGAAAATTAAAATAAGCTATTGTAAACGAGAGTGACTTGCCCAGCCCGTGTTACTCAGTGGTTGAATGTGGACCCATGAACCAGGAGGTCATGGAATCCCCATCAGGGAATATGACCAGATTGTGGGCACTCATCAGTGATTCTCTCTCATTGTTGATGTTTTTCTCTCTCTGAAATCAATAAAAACTTTTTTTTTAAAGTGATTTGTTGGATATTTTAGACTGTTCAGTAAAACTATCTCTAATGCAGTGATATTTAAGATGAAACCCGATTAACAAAAAGGAGTCAGCCATGAGGAGACCTAAGGAGGAGCAAGCCAAGCAGAAGTAAGTATAAAGCCCTAAAGCACGAAGAAGTTATGTGTGTTGAAGCAGCAAAAAAGAAAGCCAGAGTGGGTGGAGCATGGTGAAATGAGTGAAAAGTGGGAGGGATTATACTGGAGTGGAACCAGATTATGCAGAACCTTCCAGACTTTGGTTAGGAGTTTGGACTTTCTTCTAAGTGTGATGGGAAGCTGGCTGAATTCATTAGAATTAGGTCCCACTGTGACATAAAACCCAAAATAATTGGGGCTTAACCCAGGTGAAGTTTATTTCTCTCTCATGAGATAGTCTATGTAGGCATTCCAGGGCTAGTGGGCTGCTCCACTGTGTTTAGACCTAGGCTCCTTCTACCTTGTTGCTCCATAATGCATCACCTACACTCCCAAGTTTACCTCGTGATCGATCCTAGCTTCAGCCATCATGTCTGTTACAGCAGCAGGGAGATCCTGTTCTATTTAAGGACATGCCATGAAACTGTACACATTGGTCAGAACTCAGTCACATGAACACACCTAAGTGCAAAGAGGGACTCTGGAAAATGTATTCTTTAAAAAAAAATATTAAAAAAAAAAAAAAATATATATATATATATATATATATATATATATATATATATATATATTAATTTCAGAGAGGAAGGAAGAGGGAGAGTTAGAAACATTAATGAGAGAGAATCATTGATAAGCTGCCTCCTGCACACCTCCTACTAAGGATCCAGCCTGCAACCCAGGCTTGTACCCTAACCAGGAATTGAACCTCCTAGTTCATAGGTCAATGCTCAACCACTCAGCTATGCTGGCTGAGCTGAACAATGTGTTCTTTATTTTGGGCCTCCATGTGCTGACCTAAACTTCAGAAGTTCTGTTACTGATGTTGAAAGGGAGAAAGGATATTAGGATAAAACCACAGCCTCGGCCACAGAAGCCATTGGAAAGATTGTAGCCAGGGCAAGATGTGATCTGACTTTCAGTTTTCAAAAAAATAATTCTAGCCTTAGCTGGTTTGGCTCAGTGGATAGAGCATCAGCCTGTGGACTGAAGGGTCCTGGATTCGATTCCAGTCAAGGGCACATGACCTGGTTTGTGGACTTGATCCCTAGAAGGGGGGCGTGCAGGAGGCAGCCAATCAATGATTCTCTCTCATCATTGATGTTTCTGCTGCTCTCTTTCTCTCACTTCCTCCCTGAAATAAATAAAAATATATATTTAAAATAATAACCATAACAATAATAATAATAATAATAATAATAATAATAATTCACAATGGGGGAAATGGTTATAGGTAAGTAAGATCGGAAGTAGGGCAATTGGGAAATAAGTTCAGCAGTACAGTTAAAGGTAATGGTGGCATAGACCATGGTGATAGGAGTGGGTTGGAAAGAAAGGGGTGGATTCAGAGAATGTTTTGGATATAAAATCCATAGGCCTGGTTAATGGACTACATGTGGGAGGGGAGGAAAAGAGGAATCAATGACAACCTCTTTAGGGAAGTGCCATTCAATAGAATTCTTTTTGATGGTGGAAATGTTCCATTTATGACTGTCTAACATGGTAGCTACTAGCCACACAGCTACTGAGCACTTGAAATGAGGCTAGTAAGACTGAGAACCTGAAAATTATATTTTACTTAATGTTAATAATATCAATTTTAAATTTAAATAGCCACGTGTGGTTAATGGCAACCATAATGGACAGGGAGGCTCTACATTTTGTTTTGAGCAACTGGGCAGCTTATGGTGCCATTTATTGGAAAAGGGGTACTATAGCAGGAGCAGCTAAAATTTAATAGTTTTATTTTGGACATGTTGACTTGAGACCCTTGGAATGCCTCCAAAGAGTTGATCAAATAGGCAGGTAGATATATAGTCTGGATTTGCAGGAGTTTTAAGAGTCATTGGTATAAAGCAGTTATTTAAACCCTTGGGACTGGATGAGGTTGCTTAGGCATAGTATGCAGACAGAGAAGAGAGCCCAGAACTAACAGCTCTGGGTGCCCTAATGTGTACTTTGTTCCATTTTTCCGTTATCAAAACCACAAATGCACTTTAAATTCTCAAAAGGAAGCAACACCAAGTCACATCCAGATATGCCGATGTGACATCTCAAACCACTTTAAACATTTCTTCTAAATTTCAGAATTTACAGTTACCAAGTGCTGCCCATGCCTCCTAAGGTTTCTCATTAGTCAACTGTTATTTCTTATCATCCCAAAACCTGAACAAATTCGTAGGCTTAGCTGCTATCAAACCTGATGTATATAATAGTGGGGGAGGAAAATTAGAACACTAATATGGATTATGATAGCTTTCTATTAATTTGTACCACTGTTCTTTAGAAAGAGGAAGAAAATAAAGATAAAAATTATGAACAACAAATACATAACTATCAACAAGTGAATCTAAAAACCAAGGGAATTTTAAAAATCTGATGAACAATATTAACTGGTGAATGTAATAGAATCAGAGGTATGGAAGGGGAGTGAACCTACGATTCTCGGGGGGAAAGAGGAGTTGGGGGGTGCGGGAAGAGACTGAACATAAACTGTGCACCTATGGATGAGGACAATGGGGGGTGGAGAAAGGGCAGAGGGTGGGGTGGGAACCTGGTGAAGGGGAGCAATGGGGCGGGGGGGGAATGAGGAACATTTGTAATGATATGAACAATAAAGATTTATTTTAAAAAAATTTGTACCACTGGGTATAGTGGTACAAAGAGGCACACACATCTATCCACGCCCCAGGCCCTATTAAGGAGTAATAACCCTTCATAACCAGGGGGAGCACACTAGGGCAGGAACATCCCCTTCTTCATTGCCCTAGTGGCAAGAGGAATCCCAAATGGAGAGGTAGAACTCTTATTGGGTTACCTGCTGAAAACATCTCATCCTTAGGAGATGGAAAGCAAACCTTTTTAGAGAAAAGTAATAGTGAGAGCTGCCACCCTCCATCTCCACCCAACTCTTTGTTTTTGGACATCTATATCAGCGGAGGGAGAATTGACACTACGTTTCAGTCACTGTTTGAGATCACATATCACTTTCTGCAAGAAAGCATCCTTGCCTCCTGGATACTGCTAGATCTGTTTTCAGAACGTTTCATTGTTCTATAAGGCCAGCTGCTTCTAGAGGATGGGAAATATGATAATGGCCCCCGGCTTGCCAACTGTCTTATTTCTTTCACTGGGAAGTGAGTTTCTTGGTGGGAGACATTTTGTCTGGACCACATTTGTGTTATGCAAAGTCAATAATTCCAGGGATAGTGAAATAGTCAGAGGCATGACCTGCTGGGAAAGAAAACCTAAATACAGAATAAACATTTTTTCCCCCAGTGTATAAATCACCACACCCTCTGTGAGAGAAGGAACCTGATAGTGTTGAACCTGCCACTAAATTCCTGACCGGTTCCCGAAAAGCTGGGTGCTCTAGTACAGCCTCAGGACTGTACCAGTCTCCCAGTGAGTTCACTGGCTGTTTATAACACCCTTTCCCCAGCTGATTATCTTCATTTTCCAGGTAGAAGTCACGTTATCTTCAAATAATGACAGTTTTAACTTCTTTTGATTTTTCTATGTCTAATTACTTTCTCTTGTCTAATTAAGTTGTTAAATATCTAGACATACTTAGTTAATAGTAGATATCTTTTCTTATTTTTTATTTTTAAAAAATATATATCTTATTGATTTTTTACAGAGAGGAAGGGAGAGAGATAGAGAGTAAGAAACATCGATGAGAGAGAGACATTGACCAGCTGCCTCCTGCACACCCCCTACTAGGGATGTGCCCGCAACCAAGGTACATGCTCTTGACCGGAATCGAACCCTGGACCCTTGAGTCCGCAGGCCGATGCTCTATCCACTGAGCCAAACTGGTCTCAGCTATCTTTTCTTATTTTATAAGGAAAGAAATATTATAAGAAACTCTACAAGAAAGCTGTAGTTTCCCTGATGTGACTGTCTGCCTGGGTACCTCTCATTTGCTAAAGTAGAGTTCTCATTAGCATGAGCTGGGGCAAGGCATAAAAGCTGTCAAATGAATCTTAACAAAGTAATAGCTGTGTTCTTCGAGGTGCTGTGGGAAGGGCTGGAGGCTGGCAAGAGGGCCATCAGTAGAACGTGTGAGGTGGGGGGCATGCTTACTGGGTGAGCACACAGTGAAGAGGAAGCACACACAGTCCAGCAGGCAGTGGTGAGGCCTAGCTCCAAAGTGACACACACCAGTTAACATCTTAAGTTAAAGATCCTAATATCCTATCTTTAATGAAAGTATATCTTTGTTTTCCCATTAATCTTGATGTTGACTATTGGGTTAGCAACTGTATTTTATTCTAATGGAGAAGCATCCATTTATTCCCATTTTATTGATAGTTCTACTGTTTTTGTTTGTTGTTGTTTTTTTCATAACTTAATTTCTGATTGTATCTCTGAGCTAGCCAAATTTGCCCTAGACTAAAGGATGCTTTGGTCTCCACTGACAAAACTGAAAAATAGACCTTGAAAAAAATCACAGACTCACCAAACTATTTCCAAATAGCTTAGCTGCATCCCAAAGAGATAAATATTTAAAGGAATACAAAGAAATCCAGCACCCAAATGTAAAATTCACACTGTCTGGCATGCAGTAAAACATATCAGAGATGCAAAGAAACAGGAAATCATGACCCATGGTGAGGCAAGATAATCAAATAACAGAAACAGATCCAGAGATGACACAGATGATGAAATTAGTAGACAAAGACATAAAAACAGCTATTTAAAATATATTTCATATGTTGAAGATGGTAGAGGAAAGCATGAGCATGATAAGGAGAAATAAAGAAGATATTATGCCTTGCCTGGCATGGCTCAGTTGTTATAGCATTCAATTCTGGTCAAGGGCAGGTACCTGGGTCACAGGTTCGATCTGGCCCTGGTGGGGGTGCATGGGTGAGGCAACCCATGGATGTGTCTCTCATATAATCTCCCTCTCTCTCTCTCTCTCTCTCTCTTTCTCTCTCTCTCTCTCTCTCTCTCTCTTTCTCTCATCTACCCCATCCTCTGAACATATGTTTGTCATTTTAGTTAGAAAGATATTAACAATAAAGAATTAGCAATATATATATTATCCTCACCCGAGGATATTTTTTTTCAATTGAATTTTAGAGAGCATGGAAGGGAGGGAGGGAAAAGAGAGGGAAGGGAGAAAGAGAGAGAGCGAGGGAGAGAGAGACTGGGAAGTTAGAGAGCTAGATCTCATTGTCCACAGTGGTAAGTCAATAGATAATGGATAAAATTGGAGGGGAGGGGGGAGATCAAGGATTCAAAAGATAACTATGTTATTTGGAAATATGGACCTAAATACCAAAATAATCAACTATAAGAACTGAAAGTGCTTGCTAATGAAGAGCTAGTTGGAAATGGAGAAGCACTGAAAGGGTTTTTCTATTATTTTTTTTCTTACAAGCCGTTGGAAGTATTTAACTCTTTAAATTATGTACATGTCAGATTTTATTAAAAATAAAACATAAACTTGCCGGGACCGGTTTGGCTCAATGGATAGAGCATCGGCTTGGGGACTGAAAGTCCCGGGTTCGATTCCGGTCAAGGGCATGTACCTTGGTTGTGGGCATATCCCCAGTAGGGGGTGTGCAAGAGGCAGCTGATCAATGACTCTCTCATCGATGTTTCTAACTCTCTATCTCTCTTCCTTCCTCTCTGTACAAAAATCAATAAAAAAAATAAAAATAAATAAAACATAAACTTAAAGAGAAGAAAAGGTAGTCAGATTCCCTTTCTTGGGCTTGCTAGATCCTATTCCTGGAGTTTTCTCACATGCAGAATTTCCTTGGATTTCAGTTCACACAAAGTTTGACCCCATTATTGCTTCACATCTAGGATATTTGGTTTTTCTCATTCTCTTTCCCTATTTGAGCTTCATTGAGTGAACTATTATTTTTTGCAGTGGAAAAAAAAAGAAAAAAAAGCCCTGTTAAAATAGAGGTATATGTTGCTTTCACAACTCCTGTAGATGCTCCTGAAAGGGTATAAAATGTAGCAACTTACCCTTTGTTCACACCCCACTCCTTCATTTTGAAGGAGGTAGTCTATATTATACTTTATTCCAATCACATCCTAAGAACTTCACTGAATTGGCAGGTTTAATCTCACACCCTTAATACATTCCTGTCTCAACTATCTATATATATAAAAGGCTAATATGCAAATTGTCCCTGTGGGAGTTTGACTTGGAGACCATAGTTCCATTGCTTACTATGACGTGCACTGACCACCAGGGGGCGGCATGGAACAAAGAAAGGCCATGGCCACCAGCTGGCAGCTGGGGAAGGAAGGTCCCAGTTGGCTCTGATTGCCAGCCAGGCCTAGGGACCCTACCTGTGCTTGAATTTCATGCACCAGGCCTCTAGTATATCAGTAATTTGCTACTTCCTAATGTCCAAGGCAAATCATCATGATATCATCAATGTAGAAGATTAGGGTGACATCTATGGAAGAGTAAGTAAGTTGTGATGAACCATCCTTGTTTGTTAGGGATTCGGGGTTTACTGGGGTCAGCACTCAGTCCAGATATTCACTTTGGGTAAAGTGAACTAGGTCCCTATGAAGATACGCTGCTCCACCTACCAGCTGAAGACAAATAGTTTCTAATGGTGTGGATAAAGAGAAACAGAAAGAAGTAATTTTCTTCTATGTCACGTACGCATCTAATTCATCTTGAGGTAATCCTCCATTATTTTTCGAGACCAGTCAACCTTGGGTACTAACCAGCCTGAAGAACTGAATGATGTAGCCACTTTCTCTGAGGTTCCCATCCTCTTCATCAGAGAGATCTGGCTCTGTGACTCAAGGATGGCCAGAGGACCTGTGACTATGGAGTATGTTAGCTTGAGCTACATCGTTGTCAGTTACACTAAGAAATTGTTTTGCTGTACAAATCAAGTGGAACCCAGGCCTACACATCTGTTCTGTTCCTGCCAGCACTAGAAGCAGAAGCCAAAACCTCATCTCAGTGTGTTGGGCCGTTTTTATTTTTTATTTTTTTTCCCACCAAATTATCTCACCTATTCGGCTTTTGCTTTTTTGTGGTCACAGCTAGGGATGATATTCAAAATATTTAGCAGCTGCTTGCCACATGGTCACCAGCCAATTAGAAGAGATGCTGACTTTAGCACTGTTAGATTCCAGGAGACACAACAGCTGTGCTGGTGGTTAACCCTTTAGTTACCAGATAAGAAGAAAGGCAGGCAGATGGGGCCGGGTGGGGGCATCAGTAGATACTAGGCATCACTTTACCAACTGAAAGGAAAGCATTTAGGTATTTCAACAAGCAGTATGGCTACAGGCAGAATGTCAACCTGGTCTCAGCATAAAACAGAGATTGGAAGGTCCACCAGCCTCCCTGTTTTTAACACCCACCTCCTCTTGGTTCTAACCTCAGTAGCTCCCTCCTTTCCCAGTGTTATCAGTAACTTCCTTTTGGTTAATTGCACTCCTTTCCACGTTTCTGGCTGGAACAATTCTTCTGATGACCCCTCCCCCACATGCAACTAAGAGGTTTTGCTAATTAGTCTTTAATTGGTGGTAAATTTTTCTGAAGAAGAGGAGGTGTGATGGGGGAAGCAGATGTTATCAGGTCACTGGTAACATACTGTAATTTCCTCTTCCTTTACTTTTGGTATTTATTCATCTACAGTGTGCCAAGAGCCATCAGGCTCTTCAGTGGCAGTTTAACAAAGAAGTATAATTAGCCAAACTATTCAGGAAAAGAAGGAAAATGGGAGGGGCGGATTCAGAGACAGAGAAGTAAAGGGAGGGAGGAGGCAGGAAAGTCTACACTCCTTTATTTATTACAACCTCCTGGATTTTTGAACCCATGGGATTCAAGTCACTCTTGCAAACTCCCTAAAAAATTCTTGCAATTCATTTTGCCTGCAATTCCTCTTTTCCCTGCTCAGACTGTGCACACCAGCCTTGGATTCATGGTATTTGCGGACTCCTGTGACCAGATGTTCCTCATTATGAGGCGACTCATCACATTTGCTTGGCAATCAGGAATGCGGTAGAAATTATTTGGCGGGCCTTAACATAATGCTATTCCAATTAACAGGATTTCAATCTTTGATACTCAAGACCTTAATTTTAACCGTAAGCAGAGTTGTGAACATAGTAACTCCTTTCATTTGGCAATTTGCAGTGTCCTTTTTGGACAGAAAAAAGGGCAGAAAAATATTGGGCAGAAAAAAATTTAAAAAATGTATTTTTATTGCTGAAACCAGTTTGACTTAGTGGATAGAGCATTGGCCTGCGGACTGAGGGGTCCCGGGTTCGATTCTGGTCATGGGCATGTACCTTGATTGCGGGCACATCCCCAGTAGTGGGTGTGCAAGAGGCAGCTGGTGGATGTTTCTCTCTCATCGATGTTTCTTACTTTCTATTCCTCTCCCTTCCTCTCAGAGAGAAATGGAGAGGGAGAGAGAGATAGAAACATCAATGGTGAAAGAGAATCAATGATCGGCTGCTCCTGCACACCCCCTACCAGGGATCCAGTCCACAACCTGGGCATGTGCCCTGATTGCACATCGAACCATGACCTCCCGGTTCATAGGTCGGGACTCAACCACTGAGCACACCGGCCAGTCTTGGCAGGAAATTTTTATAACGTATTTAAAAATATATAAGGAATCGCCAAAACCGGTTTGGCTCAGTGGATAGAGCGTCGGCCTGCGGACTGAAAGGTCCCAGGTTCGAGTCCGGTCAAGGGCATGTACATTGGTTGCGGGCACATCCCCAGTAGGGGGTGTGCAAGAGGCAGCTGGTCAATGTCTCTCTCTCATCGATGTTTCTAACTCTCTATCCCTCTCTCTTCCTCTCTGTAAAAAATCAATAAAATATATATTAAAAAAATGAATAAAAATAAAAACATATATAGAATAGGTATTACATATGTTAGCTATGATGCATAAAAATGAATGAACATCGGTAAGTTAAGAAGACACTCAAGAAGTAGAATATGATCAATATTTACAACATTTACCACTAACAGTGAAAGGTGTTTCTTGTTTCAGGGTCACAGAGAAGCCTTGAATATTTTATATGATTCTACCCAGATATCCTGGGATTGCAATTTGTTTCTCCTTGTGCAAATCACCTACTGCTGTAAAAATATCCATTTAGCCGTACAGTCTTTCTGTCCCCTATTCCCTTAGAATGTCTTTCAAGCAGCAATTCTCAAACTTTAATGTAATTTGAAATCAATTGCAGAGATCTAAAAAGTCCTAATGCCCTAGCCCTGCCCCAGGACCATTAAATCAGAATCTTTGGGAGGCAAACCAGGCATCTATGGCTTCAAAAGTACTTTTGGTGCTCAACCTAATGTGCTCTAAAGAAATGGCAGTGAAGTCCACCAAAGCTTTACTTTCACCGGGCATAGTATCTGAACAGAAGTCTTCATTAACTGTTTTATCAATTCATAGACTTCTACTTTCCCATTCAGGGGTGCAGAGATATTTTCTTTGTCTTCTCCCCTATGTTATTACAGAGGCTTCGTGCCTCGTTCAGTGGTTGAGTGTTGACCCAGGAACCAAGAGATGGCAGTTTTATTCCAGGTCAAGACACATGCCTGAATTGTGGGCTTGATCCCCAGAAGGGGGTGTGCAAGAGGCTGATCGATGATGTCTCTCTCCATTGATGTTTCTCACTCTCTCTCTCTCTCACTTCCTCTCTCTCTAAAAATCAATAAAAACATATTTTAAAAAAGAGAACATGTTCTTTAGAAAAAAAGAAGACGTCATAGCTCCTCTGAGATTCTGTTGTTTGCACCTCTACTCCTGGAATAAAGTTCTACGTCTTTTTAGGGTAGTTTGGTATTTTGTTTGCAAGAAACAGGGTCTCATGGAAAAGTGCATGGGGTGGGTATACTGTAAGGATATGGGTGATCTGGAACTGGAAATCTACAGAAACTGGGACTGGTTCCCGTCTTTTCTATCTCTCAGGCCCCACAAGGCCTCTCTCATAGCATCCTCTCTCTCACTGTCACCTCCCTAAGCGTTGGGGATCTCATTAAGTTGGTGATTCATTTTTAGACTCAAGTCATCCTTAAATCCAATCATCTGTGATCAGGGTCCAGTTAGGGTCACTTAAAGCCCAAGGCTGCAAGTAAAAGGATGGAAAAAGTTACCATGAAAGTAGCAATAATAAAGATGGAGAAGCCATACTAATACCAGACAAAATAGACTTTAAGACAAAATATAGAGATAAAGATGAACATTTTATAATGATAAAATGGTTAATCCATCAGGGAGTTATAACAACAACAAAATAGCCCTGGCTGGTGTGACCACGTGATTAGAGTATTGGACTGTGCACCAGAGGATCATTAATTCAATTTCTGTTCAAAGGCATGTACCTGGGTTGGGTTGCAGGTTTGGTCCCTGTCCCTGGTCGGGGCACATGTGGGAGGCAACCCATAGGTGTGTCTCTCTCACATCAATGTTTCTCTAACATTGAAGTGAGAATTGCACAACTCTTAGAATACACTAAAAACAATTGAATTGTATATTTTTAAATGGGCGAATTGTATAGTATGCTAATTATATATCAATAAAGCTGTTAAAAACACACACAAAAAAACAAAAACCAAGGCTGCTTTTCTTTAGCTGTTGGGAGCAATGTAATCAGAAGGCATCATGAAGAGAGACAGCCTGTCCTAGACAGAAGGCCAAGATGGGGAAGGCTAAGCTAAGGCAGTGGCCATGGAGGTGCTCCAACCCGTAGCGGGTGTGATGTGCTGCACATGGGCTTGGGGAAAGGGAAAGGTCCAAAAAGAAGCTCCCTCACTCTCCATGTTTAATTTGTCACCAGGTCCTTCTGACTCCTAACAGATCTCCCTGGTGCCTATCTATCCCCCTGCTATAGACTGAATTCTGTAACACCCCCTCCCCCACCAAAAAAATGAACAGATTGAAATCCTAACCCTTAGTGTGATGGTACGTGGAGGTGCGCCTCTGAGAGGTGGGCCCTTTGACCGAGCCCTAATGAATGTGATGGAGCCCTTATAGAGGACACCCCAGAGAGCTCGCTCACCTTGTCTGCCACAGGAGGACACGATGAGAAGATGGCTATCTGTGACCCAGAAAGTGGGCCCTCACTAGACACCTATCTGCCAGCACCTTGATCTTGGACTTCTCAGCCTCCAGAATTGTGAGAAACAAATTTCTGTTGTTCATAAGCCCCCATCCCCCGCATCCCCACCGCCCAGTCTATGATATTCTGTTATAGTATTGCAAACAGAGTAAAGACACCCTTCATTCAACCCATCTTGTAAACTACCCCATAGTTTCCTTCCTAAAACTCCAATCTAATTGTGTCACTTTATTTCTCAAAATCTTTCAAAGAGGCTGAACCTGGTTTATCTCTCACAGCTCTCCCACAACCACCACCCCACCCCCGGTCCCGCCCCTCACTGTGCACAGGCGCACACATGTCCTTCGTTACAGCCACGTGTCTCCTTTGCTCACCCTGTTCCATCAAGCTGGAATGTCCTTCTGCCTCCACATCTAAAAGGGTTGAAATTATCTCCATTCTTAAAGGCCTGATTATAATTCCACGACCTTCATGTAACCTTTTCTTTTTTTCCATTTTACTTCCCACTCTTGGAGCATGCAGCCTGATAGAGAAGAGAAATGCGACAATTGAGTTCTGTGCTACAACGTGATAGTGCTCTGGCTGGTGTGTGCACAGTGTCCTCGAGGACAAGGGAGGAAGGTAGAAACTGTTCAGTCAGTTGAAAGATTGAAAATTCCACACTCGACTTGACTCCTTAGAACTTGGTAAGGAGGCATTGGTTTAACCTTTGCCTGGAGGGTACCTTTTCACTGCGTGGCTATTTTCTTAAGAGCAGGTCTCTGCATTTTTTGCTGAGTATAGTTGCCCATAGGAACTATGGGTCAAGTCTGCAACCTGGGCATGCGCTCTGACTGAATCGCACTGTGACCTCCTGGTGCATAGGTCCATGCTCAACCGCTGAGCCATGCTGGCTGAGCTGAACTGAGTCTTTTATTTATTTATTTTAAAAATATATTTTATTGATTTTCTTACAGAGAGGAAGAGAGAGGGATAAAGAGATAGAAACATCGATCAGCTGCCTCCTGCACACCCCCCACTGGGGATGTGCCTGCAACTGAGGTACATGCCCTTGACCGGAATCGAACCTGGGGCCTTTCAGTCCACAGGCTGACGCTCTATCCACTGAGCCAAATCGGTTTTGGCTGAATTGAATCTTTAAAAAAAAAAGTTTTTATTGATCTTTAGAGAGAGAGAAATGAGAGGGACAGAGAGATATAAACATTGATGAGAGAGAAACATCATTGATAGGCTGTATCCTGCACGTCTCTATTGAGGATCAAGCCCCGTATTGGGGATCAAGCTCACAATCCAGGCATGTGCCCTGCTTGGGAATTGAACCTGTGATCTCTTGTTTCATGGCTTGATGTTCAACTACTGAGCCACAATGGCCTGGCTGAACTGAATCTTGAAGGGTGCATAAGAATTGTCCAGAAAGATTGGAAGGGCATTCCAGGCATAAGGAACAGTGCATGTAAAGGTAGGGAGAATTAAAATAGCATAGAGTATGGGGAATGACTACATGGATAACTAACCCCCTTTGAATTGGGTTCGAAATGAATGGATTTGATACCCAGTTCTATTTTAGAATAACTATATGTATTACATGTTTCCTATGGGCAACTATACTTAGCAAAAAATGAGTGTCTGAATTTTTTAATTTGTTGAACTGTCATAAAAATAATTTCATAAAAGTTCAAGAATCTCAGACCACATACAATTTGACATATTGATTTTTACCATTTTCTAAAAAGATCTCCAAACCGGGATGAACATCAGAATCACCTGGAAACTTTAAAAAAACAGATTCCTGGAGCCCAAGTCAGAGTTACTAAATTTTTCCTGGGTGGGGTCCAGGATTTAACCCAGTCTTCTCACTTTATGATGAGAACGAGAGACCCACCCACAGAATGGAGCTGAGACCAGATTTTTAGCTTTTTCATTTCTGTTTGTGGTCTTGCCACCTTATTCTTCTGCTGCCTACCAGATCACCTTCCTTTCTCACCATCATGGCCAATCATAGCTGTGTGTGGCTAAATACTGTGTGAGCTACAGAGGTTTAGCCTTTAAAGTATAGATATAACATCTATCTTGATCTTCACATTCTGCCTCTCTACATTCCATTATTATAAGAGAATTTGATGTACTATCGAAGTTTTATGTCACTTACTTTAAATTTTTGTTCCATTTTTCACTCCTAATTCCTAACCACATATATTTAAAAAATTGAGACATAACATAAATTCCACAAACTCACCATCTTAAAGTATACAGATGAGTGGTTTCTAGTATATTCACAAGGTTATGCAACCATCATCAATCACCAACTAAGTCCAGAATATTTTCTTCACCAAAAGAAACTCAGTACGCACAGCAGTCATTCCCCATTCCCCATCTCCTAGCAACCACTAATCTACTTGACTACATTCTGTCTCTATAGATTTGCAAATTCTGTATATTTCATATAAATTGAATAGTACAATATGTGATCTTTTCTAACTCTTAGCATAAGAGTCTTCTATCACTTAGCATAATGTTTTCAAGGCTAATCCATGTTGTATTTATCAGTACTTTATTTTATGGCCTAATAATATTTCATTGTATAAATATACTACATTTTGTTTATCCATTTATCTGCCAATAAACATTTAAATTTGGCTATTATGAACAATGCCATATATATATATATATATATATATATATATAGAGAGAGAGAGAGAGAGAGAGAGTGTAAACATCCTATATAATAAAAACCTAATATGCTAAGTGTCCAACTGTTCAACCATCCAACCATTTGCTATGACACACACTGATCACCAGGGGGCAGACTCTCCAACGGGTAAGTTAGCTTGCTGCTTGAGTCCTGCTGATGGGGACTGAGCAAGACAGCTGGACATACCCTGAAGCCAATCTCCCACAATATTTCTGCTAATTAATTTCCTTTCAATGGGTATGAATCCATGCACTGAGCCTCTAGTATGTTTATAATTCTCTTGTGCATATGCCTGGGAGTGTAATTGCTGGATGATATGGTAATGCTGTTTAACTTTTTGAGGTCCTGCCAAACTGTTTTTCATTATCACATATATTTTTACAGTGAAGAAATAGCATTTTTAAGAATTGGAAGCCATTTGGCCGCAAGGGGGGGAAATCAGAAATCATATCACTCAGAAGTAACACAATTTAGAGGTTTTAAGTATGGAGGTACACTGGCACATACTTCTCCCTCCTGAAATCACAATAAAATGATAATAAAATATTTTCTTTTAAGATGTAAACCCTCATGGACATAGAAAGAAGAAAACAATACAATTTTTTTTCAATGGGTAATAATCATGCCTCGGATAAACCTCATTGGCTATGATACTGCCACTGCGCAAAGCTGTATAACAAAATGTTTTGCTGTTAAAAAGCAGGTGGACAATGATAACTGACTTACAGCAGGCCAAAAAAAGCTAAGGCATAAGCCAGCAACAGGAAAGTCCAGTAGAAAGTTGATTGTCATCACAGAACCTCAAAAAGGCTTAGATGTTAGAGATACCAGACATCCCTAAAAGTGGGAATACAGATGGGGGTGGACAAAGAGATCAGATAAAAGTTTGTAAAAAGTTTGTACTATCATATTCATACAGCATTATTCACAATCGCCAAAAGGTGGAAGCGACCCAATTATCTGTTGATGGATAGTGGATAAACAAAATGTGGTGCATGCATACATCGAATAACCCAAAAAAGGGGAAGCATGGGACTCTGGAACAGGGGTGGGGGAGAGTGTCCCAGGACCACAGCTAAGTGGCAGCCGACAGTAAGCTTTTAGAAGACTGTAACAGAAGGATAAAGGGCTGCAGGACAGATGTCTCCAAGAAAAATAGATCAGGCTGATTGATCATCTGAGGGGATTGAATTCCTGATAGGTACCTAGAAAACTGGACAAAAACTTGAAACAATTCACTCCAGGGAAAGAAAACTCCAGGAAAGAAAGTATAATCATAGTCTCCCACATGGCTCAGCTTTAAATAATATTTATGTAATAATATTATAAATACTGAATTCTGATGTGTCCAAAAATTAGGATATGACTGTATTAGGAGAATGGGGAAGAGGAAGAGTTGTGTACCGGGGTAGAGAAATAAGAATTAAATCCTCACTTTCTGTTTTAATAAATTATATCTAAACCTGAAAAAAAAATCAAGAAGTAGCTGTACGAGCATATTATTTAGAAACTGGGAGGTACATACTTGGAAACATTAAATTTAAGCAGTGGGTCAAGAGTGTAATAAGGTGAGGTGCTTTGCTTCATAATTAGGCTTTTAGTGTTTGACTTTTAAAATAATGTACAGGTCTAACTTGATAAAACTTAAAATGAATGAATTAATTAAATAAAAGGCCAGGGGAAGGAGAAATAAAATAGAAAAGAGATTTATTGGGGGGATGGAACATTCTGTTCCTTTGCATTTTAAATTGGGGCAGGGTGCAACAAACTATTTAATATGTGCAAAATAAATAGTAAGATATATACTTAGGATTTACATGGGACTAGTTATATAGCAAAGACAGGGAGACACAGACGATACAGAAATAAAAAAAATAGCAGATGATAGAGAAATAAAAAAAGGAAGGAAGGGGAAGAAGAGAGAGAAACAAATGCCAGGACACAGAAAGACATACCCAGACACATATACAAAAAGTGAGCATTGTGGAGCAGAGGAAGAAATCCACAGGTACACTATAGTAGTATATACATACACACACGCATGTATATGCACAACCAAATAAGGACAGAGACCCAAGTTTTCATAGGTAACATTTCACAGGTTTGTTAAATAGCACAGACTAAGGTGATTGCCACTACACATTCCTCCCACCTCCACCACGAAATTAAACCTCTGCTATCAAGACTCACTTGCACACAAACCTGTTTGGCTCAGTAGATAGAGCGTCGGCCTGTGGACTCAAGGGTCCCAGGTTCGATTCCGGTCAAGGGCATGCACCTTGGTTGCGGGCACATCCCCAGTAGGGGGCGTGCAGGAGCAGCTGATGAGTGATTCTAACTCTATTTCTCTCCCTTCCTCTGTCTATATTAAAAAAATAAAAAAAAAAAAAAAGGCTCAGTTGTGCCTGACTGGGATGGCTCAGGGGGTTGAGTGTCAACCTATGAACCAAGAGGTCAGAATTTGGACACTAGTTAGTATACAATTTTACCTATATGTTCCCAAAAATTCTAGTTTAGCACTTCTTAGTTGGGAATCAGGAATCTGTATTTTAACAACTCCACCAGGTGATTCTCATCATGAGAGAAGTTTGGGAAACACGGCCCTAATGAACAAAGGGTGTGTGTGACTGAGAAAGGAACCGGGTATTCTGACAAAGAGATTTCTGCCTCCGGAGACTGGAGGTGACGCCACTGACTGAGATGGGAGTCTAAGACATGGTGGGGGCTGGGCGGAAGGCCATGAGTATAGTTGTGGACACGCCTTGAGGTGGGCCCGGGGAAAATTGCCCTGTTCTTCTGGATTCCAGGAGAGCGGTCAATGCTGGAAATACTGGTTTGGGAATCATGTGTGTGTAAATACATATTGTAACCTTGGAGAAGGTGTGCTTATCCTGGGAAGACATGTAGCTATAGACGAAATTAGCCAAATGTATCATGAAATGGTGAGAACGCCAGTAATTACGATTATTATTATTACCACTGATGAACACTTCACCTTATGTCAGGCATGTTCTGTGCTAAATACTTTGTATATCATAGTTTTTATCATCAGGATAACCCCTTTGGTGGATATTATTAATCCGATTTGCTGGAAAAAAAAACAAGGATTGATAGATGGCAGAGCTGGAATTTGAACCCTGATCTGATCGACTTTAAATTCAGCATTCATAATCATAACTCCATAAACCTAAACTTAGTTTAAAAAAAAAAAAACTTATGGCCGAGACCAGTTTGGCTCAGTGGATAGAGCGTTGGCCTGTGGACTCAAGGGTCCCGGGTTCGATTCCGGTCAAGGGCATGTACCTTGGTTGCGGGCACGTCCCTGGTGGCGGGGTGTGCAGGAGGCAGCTGGTCAATGTTTCTCTCTAGTCGATGTTTCTGACTTTCTATCCCTCTCCCTTCCTCTCTGTAAAAAAATCAATAAAATATATTTAAAAAAAACACTTATGGATGCAGGTAGACAGAGGAGTTAAAACTCTTCAAACTGTACATTTCATTGTGTGTAAAGTATACCTCTGTAAAACTGATTTGAGCCCTGGCTCGTTTGGCTCAGTGGATAGAGTGTTGGCCTGTGGACTCAAGGGTCCCAGGCTTGATTCTGGTCAAGAGCACATGCCCCCAGTTGCAGGCTCAATCCCCAGTAGGGGGCGTTCAGGAGGCAGCTGATCAATGATTCTCTCTCATCATGGATGTTTCTAACTCTCCCTCCCTCACCTTTCCTCTCCGAAATAAATAAAAATATATTAAAAAAAAAAAAAGAAAGAAACTGATTTGAAAAAATAGCAATGTGATTTTCAGAGCTTCCATTGTGCACCCATTAAAGGTCAATAAGCAGTTGTTAGCATAAGATAATACAAACTTAAAGTGCTAACAAGTGATGAAGGTTGGAACTTAAGAAAGGTTTTGTATAATTTTCTACCCCGACCCAGTCTCACTTAAAAGTTGGCACACTTGCTGAAACCGGTTTGGCTCAGTGGATAGAGCATCCGCCTGCAGACTGAAAGGTCCCAGGTTCGATTCCCGTCAAGGACGTGTACCTTGGTTGCAGGCATATCCCCAGTGGGGGGTGTGCAAGAAGCAGCTGATCGATGATTCTCTCTCATCAATGTTTCTAACTCTCTATTCCTCTCTCTTTCTCTCTGTAAAAAAATCAATAAAAAATATTTTTTTTAAAAACTTGCCACACTTGAAAACAAATACACAAAAATTTGTGGGTTGAATAAAGCTGTTAGTTTTTACAACAGGAACCTAAAGTTCTGCATGCTAAGATACTCTACCTTAGGGTTTCTCCACCTCAGCACCATGGACATCAGGTCAGGTGCTGCTTTGTTGAGGGGGGCTGTCCTATGCATTGTGGGATGTTTAGCAGCATCTCTGCCCTTTACCTGTTAGTTGCCAGGAGCAAATGCATCCTCAGTTGTGACAACCAATAATACTGCCAGATGTCCCCTTTCCCTTACCTTAGCTCCACCTAGGGGGGCAAAATCCCCTGGCTGAGAACCATGCTCTAGCTACCAGTTAGCACATCACCTGGCTAGTAGAGGCTCCTCTTACGCTGCAGTACCACCAGGGCCAGGGGCTCAGGCCCACTGACTAGATGCGGAGTATTTCTAGGTCCTTTTCTGGCCACCTTCTGGGAGGGACAGGGGTTGCTTGCCTGCTTGGCAGGGAACTTCCACTGCCACACTCCTTTCACCCTCCCCCAGGTCCCCCAGCCCGTGGTTTTATGCAGCTCCCTCATCTGCACCTCCAGCAGCAATGGCTGTCCTTTCTCTGTCCTCTCGTACCCTCCCCACCCACGTGTTCTCCCCCTCTGAGGTGTAATGAGTGGTGGGCTATTGCTGGACAGGCACAGAGCCTCTTTTCCTGCAGAGATCCTCATCTCGCTTTTATTTATTTATTTTTAAAAAAATATATTTTATTGATTTTTTACAGAGAGGAAGGGAGAGGGATAGAGAGCTAGAAACATCGACCAGCTAGCTGCCTCTTGCACACCCCCTACTGGGGATGTGCCCGCAACCAATGTATATGCCCTTGAGCAGAATTGAACCTGGGACCTTTCAGTCCGCAGGCCGACGCTCTATCCACTGAGCCAAATCAGTTTTGGCCCATCTCGCCTTTAGAAGGGCAAAAGGGAATCCTTCTTCCACCATAAGGAAGGGCGGGCTGGGGGCAGGGCTCTTTCAGAGCAATGATAGAAGATGCCAAGGTTGGGTGGTCAGCCCTCTACCTCTGTTATTGGAAAGGAGGTGGATTACTCCCACCCCACCCCAGTAGGGAATTCTAGAAGTGAACTGTCCCTCCTGCCAGGAGCTTTTCCCACCCTGAGTGAAAGGGTTTGCCTCTGTAAGAAGCTCTTACCAGGAGCTGTCTTCTTCCCCTTACCTTAGAACCACCTGGGGGAAGGGGGGAATAGAAAGAAATACAAAGGAGAGGAGGGGAAGTTTTCCTCATAGATCTTTTCACTCACTCAAAGTCAAAATAAAGGGTGGAGTGAGAGAAGTATTCTCTATTTTTATTCTCAATTTCCATATCTTTAAGTAGACCAACCATGACAGTTTTATGACCCAAATGCAAAGATACATTTTTATGTTACTCAATGAGCAAAGTGACTTCAGATCTGAATGGGCAGGAAAATAAATATTACACATAAAATTTTCCTTCTAGTTTCTAATTATTCCAAAAGGTTTCCCCTCATTAACCTGACATTTCTGGAATGTGTACATTTCTCGGTCCCACCCATCCCTGGGTTTTAAGGCAGGAATGTCAAGCACAATCAGCATAAGGTCACCACTTGGTCAGTGGAAATTTTTTAAAAAATTCTGGCCTGTAGTTTCTGGCTCCCAGCCATTTTTTGGTGGCAAAAATTGCTCTGGGGTGGTGGCAAAAGCCAGTGGGTGGCCTGGATGAGTCCTCAGCCAACATGCTCCTCACTGCACTCTAGGGACAGTTTGGAGGTTACAGAGGGACACCGGAAGCTGCACCCTCAGAATGGGCTGCCACCCTGACGGTGCATGCATTAAGCCACCTGGGTCTGAATAGCAAGTGGCTCTACTCCTTGTCAACCATTGCGGCACCTTGAGAAAGCAGCTAAGCATGTGCAGGGAGTACGGCATTCTGCAGGGTAATCGGTCCAGTCGGTTTCACCAGCTGAGTTATGGGAACAAAAGAAAAAAAGATTATGTGTCAATTTGTTTATTTATTTATTTAAAAATATATATTCTATTGATTTTTTACAGAGAGGAAGGAAGAGGGATAGAGAATAAGAAACATCGATGAGAGAAAAACATCGATCAGCTGCTTTCTGTACACCCCCAACTGGGGATGTGCCCACAGCCAAGGTACATGCCCTTGACCAGAATCAAACCTGGGAACTTTCATTCCACAGGCTGATGCTCTATCCATTGAGCTAAACCGGTTTTGGCTATATGTCAATTTAGAAGACATGAAGAAACATAACAACCAGATGCATTGTATGGTTCAGGATAAACTCAGTCTGAAATTCATATGGTGCAGCCCTAACCTCCAATATGATGGCATTTGGAAATGAGACCTGAGGAGAAGGTGATTTGGTGTAGATGAGGTCATGAGGTTAGGGCCCCCATGATGGGATTAGGGTCCTCTTAAGAAGAGGAAGAAAGGCTAGTGCTGCTCTCTCCCTGTCCCTGCCCCCTCTATATGAGGAGAAGGTGGCCATCCACAGCTAGGAACTGAATCAGCCAGCACCTTAATCTTGGGCTTCCCAGTCTCCAGAGCGATGAGAAGTAAATGGCTGTTGCTTAAGCCACCCAGTTTATGGTATCTTGTTATGGCAGCCTAAACTAAGGCACCAGGACACTTTGGGGCACAATTAAAGAAATGTATATATGACTTAGGTGTTAAATAAGATGAAAATCTATTGGCATGGGGAGTTGGAGACCATTAACAGAGAAAAACAGCTTTCAAAATATATTCGGAGAGCCCTAACTGGTTTGGCTCAGTAAATAGAGCATCAGCCTGAGGACTGAAGGGTCCTGGGTTGGATTCTGGTCAAGGCCACATGCCCGGGTTGCAGGCTTAATCCCCAATAGGGGGCATGCAGGAGGCAGCTGATTAATTATTCTCTCTCATCATTAATCATGTTTCTATTTCTGTCTCCCTCTCCCCTTTCTCTCTGAAATCACTAATATATATATATTTGGAGAAAAAGTTCTGTAATGTTATATAGTAAACTAGAGGCCTGATGCACAAAATTCATGCAAAAGTAGGCCTTCCTTCCCCTGGCTGCCGGCACCAGCTTCCCTCTTAGCACCCAGGACCAGGCTTCCCTCAAAGCCCCAACTTCATCCGGAAGGCCGTCAGTCTAATTAGCTTATTATGCGTTTATTATTATAGATTGTTAAATGGTAACCTCTGGGTGGTAGGAATATGGTGTTTTATTTTTGCTTTTCAATATTTGAAAACTTTCTACAATGCATATCCTATATAATAAAAGCCTAATGTGCTAAGTGTCCGACTGTTTGTTCGACCAGTCGATATGATGTGCACTAACCACTAAGGGACAGACCCCCTGACTAGAAGGTTAGCTTGCTGCAGGAGTCCTGCCCATGGGGACTGGGCAAAATGGGCCTGACATATCCTGGAGCCCTCCCATGGTCCCTTCCTGGCTGGCCAATCTCCCCAGGTCCCTCCCCAGCCTCTAAAATGTTTTTTCTAATTAATTTCCTTTCAATGTGCATGAATCCTTGTGCCAGGCCTCTAGTTTATATATATATCAGGTTGCGAATTTTTTGTTAAAGAAAAGGTTATTTTTAATTATGTGTGCTGGGAGGGGCTCCCAGATCATTAGCTTCACCCATTATTTTTTTCAAAGGAGGAAAATTTTTGACTCATCACACTAACTTAAATACTTTTTATTGTGGAAAATTTCAAACAGACCCAAGGGAAGACCAAACATTCATCAGCCACAACAATGATCAACTCATTCATTTGTTCCCCTCACACTTTCTCACTTTTCATTTTATTTTGAAGCAAATCCCAGACCTCATATAATCTATCCCATTAATATTTCAGTGTTCTCTCTCTTTTTAAAATATATTTTATTGATTTTGTACAGAGAGGAAGGGAGAGAGATAGCGAGTTAGAAACATCGATGAGAGAGAGTCATCGATCAGCTGCCTCTTGCACACCCCCTACTGGGGATGTGCCCGCAACCAAGGTACATGCCCTTGACCAGGATGGAACCTGGGACCTTTTAGTCCACAGGCCGATGCTCTATCCACTGAGCCAAACTGGTTTTGGCTACAGGCTTGATCATATTTTTAAGTTCAATTTTTGGGGGACTGGAACACTTCATAGATGGTGGTGCTTTCTTCTATCAGGAAGCACGCCATGTCTGGTTGTCTCTTGTTCTGTGTATATGATGATCGCTGTTACTGAAACTCAATACCTGGATCCATTACTTCATGGCGATATTCCAATTCTAAAATTCTGTCTTCACGTATAGCCGAAATATTCATGTAAACAGAAACTACCCTTCACCAGTGATTTTATAGATGCTTGATTTTTCCCCCTTTACTTAACCAATTCTTAAAATAATGAATTGATTCTCTGCCATCCTCCAAAGGAGAGAAATATTTTTGTCATTATGAACTAATGAATTTAACCATATTTGTCTTCCAACCTAGTGCAGTTCTTACCCTTAAAAATAAAAATAAAAAATCCTCACCTGCAGATACGTTTTATTGAGAGGAAGGGAGAGCCAAAACTGGTTTGGCTCAGTGGATAGAGCAAGGGCCTGCGGACTGAAAGGTTCCAGGTTTGATTCCAGTCAAGTGCATGTACCTTGGTTGCGGGCACATCCCCAGTAGGGAGTGTGCAGGAGGAGGCAGCTGATTGATGTTTCTCTCTCATGTTCTCTCTATCGATGTTTTCTAAATTCTAATCATTCAAAGCCTTCCTTGGTCTGTACAAGCGTGCGGGAAAAATATCAAATTACTTGTTTGAAAAGAGGGGTGTAGAGAGGGAGGAGAGACTGAAGGTTAAAAGATCAAAGAGAGAGAGGAAGGGAGAGAGAGAGACAGAGAAACATCTGATGTGAGAGAGAGACTTCAATCAGTTGCCTCCTGCACACACCTCGACCAGGGGCTCAAACCTGAAACCTAGGTATGTGCTCTGACCAGGAATTGAACCTGAGACTCTGTGGTGCATCGAACAATCCTCTAACCAACTGAGCCCCAGCAGCCAGGCCGGTTCTTACCCATATTGATGCTCGGATTATCCCGCCCTTTGGCCATTGAGAGCTCTTCCAAATTGCTCCCAAGTCTTTGTGACGTGCCCTTTGGCGGAAATCTCTCATCAGAGCTGAAATATTATCTCAACGGGAAAATTGGCCATGAAAAAGAAGGCAGCACATTATTTCTGAGGAACTTTTCTCCCCCCTTTCCTTTGAATGGGTTCCCTCCCAATGAAGGTCTCCCCACCCGGCTCCTGTCACCCCCTTGACTCGAATGCTCCAGGACACTCTCACCTCTGGCTGCCCTGCCCTAGACCTCCCTGCTTGGCTGGAGTTTCAGAAGGTGAAAAGTCAGAGTTGGACGTGGCGTGGTGGCCCCAGGAGGACATCCAGGTGTTTTACCAGGTGTTTGGCAGGCAGGCCGGGCCCAGGTGACTTCCCAGGGGGCACTCAGCCCTCCTCCTGTGAGACTTATAGCTCCAGCACAGTCTACGTTTTTTAAACATTTTAACTCTCTGCAGGCCTTCCGTCTTGTACATCTCACAAAGGTCTGGGTTGCCCAGGCTCACAGCATCCTTAAGCACCTGCCTTGGTCTGAGCCCTGACTGCCCTGACCCCATCCAATCCAGACTCTCCTTCCACATCTGCTGAGACTCCAGTTTTTCTCATCTCACCTCATCTCCATATCTATCCCTACCGCGCTCTTTGCAACCTCTAAGTGCCCATCTGGATTTGAACCCACATATGCTGGCTCCACAGTACCTGGCATTTGGTGCCTACCTCTGTGCCTTGTCACTGAGCACAACCCCTGCCCTCTGTCTTTATCCTCTTTGAACACATAACTACTTATTTTTATTTTATTTTATTTATTTATTTTTAATATATTTTTATTGATTTTTTTACAGAGAGGAAGGGAGATAGAGAGCTAGAAACGTCGATGAGAAACACCGACCAGCTGCCTCTTGCACACCCCCTACTGGGGATGTGCCTACAACCAACGTACAAGCCCCTGACTGGAATCGAACCTGGGACTAAGCCAAACGGGTTTCGGCCTATTTTTTTTTAATAATAAATATATAGTTTTCTGATTTCAGAATGAAGATATACACATAAAAATTTAAGTAATCTAAATTTTTTTGAAGCAAATTAAGACACCTCTCTTGTCAGGCCGAAAAATAATCGCCAAGTATTTGGTGTACTTCCTTCCAGACCTACATAAAAATTTACACGTATTTTTTCTCAAAATGTGCTTTTTCTATATTGTACTTTCCTGCACACTACTTTGTTCACTTATTATGAACCGCTTTTTGTGTCTAGAGCAGCTGTACCTTCTGCATTGTATTTAACAGCTTTAGTTTTCCATGGATCCCATAAATGGCTTAGTTCCATACGGATAACATTAGGGGTTTCCAGTTTCTAATTATTTCAAACAATGCTGCAATTAGCATTCTTGTACACTTAGCTTAGTATATCTATATAACTATTTCCATAGGATAAATTTGTGAAAATGGAATTTTTGAGTCAAAACCATGCCCTTTTTAAATTTTAATAGTTAACCTGACCTCCAAAGACTGTATTAATCTACACTTACAAGGAGTGCCTCTTTCCTGCGCATACTTGCCAGATTGATGTTATGAAGTTTCAGTTTTGCCTGATAGCTGAAAGTATTTTATTATTGTTTTATTTTGCATTATTTATTGTTAAGGTTGGACATGTTTATTGGCAACTTCTGTTTCTTTGGTGAACTGTTCATGTCCTCTTTTTCACATTTGTTTGGGTTCTTTTTCATATCAACTCAAAAATCTTTCTTTCTTGTATATTGTACCGATCATTTTTTCATGTGTTAGAAGAAAAATTTTCTCAGTTATGTTTATAGATTGACTTGGCCATATATAAGTTTAAATTGTGAATGTGGTCAAACTTAAAATTTTTCATTTGTGCCTGGCCAGTGTTGCTCAGTGGTCGAGCCTCAACCTATGAACCAAGAGAGGTCAGGGCACATGCCCAGGTTGCAGGCTTGATCCCCAGTAAGCAATATGCAGGAGGCAGCCGATCAATGATTTTCTATCACTCTCTCCCTGTTCCTTCCTCTCTGAAATCAATGAAAACATAAAGATTAGCCTTATTTAATAATAACCATGAAATAACAAGAAGTCTGATGTGCTGCTTATAATTTCTTTAATATGAATGAAAATAAACACAAGACAATTAAAGTTTTTTTTTAAATGTCCATCATACTGTTTAAAAACATCTCTTGTATTATCCATATTTTTTGAAACTCTTTTCTAGGTGATCACAAACCTTCCTTTTTTTAAAATATATTTTATTGAATTTTTAGAGAGAGGAAGAGAGAGGGATAGAGTCAGAAACATCGATCAGCTGCCTCTTGAACACCCCCTACTGGAGATGTGCCTGTACATGCCCCCAATTGGAATCGAACCTGGAACCTTTCAGTCCGCAGGCCGACGCTCTATCCACTGAGCCAAACCGGTTTCGGCCACAAACCTTTTAACTGAATATTCACTATTGCTTCAAATTCATTGATCTTCACTCAAAGTCCTTTTAACCCCACTTTTCTTGCTGTTTCAAGGTGATCATTCCCCCAATCACCTAAGCTCCAAACTGGGCTTGGAAGATGCTCTCCCTCCTCTCACCCCCATTCATTGTCTCTTGTCCTCCGTTCTCCCATTCATGGTTCTCATCCTTTCTCGATGACTCAGCACCTCCTGAGGTTTCTCTGGTTCCTTCCCCAAGACCGGCATGTTCCTGTGAAGCCCATCTTTCTCAACCAGCTCCAGCATGGCTGACTCCCTATAGCCTCTGTTATTTATTTATTTACCTATTTATCAGTCCTCACCTGCGGATATGTTTGCTTGGGGTTTTTTAAATGATTCTGGAGAGAGAGGAAGGGAGAAACATTGCTGTGGGAGAGAAACAGATCAGTTGCCTCCCATACTCCTCCAGACAGGAAATGGGACCTGCGACATGCAACAGACAGGCATGTGCCCTGACCAGGAATCGAACAAGAAACCTTTTGGTGTATGGGATGACCCTTCAGCCAACTGAGCCACCCGGCCAGGGCTGCCGTATGTATTATTTACACACGCTCCCAGGCCCGAACCCCCATCTTCTACTGTTTCACAGAAAACCACTGTGACTTTGGGACTTTCCTTCCTCTCCCCAGCTCATCCTAACCTTACCTGTCCTTATAGGCTCAATCTCCCAGAACTGATTGCAGCCCTTGCCCTCTCTTACTCCGGGAGCTGTCTAGTGTCAGCTCGGGTAGTTCATCTCCCTGGGTAGATCACAACTGCTCGAGGGCAGGTTTTAGTTTGAATATTCCTTCTGCATTGGCACATTGTCAAGCACACATCAGGTGCTCCATAAATATGTGAGTCACTGAAAACTTACCTCAGACTCCACCTGTCCCCGTTAGTACAACCACTCAACCCCTCCCTGCCCAGCCTTCAACGCCCACAAACCCAGGGTCAGAGGGGAAAGGAAACAAGTGTAAGAAAGGCAGAGCACACTGAGATTTAAGAAGCCAGTCCTAGGATCATTAGTCTTTTAATATATTATTCTGCAAGAAAGGAATTAAAAAAAAATTTCCTGACATCTCTTCTGTTTGTTTTTTTTTAATTTAAATAAATACCCTGCCCTCCCCCCACCCACAAAAATGTCCCTCCTTCCCCACCATCCCACCCATCCCTGGTGCCAGATCCTCACTCCAGAGCTAAATCAGATGCCTGCTTTAGAGCAGGCCAGCTCACTACCAAATTCTGGCCACTTGTAACTACTGTAATGAGTCTGCTGCCCTCCAGACCCATCCCTAGCTTTGGGGCAGGCCTGGATAGTGGGGCCTTCGGGCGTTGGGGAAGAGTGCAAACTTGCTTTTCTTTCATTGCTCTCCACTCCCCACTCCCTGCTTGGGGGTTGGGAGTGGGGACGGAATTGCCCTCTAGACTAAAATAAATAAAATAAATATGCCCTCCCCAATCCATCCCCGACTCCATAAGAGCTCCTCCACCTTTCTCTCTCTAGTCCCTCCTTCCATGGGCCCAATCATCCCCCGTCCTCCCTAGCCCTTCCCTCCGCCCCCATGCTGACCTCTGGCTTGGCCTTTGCCCTCTGGGAGGGGTCTACCCCGCTCATGGGAGGAGCAGCGGGAGTCTCACTCCCAGCTTCAAGCAAACCCTCCTTCTCCTCCTCCCCCAAATGTCTGTGGGTCCTGCTAGTGCCCCACGCAGCTCGTGGGCCTGGCAGCCTCCCCGCCTCCTCCGGGGTTAGGACGCAGGGCCGGGTGGCTCTCTCACCTGGTCCTTCAAGTTCCTGGGGAGCCAGCCCTGCTCCCAGCCCCGGGGCCCCGCCCTCCTCAGATGGCGGTGTCCCAGAGGACGGTGTGCTGCCGGCGGCAGGGCGGGGTGCCGGACTTGCGCGGCTCGGGCCCGCGCCGCCAGCTGGGGAGGATGGGCATGCTCTCCTGCTTGCACAGGCCGCGGTCGGGCCGGTGGCGCGCCTTGATCTCCTTGCACACGCAGCGCTTGCGCTCGATCACCTCCAGCAGCTTGCCGTCGCGCTCGCGGGCCGGCGGGGGCGGCGGGGGCAGCGGCAGCGGCAGCGCGGGGTGGGTCTGTGCGCCGCCGCCCCGACGCGGGGAGGAAGGGAGAAGATGGGTCAGGACCTCAGGAGGACGGCGCCCTTGTCCCCACTGCCTTCTCCCAGAAACAAGTGTTCTCTTCACCCCATCCTCTCCCCCCGGCTGCGGGCACCCGTGGGGACAGGGACCCAGCCCTGGCACCACCCTCTGCCCGGCTGTGCCTGCCTCCCGCTGCGGAAGGGGCACCTTTTCAAAGCTGTCTTCCCAGTAGGGTGCACTTTTCCAGTGGGCCCCCCAGAGGGGGTGCACAAAGGTGCACACACTGTACACACACTAACCCTAACCCTAACCCTAACCCTGACCCTGACCAGGGGCGGCCCTGCCTGGCTTCTCCGTCATCAGCAGCCCCGCTCCGGGATCCTCCTCCAACTCCACCCCCCAACCCGTCTACCTGGACCCTGTTAGTCCGCGCCAGGGCCCAGCCGGACTCCATGCCTTGCTTTCCACATTCTGGCCGCCTCCTCCTCACCTGGCTGGGCACGTCGCGGGGCTGGCTGCAGGGCCTGGGGGTGTGGAACACGGCCTGCCGGACTCCGGAGGTGGAGGCGGAGCGCCCCAGGCGGTAGCCTCCGGTGAAGTCTGAGGAAGAGAGGGAAGGGGCCCTCAGGTCTCCCCTCGTTCCCTGAGGACGGCCTCAGCAGAGGGCAGGGGTGGAGATGAGGCATTAGGGTGTGGGCCCCAGGACGTGAGCCCGGGGAGGTTGCCCCCCGCAGCCCACCCCATCCGGGCGCAGGTGTGGGCGGGCCGGGTGTCACCTCCGTTTCGATGGCAGGCCGGGAAGGTCTGGCAAGGTGTGGGCAGCGCTGTGCGACTCCCGCCTCGGTCTCCTCCGTGGTGGATCCTGGCCAGCAGGCCCTCGGCCCCCTGGCTCCTCACTGGGATCCCCGACGCCACAGGACCCCTGTCCTCACGCTCCACCTTGGCTGGGCCCTCGGAGCTGCCGCCGTTCCAGGCCCGGGCGTTATCCTCGGCCCCTGCTGTGATGACGAGGAGAGCTCAGTGCCTGTGTGTGTGTGTGTGTGTGTGTGTGTGTGTTTGGGGGGGGGATCCCCGCTGTTCCCCCAGCTCCACACACGGCAGCATGGGTGGGTCACAAGTCACGGCCCCTTTGCAGGTCACAGCTGGGAAGGGAGGGGCCCTCTGTCACTCTCCCCCAGCACATTCACACACAGGGGGGACCCGGGTATTGCCACCTTCCCTTGCAATCACTGGCAAGACTCCTGGCAGAGGGATCTGCCCTATCCCAGCTTTAGCTTCCAAGCCCCTACAGCCCCAGCTAGGGCTGTAATGCCTACCTACCGAGACAGAACAGGGGCCCTGTCTCCAGGAGGGGAAGAATCCTAAATCCTGAGCCAGGAAGTGTGCGTGTGTACGTTGGGGGGGAATTGTTGGAGGAAGGGCTGACTGTGAACTAAGCTCATCTCTGAGAGTAGGCCTGGCAGAGCATTGCGTTGCCAGGCAACAGTAGGGGCCTCCCTCTCCTCTCCCTCCAGTCTGGACTGGTTGCCATGGTAACAGCTGGGAGGCAGCTGTGTTCAGCTCCAAGTGTGCGCACAGTCGCACACCCCTGCAGCCCAGCGAGGGGAGGGGCAGGGACTACAGCAGGACTGGGCAGGAGGAGAGGCTGCTCTGGGGGCCAGATTCTGCCTCCCCAGCCCAGATCTGACTGTCCCTTCCGCACACCTTTGGGGACCCCATCCCTTTAGCCCTCCTGTCTCCCAGAATGCTCCCCAGTTCAGCACAATGGGCCATGGCTTCCAAATAACTCCTCCAAGGCCTTCCCTAACCCACCGCGGAGGTCCGCACCCCTCCCCCCCACCTTCCTTTCACTCACTGTCCAGCTCCTTCGCCTTCCTTCCTCCGTACAGGACCTTCCGCTGCAGAGCCCAGCCTGCCCCGAACGCCGCCGCGCCCATCCCCTCCTCTTCCTCCGGTGTCCCCGCACTGGCGATGACGTGGGCACAGGAAATGCTGGCAAAGGCACCCCCGTCCGTCCCTTGCTCCTGCAGCTGGATCTTGACTAGGGGGGCTGGGCCCCCCATCCCACAGCCCTTGTTCAGCACCCCCCCAGCCTTGAGGCTTTCGTAGGCAGGGGGTCTCTGGAGCCCAGCCGCCGAGGCCGGGCAGGCCCAGAGGGGGGTCAGGGGGCCCGCCGTTGGGTCCGGAAGGCCGTGCGGGGAGGCCAGGCAGCCTCGGTGGTGGAGGACCCCCGCTGTGCCCACGGCTCCGCCGTGGGGGCTGCACTTCCCAGGCAAGGGGGGCCTCGAGCTGGTGCACAGCATCCCGTGCAGGACCGAGATCTCCTTCTCTGTGGCCTTTGGCTCCCCAGCGCCCAAGGGAGGCCCGGCCGGCAGGACGGAGTGGGTGGTCACCTTGACGGCCGAGTACACCATGGTGTACGACACGGCCTTGTCCTTGGGGGGGCCGGGGAGCAGGGTGGCGGGGGCAGGAGGGGCTGCCGGCGCCCCTGCCGCCTTGGGGCAGATCATGCTGTGGGAGTTGGGGAGCTCCCGCTCCCCCCGGGGCTGGCCAGAGCCCTGGGGGGGCAGCGGGGTGGAGTGGCTCCGGGCCCGGCCCGAGGGTCCCAGCAGCAGCACGTTGGCGGCAGGAGGCGGCGGCAGGGGGGGCGTCTCCCGCTCTCGGGCAGGCACTTGGGGAGCTGGGGCGGAGCCCGCCGGCTCCTTGGGGTGGCAGAGGACCGGGAGCCTCGAGACCCCGTCGCCGGGGGTTCGGGAAGCAGACTTGGCTTGGGGGAAGGCCAGGAGCGGAGGGCGGTGCTGGAGGAGGTTAGGGAAGGGCGGAGGGATTTCGCAAGGAGTGGTCTTGGTGGGCGTCCCGTCCCTGTCCCTGTCCCTCCGGCCTGGGAGGGCTGAGGCCGGACGATGGTGGGCGTGGGGCTGGAGGGCGTGAGGCTGGTGTTGCGAGGAGGCGATGGTCAGCGAGGGGGGCCCATTGGCCCGGCCGTCCCCCGCCTCCTCGAGCAGCGGATATTTCATCTCCTCGTAGATGGCCTCGCTCTCTTCCGAGTCTGAGTCAGCGCCGGCTGGAGGGGTCGGACCCCCGCCCCCAAGAGGGGGCCCGGCCAGGCCCCCCCCACATCTCCCTCCTCCCCTGAAGACGTCGCCCACCATCTCAATGTACACGGGCTCCTCTTCCTGGGAGCCCACCTCAGGGTCCCCCGCGATGCAGGACCCTCTGCTGAGGCGCTGGAGGGGCAGGTTCCCCCCTCGGGGAGAGGGAGCGGAGGGGCAGGACTCGTCGAAGGAGACAGAGAGCTGCGTGTTGGGGCTTCGCCTGGGCTTCTGAGGAGGGACCTTCCGGCCACACTCTCGGCCCTCTGGGGCTGGCTTCTGTGAGCCTGAGGAGGATGGGAAAGAGAAAAATAAACGGTGCCCTTTGACCTCTTGGCCCGCCTGCAAGGACATAGCTGCCTCTTCCTTTTGCCCACATTTCTCAACGTACAGCTCCAGGGGGGTCCCATCTTACCAGGGAACCCCCAGTCCGTCCAAGGAGCTCCTCCGAATCTGAAGCTCCCGCCCTCAATTCTCTCCCGCCCTCATGTACGTCCAAGGACATGCCACCCCTTTCCCAAGATGGAACTTTTCAGGAAACTTCCCCTGTTTCTGAATAATCCACCCATCTCACACCCCTCGGAAAGGAACCCCCCCCCCCCCCCCCCGCCCCTCTGAGGAGGAAACCTTCCATTTCCTTGGTGCTTCCCGGAATGAGCCCTCCCAGCAGGCCTCCCCTGGCCTGCAATGGATCCTTCAGACTCCCCACTCCCTGCTTCCGTTTGGGGGTATCTCACCTGCCTTCTTGCTAGGGGGCGTCTCTGCCCCGGACCCTGCCATGCTGAGCTTGGTGCTGGGGTGTCTCCGGGGCTTGGCCGGGGGTCTCCGTGTGCTGCTGTCCTCAGAGAGACCCCCGCCGCCTCCCCCAGGACCGCCCCCCACGCTGTCCATGCTGCCCACGGAGTGGCAGGAGAGGGAGCGCGGGGCCATGGCACTGCGGCAGGGGTGGGGGGCGTGCTCCTGGGAGGCGGGCATGGTCATGAAGCCCATCCTGAGGGAGCGGCGCAGAGAGGCGATGTCCCGCACGCGGACCCCGGGCCCCTGGCCAGCCCCAGGCCCCACCGAGCCTGCAGGAGCCACCTCCTTACTGGAGCTGGGGAGAGAAGGCCGAGAGGGAGCGGAGGTCGGCTGCAACCCTGTGGCCTCCCCGGGAGAGAGAGGAGGGACTGGGGTGGGGCTGGGGAGGGGGGCGGCCTAAAGGCCCAGGGCACTGAAGGAGCAGCTTCAGGCGGACTCCCCGGCTTTCACAATGGGGTGGGAGAAGAGGTAGGTATGTGTGCAGGGGAGCGGCCTCGTGCTGGCCGATCCCAGCACACGGCACACATGCGGACGATCTCACACACGGGCAGAGAGATGGCAAACCCAGCAGCAGCACAACCCCATCTGGCTCACACCTGCCACCCGGTCCCCTCCTTTCCCCTCATGCTCACACCTGGCCTCTGGCCTTCCCCGTGCCCAGCCTCAGGGGCCTGTCTTACTCTCCCAGACTCGGGGCTGTACCCCCAACCACGTCACGAGAGCAGCCTCCCTGGGCGGACCTATCTCTGTCTGTCTGTCTCCCCAGCGCTGTCCGCTCTCTGTCACCCTCCCAGGCTCACCCCCATCCCCTTTCTCTGTCCCCTGGGCTTCTGGGTGAGGGAAGGGCAGGGGTGGCTGGCGGGGAAGAGGGGGAGAAGCTGTGGGGTGGGCTTTCATTAAGGCCCTGTCTCCTAACCCTTCATTAGGAAGAGATCGCTGCAGTGATAGCTCTGATTAATCTAATTAGCAAGGATTAAACTCCGGTTTGGAGAAGGGAGCAGGGAGCAGGGAGCTGGCTCTGACTCAGGCTCCAAGAGGCTGTGCAGTCAATGGGGGTGAAGGTGAGAAGGGAGCAAGCCAGAAGAGGCCAGACCCCAGGTCCCCGGGAGGGCAGGAGAGAGGGCAAGCGCTGGCTCTTCTGTGGGGCCTACGCGTCCCTCTCCACACACACACCCCTGCCTCTCGGCCCTCGCCTCCCCCAACAGAGGCTGAGAGGGGGCCAAAGGGATCGTCTCTGCTGCCCCACAAATGACCCCGTCCCTGTTCTGTGAGGGCAGCATGGCCTGCCCCTTCCAAGGTCAGATGACAGAGGAGCAGGAGCCAGCCCCATGTGGGGAGAGAAGACCACAGGCCAGAGGTGAGTGAGGAAGGCGTGACTGGGCCTCTGGAAATGGAGAGGAGCCAACAGGGTGCTGGAAGCCCCCCAAAAGGGCAGGGCAGGGTCTGGAGGCAGGCGCAGGGTGGGGACAGGGCGTGTGCCATTCCAGCAATTCTGGACAGACTCTGAGGTCAGGCTGATGGCCAGGCTGTTGGACCCAGGAAGGGCAGAAGGGATGTGACCCAGCTAGGGGGAGGCAGAGGTAGGCAGGTGAGGGGGGCATTCCAGGACACAGCCTTACCTCCTCTTGGCCTCCTCCTCCTTGTGCTGCCTCCACTCCAGCTTGGTTTTTCGGTAGAGGAGGTTCATGTCGTGAAGTGGGAGGTGGGGGCTGGGGGGCCCTGCTTAGAGCCACCAGGCCCGGAGGACGGCCCTCCCTGGGTCCCGGATCCACTTGGTGGGGGGATGGGAAGGGGAAAAAAGATGGGGGGGGGGGGACAGGGATCAGAGAGAGAGAGAGAAAGAGGGAGAGAGGAACAGAGACATGACTCGGGTCCTCAGAGAGAAAACAGAGGCACACAAACCCAACACCACCTCTAAGGACCCACAGACAGACAGACACGGATGGGCATTTGTACACGGAGTCACCCAAAGGTGTTCAGAGACACACATACATACTTGGGAGAAATCAGACCGACGGAGATTCTCATCCTGTCAATACAATCCTGATCCACCAAACAGGCCCCACGAACAAACATTCAGACACACACCACGGGGCCCTAGACCCTTATCTACAGTCAGAGGAGCAGACACAGAGATCAGCGTAGGTAAACACAACCCAGGAACAGTCAGACGCACAGACATAAACACTTGACACACCCACAGCTCACACAGACCTCCAGACAGACACACACACAAACAGGCTGCACAGAACTGGACATACCTACAGACAGGGAGTTATGGCTGGGCCTACTGGCGAGCATTGCACCCCACCGGGGAAGGGGGAGGTGGTCAGATTCCCCACCCCATCTTGGGCCCTGCGGCTGGGGGGTGTCGTGAGGGCAGGGCTGGGATGCTGGAGAAAGGGTAGGGCCACTCTGAGTTGGGTATGAACAATACCGCCACCCAAATATCTCCATCCCCTGCCTTCCCCCTTCCAGTTCTGTGCCTGGGCCCGGGCCTCCTCCGTCCACCCCTCGTCCCGCGCCCTGGCTCCTCAGCGACGGTCTCCGCTTTCCTGGCTGATAGCTCAAACCTCCTTCTTCCTCCCCCAGGATTTGGGAGGCTCCCGCTACCTTCTCCCAGTTCCCGCCCCTCAATCCCACCCCGCTATCCCCAGCCCGGCCCGCCGCTACCTCCAGAGCTGCGGCCTGCATACCTGCCCGGGTGCGCTTCCCCCAACACCCTCTCCTGCGCCTCAGCCTCACCTCTCGTGCCAGGCGCCCCTCCTCACCGCCGTCCTCCCCCCTCCTCGTCGTCGGCTCCAAACCTGGCCATCTCCATCCCCCTCTCCATCCCAGGGCCCCAGGTCCACGGGCACCCCTCCCCTTCCCCTTGTCCCGCTACCCTGGGTTTCTCCGTCGCTCAGTCCGCCGATCCTTCCTGCCCCTGATTTCCCCCCATTCCACCACCCCGCACCGAGCCCCCCCAATTTCTACAGAACCGTACCTGGCCTGCCGGACGCCGGCCCCCCCATGCCGGGCTCCGCCCGGAGCAGGAGGAGGGAGGAGGAGAGACACAGAGAGACGGGGGGAAGCCGAGCTGGGTCCTGCCGCAGAGACAGCCCCGCCTCCGGGTCCGCCCCCAGACCCGCCCCCGGCCCCAAGCCCACCCTTCCACCCTCCAAGGACGGAGGGGAGCGGGCGCCTGGCTGGGGTGGGAGATAACGGGGGCCACGGAGTCCTGGGTGGGGAGGGGAGAGGGGGGGATCGGAGAAAGGTCGTGGGGCGGCAGGGAGCCCGGCGCCAGCCAGCCCCCGCTTTGGGGGGTCGGCTCCTCGCCGCCTCTCGCCCGGTGCCCGGCCGTTCGGTGGCCCAGGACCCCGCGGAGCGGAGCCAGGCGCAGCGCGCAGCGGCGCCCCCCAACGGCAGCCCGAGGCTTGCACCTCGCTCGAGTCCCTTGTGCGACAGGGGCTCCTCGGCTGCGCACCCCGCGGCCGGCAGGGGCGAGTCTGCGGCTGCGGAACCCGGGGTGCAGTGAGGCTGCGCGGCCGGCAGGGGGGGCCGCTTTCTGGGCCAAGGGGCTCTGAGCCCGGAGCGGGACCTTCCCCATCTCTGCCCAGCAGGGGGCGTGCGCCCCTGGCCGTGCGCCCGCTTCCCGCCGGCCCCCCCCCCCCCCCCAAGTGCGGGAGGGCACCGCGGCTGGCTCGCTCGGTGCTGGTCCTCTATCCCTCCAGCCGCCCAGGCGCCTGGGCCTTCTTTCACTTTCTGGGCGCAGCCTTCCGCCAGCCCGCCCCGCGGCCCAAGGCATCCTCCCTGCAACCTTTGACTCCGCGGGCGTAGCCGCTCTGACCTGGGCGCCCTGGATAGATCTGACTGCAGCCACCTTGGCCAAGGCCGGCTGGTCGCTCAGGAACGAGACCTCGCCCCCTTCTCCCATCACCTTTCTCATCAGCTCCATGAGAAACTCCTTCTTTGAAATTATCTTTGGTGCAGGTTTAGCTGCAAGAAAAACTTCAGTTCTATCCTTAACTGGCTGGAAAATGGACCCCCAAAAAGATATCCACGCTCTGATCCCTGGAACCTGGGAGTGGTACTTTCTATGGCAGTCCTTCAAAATGTGCTGTGTGGCTTTGGGCAAATAGAGCAACCTCTCAGAGTTGCCTCAGTAATGGTGGGGCAGTAATGGATACAAGTGTAAAGGGCCCCATACATTAAAGGGCTGTTATAAATGCCCCCAAGAGAGGTAATACATGAAAAGAACAGGTGTTTTTTTTTCTTTTTTCTTTTACACCTTAGTGTGAATGAATTTTTATTGATTGGTTCAACAAACATTTCTGCAGAGACCAATACTCTCCCTGGCACTCAGAGAAGTCCAAGATGATACTAAGGATCTAAGGTAGGGGTGTCGAACTCAATCAGAGAAGGGGCCAAAATCTAAAATCCAGCCTAAATCGAGGGCCGAATGGTTTACTGAACAGTCATAAACTGTCATTGTGATGGAAACGCAGCGGAGTGCAGTGATGACAGCGCGGTGCGGGCCACATTGCAAGGCCTGGCGGGACGGATTTGGCCCGAGGGCCTTGTGTTTGACACATGTGATCTAAGGCCATGGGAAGGGGAGGGTCTAAAGGTGGGTTTTGAATAGTCTGTAACTAGTCAGAGCTGAAAGAAGAAGAATCTGGGGGCGGAGCAATAGGAATATGTTCTGAATATTGCCAGAGGGAAAGAGGTGGGGTTTTTTTGGGGGGAGGGGGCGGCCAGGAGCCAGGAGCCAGGAGCCATTCTTGGGCTTCATATTTGGGAGGCCTCAGAACCTGGCTATGGTAGCCATTGTTACCATGAAGGGAGAGAGGCAGGAGTGCAGATGCATTTTAACAAAAGATAAATGATAATATATAAGCACGGGGGCCCAAGGGGCTTTGCATCATTTAATTTTTCCTAATCCTAAATATTGGTTTTAAATTCCCATGAGCTAAAGCTGAGGAAGGAAGGATGTCAGACAGCCCGGTGCTAGTCTCCTGCTAGCTGAGGCCTTGGGTCAATAACTGAACGCCTCCGAGCCTCAGTTTCCTTAGCAGAAGCATTGGAACTCAAAACCCACCCCATCTCTTCCCAGGTCTGTTTGGGAATCTACCAGATAATTTACGTGAAATGAACAAACATGAGGGATTTTTAATATGCTCAGGAACAGTTTTGTTTGATCAAAATTAATTTGAATTCATTTCTTTCTGAACCTAGGAATGAAGACAGAGGTGGCTTTTGCTAAAATAATTCCTCTCAGAATGTTGGTTGGGATGCCAGAAAAGAGACAATGGCAGTTGGGGGTTATTCTTTCACACCAAGCATATGGTTGGCCTTGATGAGTGTGTGCGGGCTCTCCAGAGCAGGAGGAAACTGGGGAGACCCACTCGCCCCCACCGCTGAGTGGCTCCACCTGGAGCAAGGGATGGAAAAAATGGGACCTGTGAGGGGTGGGAGAGGAACCCATGCTTGGGACCAGCAGTTCATCCTCAGGTGCACCAGTGTAGGTGGTTGTGTGTACATACATGTATGATGTTTTCTTATATGGGGGGAGGGCAGACAAGGACACCCCTGAGTGTGTGAATGCCTCTGCTCTCCCACCGATACCCTTTCTGAACCTTCCGAGTCTCCATTTCCACATCAAAGAAGTGAAATATGATGTCTAGGATTTGGTTCAAATAATCCCACACGCAGAACAACAGGGGCTGTGGATGAAACACGAGTGGCGGTGAGTTTATCACTGTTAAAACTGCGTGAGGGGCCAAAACCGGTTTAGCTCAGTGGATAGGGCTTCGGCTTGCGGACTGAAGGGTCCCAGGTTCGATTCGGGTCAAGGGCATGTATGTTGGTTGCAAGCACCTCCCCAGTAGGGGGTGTGCAGGAGGCAGCTGATCAATGATTCTCTCTCTAAAAAATCAATAAAATATGTGTTTTTAAAAACTGCATGAGGGGTACTCAGGAGTCGGTTATTTCATTCTCTTTGGGCATTTTTATAAATTTTCATCATAACCCACTTTTTAAAACAGGGAGGGACAGGGGAGGATGACCATACCTGCCTCGTACAGTGACTGTGAAAGCTAGCAAAGACATGAAGACAACAACAGCTTCAGCAGCACCTTCACATTTACCGGGTGTGTGTGGGGTGGTAGGTACCCCAGAGCCCCTGATCGGTTCCTTCCCCCTCTCCGGAGCCTGCAGGCCCGAGGCAGCAAGTGCCTACAAGTAAGGGAATCCCTGGCGCTCGGCGGGCTCCTCCCTTCTCCCCGCCCTCCGCAGCCTCTCCCGGCGAGGAACGGCGGAGCTGGGGCCCAGCAGGTGTGGGGTTAAGGGAGCCGGGTCGGGGCCCCTGGAGCGGCAGCGGCGGCGGCGAGTGCTGCCGGCCCGGCGGCGGCGGTGGCAGGCCTGGCTGCGCGCCAGCTGGCCCGGGGCCCCAGGAGGGAGAGAGGGCGGAGGAAGGGGAGGAAGAGGGGAAGAAGGAGGAGGAGGAGAGGAGCAGTCAGCAGGCCCGAGGAGGCAGGACTTCCTGGTGTGGGGGTTGTCAACAGCCCAGCAAGAGGGAGACGGTGAGAGCGAGCCGAGAGGAGCGAGCGGCGCGGCGGAGAGACCCATCGCTGCCACGCGGAGGAGCCGAGGGACCCGCGCGCCGACCCCCGCCGCCGTGGCTCCACCTGCAGGACCCGGGCGCTGAGCCGCCCCGCCCGCGCCGCCCCGGCACACTTGGGGCTGCGGAGGCCGCGCCTGGGCTCCGCCGGGGAGGCGGGGGTTCCGTCTTTCCGGAGCGCAAACTTTCCACGGCGATGCCGCGCGGGGTGCGGGGCGGCCCCCGAAGAGGACCGGGCGGCCTCTGACCGCCGGCGCCGGCGCCCCCGCGCTGCTGGGCCCCGAGGCCCCGGGAACCACAGCCCGACATCTTAGGCGGCCGGACCCCGGCCCCGCTGGTGGCCGCGGCCGAGAGGTGAGGCGCTGGGCGGGGCAGGGCCTGCCCCTGGAATGGGGGCGCTGGGGTGTCTGTGGGGGGGCAGGGGGGGACTGGAGGACCTGCCAGGCCGAGGAGCTGCTTACCCCCACCCCGTTCACCAAGCCCCGGAGCCCTGTGCTCCTGGGACGCATTAGAGCCCCGGGAGCGTGAGTCCCAGCCGAGAAAAGCCCAACTTTTTGGGTCCGGCTGCCTCTTCCTGCTCCGCGCGCCCCGCTCCTCTCCGGGCTCTGTCATCTCTGCCTGTCTCTTTGTCTCTGGTGGTTTCCCCTTCCTCCCCCAGTCTGCTCCCCAGAGAGGAAGACCCGGAGGTGGCCTGCCCACCGCTTTCTCACACACACGCTCTCTCGCTCTCTTTCCAGTTTGCAAACTCAGCTCTGGAGTTCGGCCGCGACGGCAGCAGCAGGAAAAACCTGCCCCTGCTCCCCCTCCTCGCCGCCTCCCCTCCCCTGCCCGGTCCTCCCTTCCCCAGCCAGGCGCCCCCAGTTCCTGCACGGCCCTCCCACCATGTCGGACCCAGACGTCCCCAGGGGCCCTGATGTCCCCGCCGTGTGGCTCCCCTGTTCCAGGGGTGCCTGAGCCCCTTCGAAGAGCCTCCACCCGCCCCGTCCCCTGCCCGCTTTGGCCCCATCCTGAGCCCCAGGGACCATGAGTGGGGGCAAGAAGAAAAGTAGTTTCCAGATCACCAGCGTCACCACGGACTACGAGGGCCCCGGGAGCCCTGGAGGTCCAGAGTCCCCCGCCCCGCAGGCCCCTACCGGGCCCCCACCACGCTTGCCCAACGGGGAGCCCAACCCAGAGCCAGGGGGCAAGAGCACCCCCCGGAATGGCTCCCCACCGCCTGGGGCCCCGGCCTCCCGCTTCCGGGTGGTGAAGCTGCCACAGGGCCTGGGAGAGCCTTATCGCCGTGGCCGCTGGACGTGTGTGGATGTTTACGAGAGAGACCTGGAGCCCCCCAGCTTTGGCCGGCTCCTGGAGGGGATTCGAGGGGCCTCAGGGGGCGCCGGGGGCAGATCTCTGGATTCCAGGTTGGAGCTGGCCAGCTTGGGCCTGGGAGTCCCCATCCCACAGCCAGGCCTGTCTCAGGGTCCAACCTCCTGGCTTCTCCCTCCTCCCACCTCCCCTGGACCTCAGGCCCGCTCCTTCACTGGGGGGCTGGGCCAGCTGGCAGTGCCCGGCAAGGCCAGGGTGGAAACACCCCCTCTGTCAGCTTCCCCACCCCAGCAGCGCCCCCCAGAGCCTGGGGCTGGAGATAGCGTGGGCACATCCCGGGCTGCCACGCCCCTGTCCTCCCTGCGGGTGGACGTGGAGACCAGGGGCTCCGCAGCTGGAACTCCTCCACTGTCCCGCACTAAGGATGGAGCCCTGCGCCTGAGGATGGAGTTGGTTGCTCCAGAGGAGATGGGGCAGGTAAGAGCTGGGGTCCAGGGTGGGGGAGACACCTGAGGGGTGGTGCTTGGCCATCGTGGCCTTGGCCTCCACCTCCATACTGGCTTCTTCCTACTCCACCATCCTCTTCTGTCAGATCACACAGCCCCTCTGTTTTCTTCCTGTCGTCTCACTTGGAGTTCCTTTCCTACTCCTCATACAGCCTTTGTTTTCCTCTCAGGCTCCCTCTTCTCTACATTCTTTAAAACACACACACACACACACACACACACACACACACACACACACACACAAAATATATATATATATATATTGATTTTTTAAAATGTATTTTATTGATTTTTTACAGAGAGGGAAGGAGAGTTAGAAACATTGATGAGAGAGAATCTTCGATCAGCTGCCTCCTGCACACCTCCTACTGGGGATGTGCCCGAAACCCAGGTACATGCCCTTGACCTGGAATCGAACCCGGGACCTTTCAGTCCGCAGGCTGACGCTCCATCCACTGAGCCAAACTGGTTTTGGCATTGATTTCAGAAAGGAAGGGAGAGGGAGATAGATACATCAATGATGAGAGAGAATCATTGATCGGTTGCGTCCTGCACAACTCCCACTGAGGATTGAGCGCACAATCCAGGCATGTGCCCGGACCAGGAGTCGAACCGTGACCTCCTGGCTCACAGGTTGATGCTCAGCCTATGAGCCACACCAGGCGGGCTCTTCTCTACATTCTTTAGCCTTTCATGTGTCTTTGGCCCAAGCCTCCAACTCCTTATAGCCAGTCCCACCATCTCTGTCACAGAGATGTGCCCTTCTCACTTAGTCTTCGTCTCACCCCTTAGGCATTGAGGGTGGAGGCCCCATGTCTGGGCCTCTGGGAGAGGAACTGCCAGAGTTGGGGGGGAGGGACAAAAAGTAGGCATTCTGCTGTCTCTCCTTTGCAGCTCCATTCCCGGGTGGTCTTCTCAATGGCCAGCCACCTGTCCCAACCCCTCTCTAGCTTGGTCCCAAGCCAGATTCCTCTGAGAAACTGAGGACTTGGGTGGTGCTGGGGACCCATGGCAAGGACGGGGGGCTTGCTGGTTTGTTGTCTGCCTCAGTTCCCTGTGCCTGGGCCTCTCCAGGATCAGTAACTGGGGATGGCCATATGGAGTGGGAGAGAGAGGCAGGAAGCAGCAGAGAAGGAGTTAAATCCTTTGCTCCTTCTGCTTCCTGTCTCCAAAAGAGGAACAAGTCTGGGCTGGGGGGCAGGATGCCTGCCTGGGTCTCTGGGGTGAGGGGTGGGCAGCCAGGGACTGGGGGTGGGATGTGTCTGCCCTGGAGGAGAAAATAACACCTTGGGCTGCAGGAGGAAAGGCAGGGAGTGTGAGGATGGGAACTTTTCCCCTTCCTGGCCTTGGGCACAAACCACAGTATAAAAATAACCTGCGACTGGATGTCTGGGCCCTGTCAGGACCAGTCAGGACCGGCTCCCCCCACTCCCTCTTGGCCTGAGTTTACATCTCTCATGCCACCCCCACCCCCCCACCCCTACTTTTCTTGAGCCCTTTCATTCAATTTCTACCCCAGGGGAGAAGATGCTGTTTCCTTTACTGGTCCCTTCCCTGTCCCCCACACACTTCCCTCTGCCCCAGAGACTCTATCCTTAGGCCCTGCCTGGGCTTTCCTTGGGCCCGCAGACCCTGCCCCTCTCTTCTCGGTGCCCCCACCCCCTTTCGCTTCTCTTGGGTCTGGATCCCTTCCTGCGTGCATGCATCTGTGCTGCTGCTTCCCTGCCCCAAAGTTAGTCTTCCTTCACCTCCCCACGCCTCTTCTCTCTCAGCGACCTCTGAGGGGAGCCAGCAGGAGGGCCGGGCACATCACCTGGGCCCCTTCCTCCGTGCTGTCCCTCTAACCGCCCTGAACTCTCTGTTCTTGGCTTTTCTGAGAAGCTGGGGCCTCCTGGGCCTCACAGAGGCGGCTTGTTCCTGTGGCCCCCGCCCTTTTGCAGCCTCCCCCAGTGCCTGTTGGGCTGTCCACGCCCAGGCTCCGCCTCCCCCATCTCTGCCGCCGGCTCCCTCACCCCCTACCCCAGGGCCTGAGCCAGCGTAGAACTTCACCTGAGTCCTGAAAAGTTTGAGAGGAGAGGCTCGCATGGGCATAGTGGGGGTGGGAGGGTGGAGGGCCAGTTTCTGAGGATTCATTCATTCTACAAATAGCTATTGGACAAACTAAGCCGTGCCCTCTGGAGCTTACCTTTTAGCAACAGACAGGCAAAAATACTTTATCATCAGGTAGCATTAGGCATGATTTTAAAAAAAGGAACAGTTCAGTGGAATTTACCAGTCCAATGACAGGGGAACGCCTCTCTGAGGAAGTGACATTTAAGTTGCTTTAAGAAGTTGGGTGACAGAAGGCAGACACTCTCTGATTAGCCTCTGATGAGGGGTCCTGGCTCGGCTGGCGGCAGGGTGCTGGTGTGGAGATCAGAGCCCTCTCTGATACCTTGTGAACCGCTTTTTAGAAGCCACTTACCTAGTCCTCAGGATGGGCACTGTTTCCTTGCCTCTAGTACCTGCCTGATGCTTCCCCCAGACCTGGGGGGAAGGGGGTTCCAGAGCAGGATCCCTTGCCGAAACCGGTTTGGCTCAGTGGATAGAGCATCGGTCTGCGGACTGAGGGGTCCCAGGTTCGATTCCGGTCAAGGGCATGGACATTGCCTGTGGGCACATCTCTGGTGGGGGGTGTGTAGGAGGCAGCTGGTCGATGTTTCTGGCTCTCTGTCCCTCTCCCTTCCTCTCTGTAAAAAATCAATAAAATATATTAAAAAAAGAAAAAAGAAAAAAGAAAAAAAAAAAAGCAGGACCCCTGGGTCCTTGGAAGAGAGTATGGGGAGGAGGGATGGGTAGGGAGGAAGACTACTGGGCAAGTTGTAAAGTGGTTGGTTTCTTTCTCTTGCTTCATGTGACAGTTCCTACCTCTCTGCCTCCAGGTACCCCCCCTCGACTCTCGCCCCAGCTCCCCGGCCCTCTACTTCTTCCCTGACGCCAGTCTGGTTCACAAGTCTCCGGACCCCTTTGGAGCAGCGGCAGCCCAGAGCCTCAGCCTGGCCCGATCCATGCTGGCCATCAGCGGCCACCTGGACAGCGATGACGATAGGTAGGTGGGCTCCGCCGCCGAACCCCGTGCCTCACGTAGCCACGTGAGACTGCCTGGTGGGTGTCCTTCACCCACATTGAACTTGTTTTGGGGCGGGGGGGGGGGGGGGGACCTCTTAAACAGAAACCTGGCCTGGGCATAACGCACTGGGCAAAGTTGATTTGGGACCCACTCCCTCTCTGGAGAGAGCCGGGTGGCACTCTATGTTTAGGATTGTCAATCATAGTACTTTTTAATTTCATTATTATTTTAAAATATATATTATTGATTTTTCACAGAGAGGAAGAGAGAGGGATAATAGAGAGTTAGAAACATTGATGAGAGAGAAACTTTGATCAGCTGCCTCCTGCACACCCCCTACTGGGGATGTGCCTGAAACCAAGGTACATGCCCTTGATGGGAATCGAACCTGGGACCCTTCAGTCTGCAGGCCGACGCTCCATCCACTGAGCCAAACCTGCCAGGACATAATACTTTTTTAGAGTTTGAAGGGAATCATTGTCAAATTCCAGAGCTCTTGCAGATTTAGCGATCACCTGGCCAAACCCAAGAACTTACTAGCAAATGTGCTAGAGGTGAGACTAGGGAGTCAGTCTCCTCCTCGTCCCCATCTCTCTCTCCCTGCTGAGGGGAACGGAACTCCTGTCTTCAATGGTAAGAAGTCCATGTGGACCTCTTTAGGGTCCTAGGACCTCCAGTACCAAGAAAGCATGTCCCTAAGGTTCTGTTCTCGGCTGAGAAACACCCCGGGGCTGGGTGCTCCCCTTGGCCAAGCCAAAGCCATGGAGAGGATGGCTGAGGGGCGCCGGGAAGGCACCTGAGCTGCTGGGGTTTGCCCTTCAGGGGAGAATGTCCGGATTGGTTCTGTGGCATGGTGGGCAGAACTTCCTGTTTTGAGGGCCAGGTTTCAACATAGGAATGTCAGCAAGCTGAAAAGGGAGGAACAAAATTGCTAGTCAGATAGCCACGCTGCTCCCTTCTGGCAGCAGACTGATAGGAACCCAGAAGAAGGGCTAGGGAGTCGCAACTTTTATTTTGGAGGGAGGAGTGGGACTTCCTGTTTGAGGCTTTGGAGGAGGGACTTCCTGTTTGGGGAAAATAATAAGGGCTTACGGATGACTGAGTGGGTGTGGGGGGTTCGTCCTTCTTCCTTCTTCCTCATCTGTGAGACCAACCCCCACAATCAGGGATCGAGTCTCCCCAAAGAAAAATGCCCGAGGCCTTGGGGAGAGCTGGGAGCCCAAGAGGAAAGAGAAGTGGTGGCTGGGATCCGGGGGATGGGGTGAAGGCTGAGGGCCTGGGGGAAGCTGTGGAGAATGAGGGACAGGGCCCATATGGGCGGGGCCCTGTCTGGGCTCCCATCTGAGCTAGGGCTGTCAGGAATGTGTGAGGTGTGAGGTCAGCCAGGGCCTGGAGAGTCACCTGCCCCCATTGCTGCTATTCTCAGCTCTTCCCACCCTCTCCTCCTCCCATTTGGGAAGTAACCTGGCATTAGGGCTGCCTGTCCCTCCTCCACCCCTGTTGATTTCAGAGCCTAGCCTCCTGTGCTCCCTTAGAGAGTTCTGCCTCCAGAAGCCTCCTCAGCTGTCTCTTCTTGGCTTGTCCCCTCCCTCCCTCCCTCCCTCTGTCCCATCCCCTCCACACACCCCAGTCTGACCGGTCCAGCTCCTAGCTTCCACTTTACCCTGCTCTCCTGCAAGCCTCTGGGGCTCTGGCCCAGCCCAGCCCCTTGTGCCCCACCCTGCTGGGCCAGCGGGTTTGGGTTGGGCCACCCCTTTCACCCCCTGGAAAGAGGCACATAGCCCCCACCTCCGCTCTCTGCTGGAAGCTGGCAGGAGAACAGAGTTCAAGTGGCATGGGACCTCCCTTTTGAGAGGGAAATGGGTTGGGATGTTAAGTGCATGGATCCCAGATGGGGAATGGAGGATGCCTGATCAGTTCCAGAGTCTGGGGATGGGAGAGCAAAGGGTGCCTGGAGAATTCTGACTGCTCAAGTGCCCCTGAGTTGCAATAACCCTCAACAGGGCCTTAAGGTTGGAAGGTACTTGAATACTTGGATGGGTGGATGGGCTGGGTGGGTGGATGGATGAGTGGATGGCCAGCATCGGGAATCCGAGCATGATAAGGACTGAATTCCAGGAACTCGGGGAAGAAAAAGTACATGTATATCCGGTGTCTCCTTTGGGTCAGATGCTACATTTTATGTCACATAACCCTAAAAGCAACTCCATGATACCCACTTGAAGAAACTGAGACTCAGAGGAGGGTTTTAGCAACTTGCCTAAGGTCACTCACTGCGCTAGTGAGTGGCAGGACTGCAATCAGAGCCTGGGTCTGACACCCAAACCGCAGTCTCTCCCCTTTCCTACTGGGCGCCTGAGTCCCCAGAGCTGCCATCTCTAGGATGCCCTTTCTCGCCGGGACAGTGCTCTCGAGCTGGGCAAGGAGCCACCCTCCCCACGCCTGGTCTGGCCCCACCCCAAAAACACCACGGATCCGGGCGGGAGCGTAGACAGTGCTGCTGGGTGCCACTTCGCTGGCCCCGGGCCCAGCTCCTGGGGGCTCCTCAGAACTCAGCGAGGGAGCGGGCCGGCCCTTGTCCCTGGGATCAGAACCTCACCTCTCCCAGATGTCCTGCTTCTTCCTCTGATCCTCACTGTGAGGCCATTTCATTTGACCTTCAAAAAGGAAGACCAGTTCTAAGGCTATTCTATGCCCCAGGACCCAAGAGTCCTGCAGACCCAGGGTCCCCAGCTGTGCACATTGTGCCCCGCACAACTCCAGGGGGCGCCACGCACGTTTGAAGTCACTGTGGACCTTTGAAGTCATGACAGTTTTCTGGAAGATGGCGGTAAAGGTCTTGAAGAAAGGGGAATATATTATTGTAATTCGCACAAAGTCACCTTTTTGGGCTTCTGGTGAGAATTGATCTCACCAAGCCAACCCCAAGCTTTCGGCTCCCGACTTTGCCCAAGCATTCCAGCCCAATGCCTGCCCGCCGCCCCTCACTCATGGTTCTCAAAGGGAGAGCGTGGGGTGCCGGCCAGGGTCTTGGTCTCTGGAAGTGTGACTGTTAGGATGTGACAGTGGAATGTGTTGTCAGAGACTCTCCAGCAGGAGACAGACAGGAGAGAGTCCTCTATCAGCCAGCAGGTGTTTATTACTGTAGTGCCCCTTTGTTTCTGGCACGAACAAACAACGCACTTGGCATCTTTACCCGAGTGTCCGCCAAGGAAGCCAGCCTCCCCGCTCCTATGGGTCTGCCCCTCTTTGGTCCCTGTGTGTCTGTGTTTACGGGGAAGGGGAGGGAGGAAGATTCTATGGGGGCCCAGGCTCCACCCAGGTGCCTCCGATGGAAATAGTTCCAGCTGGCTGGCCTGCCCTCCGCTCTCCCCTCCTGATTCCAGGAGTTCAGGTGTCCCCACCCCACCCCACCCCACCCCGGCCACTCTCTCAGGCCTGGTCACCCCGTTGGTTACCCACCTGTCAGTGCCTTCTGCACCCAGAGCTTGGATGGGAAATGGAAAATTCCCAGCTCCCTGTGTTCTCTTCCTGGCTGCAGGGCCTCATTCAAGGGTCACCTTGAAATGAGTGTTAATCTCCCCCACCCTCACCCCCCCTCCAGGAAAGCAAGTTGGAACTGACAAGCCGGAGGGAGGGCTTGACAATTGAGCACAAGGGCACAGGATGCAGCATGTTGGGGCCACCAACTCTAAGGGGCGGGGGGAGGGCAGCTGGGGGCGGGAGGTCAGGGTGGCGATCCTGCAGCACCCAACGTCCTGGCTGAAGGGCTGAGGCAGCCGAGGCAGACACAGGAGAGGGTTGGGTCAGGAGCCAGGGGTGACGCAGGGATCTGGGGCCTGCGTGGTGGGAAGAGGGAGCCTCGGAGGTTCGGGCAGGGCTCGCAGGATGGTTCAGGCCTCAGGCCTCCAAGAGAATGATTTGATTGAGGGAGGTCTGGTTCTGGGACCCAGAACTTGGCCCCGAGGACCGGTGTGCCAGGCCTGTGTTGACCTCTGGTGGCCACTCAACAAACTGCAGCAGCCAGACCTGCTCTCCCCTTCCTGTCCCCTGCTCCCACGGGTCTTCAGAAAAGTCTCTGCTCCTGTTCCCAGGGCCCCACCTCCAGCTTCGCCCTCCCACCGCTCCTCCTGCCCTCACTCCTCCAGCACTCCAGACCCCAGACCCAGGACCAGAGGCCGTGCTGGTCTTTCAGGGCTCTGGACTCCGTTCCATTGCCATGGCAACCTTTCCCATTCCTCCTGGGCCTCACCATGGGAGGCGGGGCTACCTCTGGGCAGACACCAGGGGAGACCCCTGATGAAAGCTTTATGTTGGAAAGGGGGGCTGCTTACAGACCAAGGAAGACCACAAGCACATCAAATACCCTTCCCCCGCAACCGCCTCCCAGCCGAGAGGAGCTAAGACCTTGAGGGAGGCCAGTGCTAGACCAGGGGGGGCAGGATGGAGGCAGAGGTGGGGAGAGGCCTCCCAAGGCCAGGCGCTCCCTCAACCTTTACGCCCCGCCCTGGACCCAAGCCGCCCTGCACCAGGCCCACCAGCTGACTTCCCTCGGCCGGGCTCCCTCCCCTCTGCTCTGGGATTGCTGCCAGGTTAAGAAGGGGACACTGGCACTGACTGAGTCTGGGAATTCCCGCCCACCATGGAGCCAGTGGGAGGGGGTCCCCGTGTCCCTGAGGAGCCAATAGCAGCCAGGCTTTGCCCTGGGGGATGGTGTATATCTTCCAGACGGGCACCCCCTGGGCACTGTCTTCTCTCTGCCTGCCTGGCACCAGCCGGACCCCGCTCTGCCCGGGGGGCTCTGAGCCCCCCAGGCAGTCCCGCTACAGCCCTCTCCCTTTGCGGGAGGCCCGGGGGGATCCTTGCCCCTTGGGGATGGCCCAGCCAGGAGTCTCTGTCAAGTCCCTGGTGTCATCCTTTGAGACCCGGGTGGTAGGGATGGCTCCGGGGCCGCCCCGGAAAAGGGGCTGTGTCTCCTCTCCGTGCTCCCCCAGGGGAGCATCCCCCGTCCGAGGGGCTGCGGGGCCCCCGGCCCACCGGGGCCTCGGCGGGCCTGGGCAGAGACCCTCACCCCGCCGGGGGGTGGACAAAACCCTCCTCTCTCTCCTCCTCTACTGTCACAGGTACAGGCTGGGGTGTGGGTGGGAGGCTGCGGCAGTGGGGCATGTGGAGTCCAGAGCCTGCTCTGAGAAACATCTGGAAGGCAACTGGCTGTGGTGTCCAGACGCCTGGCTTGGCACCTGCTCCTCTTTACCTCTCGTCTCCCTGTCTCTCTCTCCAGCGGCTCCGGAAGCCTGGTTGGCATTGACAACAAGATCGAACAAGCCATGGTAAGAGAAGCCATCTTGGCCCCAGGAGGTCCCTGCTCGTGTGCTGATGCCCAGGTCCTGCCTCTCTCAGCTGGCCTGCTGCTCCGCCCCTGCTGTCCTCATTATTAGGGAGCATTGTCTCCTAGCTCCTCCACCTGCTCCCAGCTGGGTTCCCTTGGGCCCTCCACCAGCTCCGGGCTCCACCTGCACCCTTGGCTTCCCTTGGGTCTGGCCCTGCTCCTGGTCCCCATCTCTGTCTTTGAGCCCTGACCTTGCCTCTGTCCGGCCTTTTTCTCTGCGGCCCCTCCGCTCCTCCCCCTGCGTTGCTTCTTCCCCTGCGGTCCCTCATTGCCTGGAAGGAGGAGGGTTTCTCACACCCAGCCCTTCCAGTGACTGGGCAGGCAATGGGCTTGGGGTGGCCTGGGACCCCTGATGCTTTGCCTGTCCCCCAGGACCTGGTGAAGTCCCACCTCATGTTTGCGGTCCGGGAGGAGGTGGAGGTGCTGAAGGAGCAGATCCGGGACCTGGCTGAGCGGAATGCTGCACTGGAGCAAGAGAATGGACTGCTGCGCGCCCTGGCCAGCCCCGAGCAGCTGGCCCAGCTGCCGTCCTCAGGGGTCCCTCGGCTTGGGCCCCCTGCGCCCAATGGGCCCTCCATCTGAGCCTCCTTTCCCTCACAATGTGCCTTTGGGGGCTGCCACAGCTGCCAGGCCTTGTGCCAGCCGCCTGCCCCCTCTTCCTATGCAGCTTTAATTCCCCCTGGTCCCTAGGGGTGGGAGTTAAAGGCTCAGAACTGGCCTGTCCCCCGGTCCTTCCTCCGTTTCCCCATAATGCCTAGGGACTGGGCTGGGGCATCCCCAGACCTTGATGGAGGAGAGAGGGCCTCAGGACAGGGTGTTAGATGGAGCTCCCGCCTCCCTCCCTAGGGGTCAGTGTTCTGGGACCCCCAGCAGTAGATGGCTTGAGGGAGTTGGAGGCTTCCTGGCAGACACCCCATCCTCACCTTCTTCCCTGGAAGTGCCCCCTCTTCTCTGCCCAGGGGAGGGAATATGGACAGTATCTGGAAGTTCTGGGATTCAGGTTGTTATTAAAATAATAATTATAATTAAAAAATCCAAAGAAACTTGAATCTGGAAATCGGCATCTCGTTGCTTGTGTCCAGACTGGGGCCCCACACCAGCAATGCCCGCCGTGGGAGAGGGACTGAGGCCCAGGCTTCCCGGAGGTCTCGCCCAACTGGGGAGGTTTCATGTGGCTCCGAGTGGTCAGAAGAGATGCTGGAAAGGGAGCCGGTGGCCTGCCAGGTCCTGGGAAGGGGCAGGCAAGGCAAGGCGGAGGGAGGGAGGGAGGGAGGGTGGAGGGGGCTGTCAGCCCACGTGCTGGGGAGGGGTGGGGGCGGCAGGGAAACAATGAGGCCTTTTGGTGATTGTACAGGATCCACCCTCAGCTTCCCAGTGTGTCCCCTCTGCGGGCTGGATCCGGGTGGCTGCTTGGGGGTGGGGCAGGGGGCCCTGAATGGGCCCCTTGTCTCAGCCCTGGGTGTGGGCCAGGCTTCCCGGGCACACAGTGCCCTCGCCAGGCCTGGCCGGCCTCTGTGGCTTCCACCCCCAGCTGGCTGAGGGTGGGGCCCAGTGAGAGAGCAGGCCCCTCCCAGGCAGCCTCAGCCGGGCTCCCGTCCAAGGCAGAAGCAGCAGGTAGGGAGAAGGACCCCATCTAGTGGGGAAGTGGGAGAAAGCAGCGGCCTCAGCTCATGAGGGCCCTGACCCCAGCCTGGACAGGACCTGCAGAAGGCTGGATGCTGGAGGCTGACCATATGGCTCCCCCTATATGTGACCTCGGGTAGGTCCCTGGTTTCTATGTATGACCTTGGGCAGGTCTCTGGTTCCTTTGAATCCCAGCTTCCTCGTGGGTAAGACGGCACTGACAGTCACACCTACCAGAGGGCTGCTGTGAGAATGACAGGACATCACACACAGAAAACGCCCAGCAAGTCCCCGCTCCGAAAATGTCCCTTTCCCTTTCATGTCGTTGAGGAAAGAAGGGCTGAGGGTTCAGAGATTGGCTCTGGGCTCTTGGAAGGGCCTTGGGGGTTGGGGTCAAGGCCAGGCAGGCTCTCACAATGGGCTGGAACTCTCCCTCACTCTGGGTTCTCATCCACTTTGACTCCTCTCCCTGCCCCAGGGAGGGGAGGGAAGGCCTAGGATCAATTGTCGGGGAGCTTTGCCCCTAGATTCCTTATTTCTTTCTTCGCTGCTGCATTTGAAGCTCCTGAGAGACCTCTGAGGTGGCAGCCACTGGCCTGCAGCTTGCCCCCTCATACCCTCTCCTCATACCGGATGCTGGTTGTGCCCCCTACTTGGGACTGGTGAATTGGGAGAGATGACTATCAGATTCTTCCAGTGGTGTTGGCGAAAGCTTACTTCCTGGGTAAGTTTCAGAAACTGCCCTTTCTTATACCATTCTGGGGTGGGAGGTGCTGGCCAATGACTTCTAGGTCACATACACACCCCCTCTCGCTGGCCTCCCTCCCCCTGGCTTCCTGTGGCCAAACAAGACAGGGAGGGAGAAGTGAGGCAGGACAGCCCAGGAGGAGGCCAGGACACACGCTGTCCATCCCTTCTGTGCCTCCCCTCTTCGGACTGCTGTCTCCGCTCCGGCCCTCTGTCCCATCCTTCCTCTCCCTTCTTGGTTCCTAGGTGTTTTTCTGGAAACACAAAACTAAGTCAACCGTTGTGGGGCACGCTGACTCCGAGAAAACTGCGCTGAAGATGGAGACGAAGTGCAGTGTGGTTGAGACTTTCAAGTTTGTGGGGCCCCTTAAAGAGGCCAATGTCTCCAGCATGGGACTGTTCCCCAAGGCATCTGATCCCTGCACATTGGCCAAGACAACTGATGGGGCTAAAGTGGAGCTGGATTGTAGGAGCCGGTCCCTGTTACAGCTGCCCCGGTCGGCTGCCAAGTCTGTCTCCTCACTCATGCTCTCGGCCCTCCAGTCTGGCTGGCAAATGTGCAGCTGGAAGGTCAGTACCATAGCCCCCTTGTCCCCGACAACCTCCCCAACCCTCCCCTCGGGACTCCCTCCTCCCTCCATTCAGTTGTTCAACACCGATTTCCTGCAGCCCTATTTCGCGCCAGTTGCTGAGATAGGCTCGTAGGATACGTGGTGGAGATAGACAAGGTTTGTCCAGACTAAAGGGGGGCTGCAGACAAGCTCATAGGGGTCTGTGGGAATCCAGGGGAGAGGCATCTCATCCAGGCCTGGGAAGTCAAGGAAGACCTTCCGAACAGAAGAGAGGGTGAGGCTGAGACTGAAGGCTTTAGCTTAGCTTGAGGCGCGGTGGAGGTGTCCGCAGAAAGCGGAAGGAGTGGCAAGAGCGTTTATGAAGGAAGAAGCACAGATGCTTGGAGCGCTGGCCCAAGTTGTGTGGATCACAGGAAAGTGTTCCTGGAGCTGAGGGCCAGCTAGTGCAAGAGAGAGCTGGTGACCAGTTGTGTGGAGTTTGAGTTTGACCCTAAGAGCAACAGATTTTGATTTAGAAAGGTCACCTGTGCTCCTACGTTGCTGGTGGGAATGCAAAATGGTAGAGTCAGTCTGGAAAACAGTTTGGTAGCTTCTTATAAAACTAACCATGCAATTATTATACGGCCCAGCAGTTGTACTCTTGGGCATTTATCCTAATGAATGAATGAAATTTTATGTTCACACAAAAATCTGTACAGGACTGTCCATAGTAGCTTTATTTGTAATAGCCAAAACCAACCCAAATGTCCCTCCATGGGTGAATGGTTAAACTGTGATATATCCATTCCATGAGATACTTATCAGCCATAAAAAGAACAGACTATTAATACATTCCACAGCTTAGATGAATTTCAAGGGAATTATGCTAATGAAAATAACCAATCTAAAATAGGTTATATGTACTATGTGATTCCATTTATATGTTATGCCATTCTTGAAATACTGAAATTATAGACAGAGAACTGATCAGTGGTTTAATAGTTGGCAGGGGCTGCAGAGAGAGGGTGAGGGTGGAGGTGGGGGAGGTGAGGGAAGGTTTGTTATAAAAGATAACATGAGGAATCTTTATGTGATGGAAATCTCCTATATCATTATGACTGTGGTAGTTGGATACATGAGCCTGCACATATGATATAAAAATTGGATAGGATTCAACACACACACATGCATACAAGTAAAACTGGGGAAATGTGAATAAGATCAGTGGAGTGCATCAATGTCAATTTCCTGACTATAATATCTATGGTATGATATTGTGCTAGAATTTTGCAAGATTTTACTATAGGGGAGGGGAGACTACTTTTTAAAAATGTATATTTTATTGGTTTTAGGAAGGGAGAAGGAGAAAGAGAAACATCAATGATGAGAGAGAATCATTGATTGGCTTCCTTTTGCACGCCCCCTCCTGGGGATGGAGCCCACAACCCAGGCATGTGCCCTTGGCTGGAATCGAACCTGGGACCCTTCAGTCGGCAGGCTGACGCTCTATCTATTGAGCCAAACCAGCCAGGGCTAGGGGAGACTACTGATTAAAGGTATACAGGAACTCTCTTATTTCCCACAACTGCATATGAATCTACAGTTATCTCCAAGTGAAAAACTTAATTTAAAACTAGGAAATGCCTAGATCATTACCAAATCAGCTTATCTTGGCCTTGAATTAAGTATGGCAGCATTAATTTAAAGTCACATGGCTTTCCTATGGAGGGGCAGGGATCGGAAGGGAACAAGAGGAGAGGCAGGTAGACCCATTGGAGGTGTTTGTAGTCCTGGCTGAGAGAAGGATATTCTGGATTTGGGGAGAGGCATCGGGTAGAACAAGCGAATGGGTCAGAGCAATATTTAAGGGGTAGAATAGTTGCACTAAGTGTTTGGGTGGAATAGGGTGAGGGAAAAGGGAGAAATAGAAGTCAGAGCAGGCTGGAGCAAGGGTGTACTTGGGGAAGGAGATGATGAGTTTGTGCTTTGAGACAAAACAAGTTGAGATGTCCGTAAGACATTGCAGGAAGATGTCTAGGAGGCAGTGTGATATACAGGCCTGGAGGTCAGAAGGGAGCTCTGGGCCGGAAACAGAGATCCTTCTTCATTTTAACACATGAAGCACTAGTGGGAACTCAAAGGTGGGTCAGACGTGGTCCTACTCTTCCAGGAGCTTGCATTCTAGTGTTGCGACCGAAGAACAAATAGTGATGATTGACAGGGCAAACACAAGGGTAGAGACGGACACCTAATATAGCCCGAGAAGACTTCCTGGAGGAGGCAGTGCCTGAGCTGAGGCATAATGAAGGAGGTGGAATTAAAAGCCTTTGTTATTTATCTGCAGGTGGTTCCGCCAGCTGTTTCTCTTTAGACCAAGCTGTTTACATGTGCACGTCTCTCTCTTTCAGTCATCTGTGAGTTCTACCTCAGTTCCTTCCGAAATACGGACCCGGTCCCCTTTGCAGTCACCGGAAGCTGAGATGCTGCGGGAAGTGTATCTGGTGCTGTGGGCCATTCGGAAACAACTGCGACAGCTGGCCCGCAGGCAAGAGAGGCGCAGGAGGCACCATCACGCGGTCCACGCTAACCCCCAGCCTGAACCAGTTCAGGGCCTGAAAAAGGATGCCTCTAAGGGGAACCCCACATCCTCAGAAAGCCCCTACCTCACTCTTAGGTAAGGCTGATAGGAGAGGTTAGGGCAGCAGGCCAGGAGTTGTGGGTGAGGAGACATTTTCACACTGTCACCTCTCATCAGGAACCCAGGGACAGGCCTGGGGTCCCACTTCTCCCCTTCATTACTTTTATTCAATTTGTAAAAAAATTTTCAAAATGTTGGGAAATAAATGTCAGATATTTCTGAGTAGATATATATATATAGAGAGAGTGTATTTGTAGATGGGCAGAGGCAAAGAGGGTAACTTGGGTGGGACAGAGAGGGGCACTGAGTTGCTGGATTAAATATGATCGGGAGTAACCTCTGGGCCTTTTGGGAAGATGTGTGTGTGTGTGGGGGGGGGGGGGGTGCTGCAAGGGGGCAGGAAGAGGGAGATCTTCAGGTCCTGGCCTGAGCCCACGCACGTTTAGGGGCTGAACTGTCGTTGACAGCGCAGTCTGGCCAGCAAAGATAACATTAGCACCCATTTATTGAGAACACACTGCGTGCCAGGTCCTGAGCCTGTTCTCCCTCAAAATCCTGCAAGTCAGATTGTCGATTATGGGACTTGTCCAAGGCCCTCCCGACCCCTCCGGAAACTGCCCGTCTCCAGCAGCCAGCCCGCAGGCCTGCCTCTCTAGTGCTCTTGGGCCCGGAAGTCCGTGGGTCTGAAGATAGCTGCCGAAAACTACATCTCCCAGGGTTCCCTGCGGCGGCGCCACGGGCGGGGGGTGGAGCGGTGGCCTCTGTCAGTCTTGGCCGGAGGGCCGTGCACACTTCCGCTGGGAGGGTGCAGGCTTTGCGCCAAGTCCAGGGAGATCCAGACGGAGTTTGATTGGCGCTCCGGGGGGTGGGGTTGGGGGCCACGCGGGAGACCGGGGAGGGGCGGGCGTGGAGGCGCAAGCGCCCCTCTCCTGCTTAGCCTGTCCTCTTGAGAAGCCATGTGAAGATGCAGGGGTGTCTCCCCAAGGAAAAGCAGGGAAGTTTCACAAAACAAAAACCAGCAACATTCGGGGATTTCAGGGCCCACAGGGGTGGGGCGGCCTGGGGAAGGAGATAGGGGTGGCAGCTGGGCCAAGCTTAGGGGACAGCAGAGGCCGGGGTGGGGAAGATGGGGAGAAAGAGCGGATTGCTTTGCTGCAGAGTCTTGCTCACGGAGAGGTGGGTTGTGAGTAGCAGACAGTGCGCATGAGCAAAGAAAGCTAGGGGATAGATAGTGAGGAGAGACAGGGATGGCTTCCTGGAAGCATGGATTCACTAAGCCCCCCCTCCCCCAAGTCCTGCAGCTCTGGGAGAGTTGGGGCCCATTTGCTGGGAATCCGGGTGGCCTTTCCCAAGAATCCGGAGTAGCACTGAGCTGCCCACCCTACAGCTAAGCACCTTAACACTTACAGCCACAATTAATATTAACCACCACTTATTAAGCACCTACTATGATTATATGTATAGTATTGATTTTACACAGAGAGGAAGGGAGAGGGATAAAGAGCTAGAAACATCGGTGAGAGAGAAACATCAATCAGCTGCCTCCTGCACACCCCCCACCGGGGATGTGCCCGCAACCAATGTAAATGCCCTTGACTGGAATCAAACCTGGGACCTCTCAGTCTGCAGACCAACACTCTATCCACTGAGCCAAACCAGATAGGGCTTTATGTATTTTTTAAAAGTAATTCTCACAACAGCTTTACAATGAAGTTTGTTGTTTCCCTTTTTTTGTTAATCCTCACCTGAGGATATTTTTTCTATTGCTTCTCAGAGAGAGAGTGGAAGGGAGGGAGGGAGAGAAACACTGATATGAGAGAGAGGGACACCGAATGTGCCCATACCAGAGCCAGGAAGTGAACCCCAAACCCAGGATGTGCCTTTGATCAGGAATTGAACCCGAGATTCTTACGGCCCCTGGCCAACACTCTAACCACTGAGCAACACAGGCCAGGGCAACTTCCATTTTTCTTAGAGGAGAAAATTGAAGGACAGTTCATGTTTTCATTCATCCAACTAACTAGCTCACACAGGACATGTTACATTCATGTGACATGCATACACACACACACGTAATACAGTAGATGTTCAATGCATGAAGGAGGTGGCTTTGCTCAATATTAGTCCTGAATTCAGCCTGAAGTCAAAGCCAGTGTTAGATGGGTTCTCAAAACACACTGATAACGCAGTGGCACATTTCTGGGGTTTTTAATCACAGATTACTTACCACACCTTCATTATGTGCCAAGAATGTACGGGGGCCAACAGGCTATGCGGGAATATGTATCCCAGGAAGCCCAGATGTTTAATGGTCCCAGGGCTTTGGAATAGTGCCTCCCTGTCTGGGATCCACTGAGCTCTTCCAAGTCCTTAGAGACAGGCTTGTCTTTCTATCTTCCTGAGGACCTAAGACATTGACAAATTAGGGGAGGGTCTGGGGAGGGCGGGGCACCTGCTGGTCTCCAGTAAATAGCCTTGCAAGTAGCTTCAGGCCCAGGAGTCGATCTGGCCTTGAGGCTGTGGACTTATGGGAAGGAACATTGCTCTCATTTTCCATTGGCTTCTCCAGCATTTTGGGGGTGGGAAGGAAGAAGTTGAGTTCAGCCAGGAGCCACGGGAGCTGCTAGCACCTCCTGCCTCTCTCCCCAGACATGATGGAGTCCTGTCTAGGCCTGGCCATGCAGGGCAGGAGATTTGTGAGGGAGAAAGAGGCAGAACGGAAAAGGAAGGTCAATAATCCAGCCCAGAGCCCCATCGGAGGCATGTGGTGGAACCTGAGGAGGAAGTTCCCAACTGGGAGGGAGGACAGCATGTGGGATCTCCTGGGGCAGAAATTTGGGGAAAGAATTCTTATCCACCACAGCCCTCTCCTGGTCAAGAACAGTGGCAGACAGGGTGATCCCTTGGGAAATTTACCTCCCGGTGACAGTCTTAAGCAAAAATTCTACCTTAGACACCCTCCCCCACTATCCCCATCCGACCCCAGGCATTTCCTCTCCTCTGAAGCTGTTCTATTCCATGGTAGGGCTATGAGAGGGCCTAACTGGAACCAGGGTCCTTTTTTAAAAAAACCGATTTTAAAGAGAAAGGAGGAGAGAGGGTGAGAGAAACATTGATTGGCATTCCGACTGGGGATAGAGCCCACAACCTGGCATGCGTCTTGACCAAGAATCGAACCAATAACTCTCAACCAACTGAACCACACCTGCCAGGGCCTTTATTTTTAAAACTTAACCATCCTATTAGAGAGGGGGTCCCTGGGAATGTGGGAAGCAAAATAAAAATGCTGGTCCCTGATGCCCTGGCTCCCTTCCCAGCCCAGACCCTCTCACTCCTCCCCCATCACCATCAAGTTTCCTGAAAATGTCAAATCTTTTCTCCTGCTTTCCCCTGGGATCCCCCTACAATTCATTACACAGCAAAATATGTCACTCCCCTGCTTAAACCTCCCAAGGGCGTTTCCCCCCCAAAAAAATCCAAGTTTCCTTCGTCTAAAATGCCCTTCTCTCAGCTCTTGGCATGGTGGGCTCTTTGTCAGTCTGGAATCTGTACAGAGGCCGCTACACCTTCAACCTTGACCACCCAACCTAACGAACAGAAGAGACACATGGTCATCCTCTGTGTCCCGCCATGCTTTATTTTTTTCGTAGTAAAAAGTATCTGAAATGGTCATATTTATTTTCTTACCCGTATTCTTGGGAGACAGTAGTGAAATGCAGTACTTAAGAGCAGGGGAAGTGGTTTAAGCTAACACTTCCTGAATGTGTAACCTTGGGTAAATTGGTTAACCTCTCTGAGCCTCAGGACCTCAACTGTATAATGGGGTTGGCATGATGACCAGGGATATGATGCCTGGACTCACTGCACTTTAGCTAATATGATAACAGTTAAGATGTACAGTTTATGGCTACTATCCCATGGCCTAAAACTGCTGAATGAACCAGAAAGCAATCTTCACGTAGTGCGTAGGAAGCATACTCCAACCAGCTGCCTGGTGGAAGGAACGCCATTTAAGGTGTGACCCCCCCCCCAAAAAAAAAATGCATGCGCAATGGGTAGCAGGAAGAAGACCTGACAGAGTCCTGGTCGCAATATTACTACCACTTCGCTGTGGCGCTTGCGCGAGTCACTTCCCTTCCCTGGGCCTCAGGCTCTTAAGATAAAACGGTGGGTTGAGCTACTGGTTGCGCTGCGCCCTGCCAGCTTCCAGGGGTTCCCATTTGGGTCCTGCGCTCCCATTACCCACTATATACTCTGTTGCTTACAGCCACCCAGCCTATGGTATTCTGTTATAACAACAGGAATAGACTAAAACAGTAATATTTTGCAAACTATATTATATACTGTCACAACCAGGATATTGACATTAATTAATGTAATCTACCAATGTGATTCATATTTCTCAGTGTTGTACTGATTTTTACATCTGTATGCATTAAGTTCTGTAAAATGTTATAACCAGTGTGGGGTCCTATTTCCATTTTTAAAGTATTTTTTTCCTGTTATAATACAAATCTACATAATTATTCCTTCCCATTTTTTAAAAATATATTTTATTGATTTTTTACAGAGAGGGATAGAGAGTTAGAAACATCGATGAGCGAGAATCACTGATCAGCTGCCTCTTGCACACCCCCTACTGGGGATGTGCCTGCAGCCAAGGTACATGCCCTTGACCGGAATCGAACCCGGGACCCTTCAGTCCGCAGGCCAACGCTCTATCCACTGAGCCAAACCTGTTTCAGCTTCCTTCCCATTTTTTTATTGTGGTAAAATATGCATACAATTTAACATCTTAACCATTTTTAAGTATATATTTGTGTTATTAAATATATTCATAATGTGCAACTATCACCACAATCCATCTTCATCACTTTTTTTTTCTTAAAGCCTCACCCGAGAATATTTTTCCATTGATTTTTAGAGAGTGAAAGAGAGAAGGAAAGACAGAAAGAAATATTGATTGCACATACCCTTGACCATGGCCCAGGCAGGGAGGAGCCGGCAACCCAGTACATGGCCTTGACCTGAATTGAACCAGGGACCCTTTAGTCCACAGGCCCATGCTCTATCCACTGAGCCAAGCAGGCTAGGCTGGCAGTTAATTTTATCTTTTGGGTAGATCTTCAGATGTATAGTTATATCGGTGTGTTTTGAAGTCATTCAGAAGAGTTCCTTTCTGTGCCACCAATTAGTTATACATTTAGGTTCATTTGTTCTTGCTATTTGGGATTGATTTTTTAAAAAATTATGTTAATCATACAATCATGTAAAACATAAGATTTCAGAAGTCAAATGCACAAAACAAAGTATATTCAAGTCTTATTTCATTCTATCCTCTCCTTTCCAAGGTAAATAACTATTAAAAAATTTAAATGTATACTTCCACTTAAAAAAAAAAGTATTTATTTATTTACATTTGTACCTCCCTACTCCCTTTTACAAATAAAGAGTAGAGAGAGCCCTAGTTGGTTTGACTCAGTGGATAGAGCGTAGGCCTGTAGACTTGAAGGTCCTGGGTTCGATTCTGGTCAAGGGCACATGCCTGGGTTGTGGGCTTGACCCTCAATGGGGGGCGTGCAGGAGGCAGCCGATCAATGTTTCTCTTTCATCATTGACGTTTGATCTCCCTCTTCCTCCCCCTTCCTTTCTGAAATAAAAAAAAAAAAAAGTAGGAGAAATGAGTATACTTTCTTATTCCCAATTTTAACAGTAAAGTCCTTGGTGTTTCGTCATTAAGATCCTCAAAAACTTTTTTTGTGAAGTGAAGGAAACATATCCATTCTATCTGATCTTCCACACCATTTCTTAGGAAGATAAAGGATGTGAAAAGTGGTACACAGCCCTAACCTGTTTGGCTCAGTGGATAGAGCATCGACCTGCGGACTGAAGGGTCCCAGGTTCGATTCCAGTCAAGGGTATGTACCTTGCTTGCAGGCACATCCTCAGTAGGGAGTGTGCAGGAGGCAGCTGATTGATGTTTCTCTCTCATTGATGTTTCTATCTCTATTCATCTCCCTTCCTCTGTGAAAATCAATGAAATATATATTTTTTAAAAAATCCAAGTTTAACAACAAAAAAGTGGTACACAAACATGCCTGTTTCCTTATATTGACCCACTTTTGGGAGAACCTTGAGTCCTAGATCCAATTTAGTACATTGAACACAAGAACAGAGGCTCACAGAGCTGAGAGGACCTGCCCAAGGTAAGTAGGAAATAAGCAAGGGCTTCGGTCATCTGCCTTGCAGTCCAAGGGTCTGATAAATCCACCAAGCTCCTTTTTTAAAACTGTTCTCAAGCCTTCTCTCTCTTTTTCCACCATCGAGGGGTGTGCAGTTTGCTTCTCCTTTCATGTCTTCCCACAAGACTTTCAGATCTTGGCCAAGAAACAAAAGCAGAATCGGCTCATTTCACCAAGGGATTCTGATGAAAATTAGTAATAAAATCAGGTACAACTCAAAGAGACAATGGAGAAGTACCAAAATGGGTTTATGAGGAATCACACATGAGAGAGAACTCACATATTTATGCTGCATCCAGGCTGCCTGCACCTTTAAATGATTGAAAAGATCTCTACTGTCTGGGTAGTTGGGGGATTTTAATTGGAAAATTATTCGACTCATGATTTTGCTCTGTTGATTTTTTCCCCCCTGCAGTAGTAGGTTGGTTCAGTAATAAATGTGTGAGACCTTTTAAACTGCAAAAAATAAAAACTGTACTCAATCTATAAATACCTATTTTTATAGAAATGAGCATTTTAGGAGACCCTGGAAAAGGAAAAAGTAACAAAAGCCTCAAGGCTGCGTGAGCCAGTGAATGCTCAAGCAACCACTAGCACCCAGAGTGCCAGGAGGGAGCAGGAGGCCCTCACTCAAACCGGGCGGCTCTGGTCCGAGCGGAGGCGACGGAAAGCCTGGAGATGCGGTGCCGGCACCGAGTAGGGGGCCCAATGCGAGGACGCTGGGCAGTGAAGTTAAAGCTGCCCCATTTGGAACCCGACAGGAGGACTGAGACTGACATACTCCGGACCCCAGGTGAAGGCTCCGCCAAGACAGGGCGCCATGACGGAGATTGCGAAAGGAGACATGGCACTGATGAGGACCCGTAGCGCTTCCCCGGCTTCGGCTCTAAAACCCCGGCCTGGGGGCGGGGCGGAGGCCGGCCGGGAGAGCCCGCCGGAAGCCGGGGGAGGAGCGACAAAATGACGCTGCGGAGCGTCCCAGGGCGGGGCGAGGGTGGCTCCCGCCCACCTGGGCCGGGCTAACGGTTTCGGGTCGCGATATCCGGGAAGGGCGGGGAGAGGAGGTGCTCAGCCCGCGCCCGTGAGCCTCCGCCCCCAGTGACCGAGTGCCCCGCAGCCGCTCCAGGATGATGGGCTGCGAGGAGTCAGAGCTGAAGTCGGGGGGACGGGAGGCGGCCATTGCGGCCCCGGGGCCACCCCCGCAACCCCGCTCCCCGGAGCCCGGGGCTCCCGTGCCCGAGCCCGGCCTGGATCTCAGCCTGAGCCTGAGCTCGCGGTCCGAGAGCCCCGAGCAGCCGAACTGCAGCCCTGGGCGCGGGAAGGGGCGGGCAAACCGGCGGGGCGGGGCCCGCAAGGAGCGGCAGGTGAGCTGGTGGAAGGCCTGGCCGGCAGCCCGCCCACCGCCCGGGTCCCCGTTCCTCACCGCCCTGCTCTCTGCTCCCAGGTCCGTTTCCGCCTGGCGCCGTCCTCCCCGGTCCGGTCCCAGCCGCTGCCGGTCCCGGCCGCGCCGAGCGCGAAGCCCGCGGCGGCGCAGGACCTGGCTGCGCCCGCGCCGCACAGCAGCCTGGCGCTGGGCCTAGAGCTGCAGGCGGCGCGGGCCGCAGCCGCGGGCCCTTCGATGCCGCCAAGGCCGTGGAGGAACAGCTGAGAAAATCGTTCCAGACCCGCTGTGTGCTGGAGGAGAGCGTGGCCGAGGGTGAGGGCGGGCGGATGGCAGAGCGGGCGCGGGAGTCGGGGTGAGAGACGCGGCTCACCTCCGCTCCCCCTGCGGTCTCAGGACTGAACGTGCCGCGCTCCAAGCGGCTCTTCCGGGACCTGGTGAGCCTGCAGGTGCCCGAGGAGCAGGTTCTGAACGCCGCGCTGAGGGAGAAGTTGGCGCTCCTGCCGCCGCAGGCCCGAGCCCCGCCTCCAAAGGTGAGGGACGGGGCTCGAGTCTCCCCTGTTCCCTTCTCCGCTGCGGGTTCTTCCCTCTCCTAGTGTAACCTTGCTTTGGACTCCATTCCAACAGGAGCCACCTGGGCCAGGGCCAGACATGACTATGCTGTGTGACCCAGAAACATTATTTTATGAATTTCCACACCTGAACCTGGACAGTCTGCCCTCTCTCCGCCTTCAACTCCGGCCCCGCCCTTCAGAGGACACCTTCCTCATGCACCGAACACTAAGGCGATGGGAAGTGTAGACCAGGAGGCTCCTGGAATTGCTCGTATTTTTGTGTTGAAAGTAACATAATAAAGTGGTTTTGCTAACAAATGGGACTTTTCTTGGAAGGCTTAAGATGGAAAGCCGTAGGTTAGAAGCTGCCTGAAAGTCAAGTGTTTTGGCTCCTTCTTTAAGGAATTCCATAATGACCAGTAGAAAACACTGGTCCAAGTAAAAAGTTTAGTTTTTTTGCTTTTCTTTTTTTAAAAAAATCTTACTGATTTTTTTTTACAGAGAGGAAGGGAGTGGGAGATAGAAACATCAATGAGCTGCCTCCTGCACACCCCCTACTGGGGATGTACCCACAATCAAGGTATATGCCCCTGACCAGAATGGATAGGCTGAACTCTATCCACTGAGCCAAACCGGCCAGGGCTAGTTTTTTTCTTTTAATCCTCACCTTAGGATGTTTATTGATTTTTAGAGAGGATAGGAGAAACATTCGACTGGTTGCCTCTAGTAAACACCTGACTGGGAATGAACTCACAACCTTTCAGTGTAGGAGTCTCTAACCCTGTGAGCCACACTAGCTAGAGCCAAGTCAGGGGTTTAGGTTCCCTCCTCCCCACATCTTCCCGATTGCAGTCACACCTACCACCTTTGTTTTTTTATGACAACTACACTTGTTTCTTTGCACCACTTATTTCTGATCACTTTATGAGGTTCTCAGCCTGCATGTTACCTGACTCAAGGAACCTGGTAAGGCAGCTGCCGTGTTTCCTCGAAAATAAGACATCCTCCGAAAATAATACTAGTGCATGGAAAGATAAGACATCCCCTGAAAATAAGACCTAGCGCAACTTTGGGAGAAAAAATTAATATAAGAAACTATCTTATTTTCAGGGAAACAGGGTACTAGCATTTAGTTATTTAAATTATCTTTTACCTTCAAAGGCCTTGCCCATCTTTACACCTGACCAGAGTACTCAATACTTGACAAACCGCTGAATAGCTACATGTTAAGTTAAACTGCCTATTAATCTGATTCCACCGAATCAAAAAAAGAGGTTGGAAGGTAGGGAGGGAGGTTCTAGAACAGGGAGTCGGTCCAATCCAAACTGTCTTTCTAGCTCCACTTGAATTCTGTTAAATTCCAAAGTTAGCCTCTGCCAAAGCTTCCATGAAAAAAACTGTGAATGTTTTTGTTTTTGTGGGGGAGAGGACGGGAGATAGGCAGGCTCTTCAAGTTTCACATCAAAATTTGCATTTTAGCTGAAACCAGTTTGGCTCAGTGGATAGAGCTTCGGCCTTTGGACTGAAAGGTCCCAGGTTCAATTCCGGTCAAGGGCATGTACCTTGGTTGTAGGCACATCCCAGTAGGGGGTGTGCAAGAGGCAGCTGATTGATGTTTCTCTCTCATCGATGTTTCTAACTATCCCTCTCTTCCTCTGTAAAAACTCAATAAAATATATATATTAAAAAAAAAATGTCTTCCCAATCATTGAAAATCCTTGAGTAGTTTAGACAAAGGAAGCACAGGTTGTACTGGGAGGCACCATCCCTTCCCACCAGTTAAAACGTGCCAGCCTGGCCTGTTGAGCATTGACCTATGAACCAAGAGGTCACTGTTCAATTCCCGGTCAGGGTATATGCCTGGGTTGCAGGATTGATTCCCAATGCAGGGTGTGAAGGAAGCAAGCCAATCAATGATTCTCATCATTGATGTTTCTCTCCCTCTCTCTAAAATTTTATATATATATACATATAAATATATACAGTGGTGCCTCACACAACGAACTTAATTTGTTCCAGGAGCAAGTTTGTTATGCGAAAAGTTCGTTATGTGAAACGTGTTTTCCCATAACAATACATGTTAAAAAAAATAATTCGTTCTGTAGCATAAAATATGCTAAGATGACATAAAAAAGATAAATTTTTTGTTATTTTTATTTAGATACATCTAAAAACATAATTTTTTTAAAAAAAATTATATAAAAAAAATATTGAGTTTAACTTAAAAGGACGACTGCCGTGATACGTGCGTGATTTAATTCGTAATGAAGAACGATTGCCGCGATACGTGCTTAAGTTAAGCGCAGTGACTAACGACTGCCTGCAGTGCCTGCGCGGAAGGATGCAATACATCGGCAGCGATCGTGGAAGCTCGGGCGACTTCGTTGTGTGAAACGAAGTTCGTTGTATGAATCGTGAAATGAAGTTCGTTGTGTGCAGCGTTCGCTGTGCGAGGCGTTCTTTATGCGAGGCACCACTGTACATACACACACACACACACACACACACACACACACACACACATGACAAAAAGTGCTAGACATAGGTATGTGGGCCATTGCCCTAAACATCAAGTTTATTGTGCTGTTCTTACATTCCAAACCCAACCCCTTCTCCCAATGGGGGACAGCAGAGGGATTTTCACAGTACCTGCATGCCTCCCCATCAAGCTTCCCCCCCTTAAGCCTCAGTCCATCTATCATGTGGTCCACTGAAACATAGGTAAGGACAAGGGCTGAGGAGAATGGGAATTTCTCCTTGGAAGGACAGGAGGAAGAGGCCAGAGAACGTGATAATTCCCCACCTCCTGTGCCCGAGAACAGAGGTCAGCCAACAGTCCATGCCATCCAGCCAGTGGGCTGGGGGAAGAGGAAGATGGCCGTAACTCCAGAACAGCTGGGCTTGCTGCTTAGGTATCAGAGGTGTAGGGAGGAGGCTGGGGCAGCAACACAGGAAAAGCTTTCTATGCAGATCCAAGAAAGGAAACTTTTGGAGCCAGAAAGGAAAGACTGCGGGATATTTTCTTTCCCCAGGTCCTTAAGAGCAGCGGCAGCTTCTTCACACTTTCTGTGCAGGGGCCACTTAGTGGCTGGGGGAACGGGCCTTGTGGAACAGGTACACGGGACGCTGGAAGCCTAAGAGGAGAGTGTGCAATCAGGAGGGATGGGCAGGACCTCAAGACTCCACAGAGTCTGTACCTTCTCCCTCAGGACTGGTCTTCCCCCCCAAAATAAGCCAGACTTACCTTTGAAGGTGTTGTGGGGTGTGGCCACAAGCTCGTAGCTGGAAAAGCCCACTTCTGGGGATGTCAGGTAGGAACTGAACTGCTCTGGCTTCAGCTGGATCCGATAATAGTTCTTGTAGGTTGTTTCCTAAGGAGAAGAGCAGGGAACCACTTCACCTTGCTGCCTTCTCCCTTGCTAGAGAATGATGCCCACCCAGGAGATCTTTTCACCTTGTTCAGAACGTCCTCTTTTCACTTCTCTGGGGGTATTTCTTGCCTCAACTAAAGGACATACCCAATTTCCACTTAAATACCAACTCACTGTGAGAGTCTTTCTCTTGGCATAGGTTGACCAAGGTTGGGGTTCGAGGATCAAGATGCCCCCAGGGCGTAGGTGCCGGTAGATCCGTCGAAACATGCGCTTCAGTCCCTCGTCTCCCCAGTTCAGATGTACCCACTTGGTAAGGCTGAGGCAGAGCACCACGTCATACTCAGGTTTTTGGGCCTCCACCAGCTCATCTCGATCCAGCACATAGTTACCCTGAAGGGGAGAGGTCAACAGCGGCATTAAAAGAGCCCCACACATTCAATCTGCAGACTCGCTTTGTAGCCCGTGGCCACAATCATCTTTGATACCCTCTGTATCACTTTTTTTGCATGCCATTGGTGGTAAACAAAACAAAAAGAAGCCTGGCTAATTTAAATTTGGCAAAGCATCCATGAGATCGCCAAAGTTGGGGTGAAACTTCAGAGAAAGAATGCTAGAGTTCCTCCAAGACTCTGTCCATTAAGCCCAGCGACTCAGTTCTGCAAAGGGACCTAACCCAGATTTGAAAGGGAGACCTGTGATTCCTTCTCAGTAGTTGGGGCTGGCAAAGTTTTATTTTTTTTATTATTAAAAAATATATATATTTTATTGATTTTTTACAGAGAGGAAGGAAGAGGGATAGAGAGCTAGAAACATTGATGAGAGAGAAACATCTATCAGCTGCCTCCTGCACACCCCCCACCGGGGATATGCCCGCAATCAATGCACATGCCCCTGACCAGAATCGAACCTAGGACCCTTCAGTCCGCAGACCGACGGCCTATCCACTGAGCCAAACCGGTTTCAGCGGGGCTGGCTAAGTTTTAGGATTGTTCTTTCCAGAGAAGCGAAGAGGTCATCCATCCCTTAGAAAATTTTTTCTAATCTCAATACCACCCTCTGGAAAGTCTATTTTCCAACACTACTCCTGGAGATGGCCAAATTGGAGTGTTTTTATGAGGAGCTATTGCAGGCAGCCAGGGGACAGATGCTGAAGACATGTTACCCTCCCCTCCCACAGAGGACCCTGACTCTTCTCCATCCTATTATCGAGGGTCAGTGTGGCGATGATCCAAGGCCAAGCCACTTGGGTTCCTGACCACTGACACTCTTCACCTCTATCGAAGGCCAAGTCCCTATCAATGGAGAGAAACTGCAAATATTAGCCACTACCCTACCTAATCCTCCCTCCACCCTGAGACATTCCATGTCTGATACCCAACTCTTCATGCACCTTCAGTAGGTTAGAGGACAAATTCTTATGTGGACCAAACCCCCTAGTGAGCATCGGAAGTAACTCCCTAGAGAAGGAGGACTGGCCTGGATTACAGTCCAGGTAGGGAGCAAGGCAAAGGGGTCAAATCCCATTTTGGGGCTAGCAGTCACCAGAAAGGAGCCCAGGTAGAGAGCTTCCACCTTCCCAGGTTATAGGGACACCCAGTGGATTCAGACCCTTTTCTTGAGGATCTGGTTCTCCTGGTGTGGATTGCATACACAGAAATCCCTCTGGCTCATAACCTTCCCGTCACATTATTATTTAATCTCATCCTCACACCTGGGCCCTATCCCAAGCCCCTCTTACCGTAACGAAGACAACATTGTTGGGGAAGACTGTTGTGTCTGCTCCATCCAAGGGCACTTGGGGTGCAGCAATGGGACCCCGGGTTGCTGTCAGTGAGGCTGGGAAGCAGGTCCTCTTTCGGATGGTTGTGGTCCCTTCCTTACTCTCTGCTCCTGGGTCCCCCTCAGCAGTCTGGGATTGCAGTCGCAGCTCCTCTGACAGGTAGTGTCTGATGTTTTGGCGGGCCGAATGGATGAGTTGGGCATCGATATCCAGGCCTACCATGCGGGATGGGCCCCACTTACAGGCAATGCTCAGGGTCACATGGCCCACATTGCAGCCCAGATCTAGGACGTCCCGACCCTGAAACCACTCAGGCTTCAACACCCGAAGGCGCCCATCCTCACAGGAAGGATTTCGGTACCCATAGTACTTGCAGTAATTCCCATACTGGAACTTGCGCTGTTGCTTTTTGAAACCTGCTGCAGGTAGTGGGTGGAGGTGGTGGCGGCCTCCCCCACTCCCCCGGCCCTTTTCCTTGGGACCCTGGCTTCCTCCACTCCTAGCCCCTGCCTCTGACTTGCTGGAAGTCCTGCGCCGTTTTCTATGTCGTGAGGAGGAAGACGGGGGTGCAGAGGCAATTGAGGCAGCTGAAGAGGCTGAGAGAGAGCCTGAGGGTCTCGGTAGGGCAGATGGAAGGGGAGACACGACCTCATCCCTGCAGTTGATGGCTGTGTTGAGTTCATAGGGCTCGGGGGCATCACGGTTTTGGTTCTGGCCCCTATGCCGTTGCTGCTGTGTGGTGCCCTCCCCATGGAGTGAGGGAGTAGGGGGAGCTGTGGGCAGCACAGAGTGGCTATCAATCCCTCCAGTTGCCTGCTGCTGCTGGTGATGCTGTCCCCGGTGTCTATGTCGCTTCCGACCAGTCTTGAGTGGTGAAGCAAGAACTACTTGGGCCTCATCAGTGCAAGTATTGAGACTAAGTGGATCAGTAATATCTTTGGGGATGAGAATCTCCACTGGATCTCGCCCCTTGGCCGGAAGTGGGGATGACTTAGGGGTCTCAGCATTGAGTGCGCGGCTCACTTCCTCATCCAGGAGGCTATTCAGGTTCAGTGGATCAAAGATATTGCCCCCCAGGAGGAAGTTGGAGGGTAACACAGAGTCACAGTCCGAATTAACCCGCCTGCGCCTCTTGAAGGCCGGATGTTTGAAGCCTCCACCACCTCCCCCGACATTGCAGCTATTTCTCCTCTTGCCCCCACCTCCCCCGGGGGGCCGGTGGGGCTGATAGCCGTTCCGGGGGCGAGGCGGGGCAGGGGGTCCCAGTTCTGTTCCACCCCCTCCCCGTCGCTCCTCCCCCACGTCCGGGGGAGCGGCTCGCCCGTGGGGATCCGACAAGCGGGCCTCCCCCTGCGTCTGAAGGCCGCCCCCTCGCTGCTGCGACTGGCTGGCCCGAGGCTGGGCGGTAGCCCCGGGGCTCTCCTTGCCCGCTCCAGAAGCCAAGACCCCGGCGGCGTGTGCTCGCGAGCCAGGCCCACGCTGCGTACCGCCGCGGAGCTCCCCGGAGGCGGGCTCTCGGTGCGGCTGCACCGAGGGGCTGCCCCCTCCGCCTGACTCCTCTTTGAGCGGCGGCGGCGGGGCAGGTACCAGGAACGGCTCCTTCTCCGCCGCCATCTCTATCATTTCCTCCCCTTATTCCGTCCCAGTCGAGGGCTGAGAGGGTGGACCAGGGGGCTTAACCCCCCCCTTTCCTACACCCGCTCCCTTCCCCCCTTCCCTGGGTGCGCGCGCAGCTCCTCTCGCTAGTCTCGCGCCCTGGCGCCTCCCCCGAAGCGCGGCCCCCTGGCCTACGAGACCAAAACAAGATGCCCGCGAGACCCGAACTCCAGGAACACACCGCGCGTGCGCCGACCCCTTTCTCCTCCGCCACGGCCGCTCGGCCGCGAGCGCGCACCGCGAAGCGCGTCCCCCTCGCCCCGGGATCACGCATGCGCACTCCGCCACCACCCTGGTCGCGCGCGCATCCGAGTACGAACCAACTTAACGGCTCCGGGAGTTTAAATATAGCTCCCTTTAATCCCCCCACCAAAGCCCACCACCCCAAGCTGACACCCTACTTCCCTTCGCAGCTATGTTCGTCCCTACTGATATCCTTTGTCTCGGCCGCGCGAACCCACCCACCGTAGGCGGGGACGGGGAGCTGGTGTGAAAAGGTCTCCTTGACACCCGACCCTTGTTCCTGAGGAATGAGTCTCAGCGGTCTCCGCCCGGCTCTAAACCCAACAACCTCCCTACCCCGCCTCCTTCCTCCCCCTAGCGGGGAGCGCCTGCGCACATCCTTTTGGGCTTGCGCGGGTCGCTGCAGCACGTGCTGCTGGTGGTGCCCCGCCCGCCGTCCTAGGGGCGGGGACTGTGACGTCGCTTCCCCAGGTTTGATACACGTAACGTGCGTTAGCAGGATTGGGAGGGGCGTGGCTAAGGAGCGGGTAGGCCCTCATGAATTATTCATGACTCAGTTGTCTCCGTTTGCCCACCTACCTAGAAGGGCCGTGGGGAACGAGGGGGTGAATCTTAAAAGTAGAGGAAGGAGCGTGTGTACTGTCTTCCTACGAACTGTTCTCAATAAAATACAATAAGTCATTTTAACTCACCCCCCTGGAAAATGTTCACTGCTGAGCTGGGGAAAAAAAAAGTCAGCACTAAAACAGCTGATGTCCAACTTCCTCTTCCAACGAAATGGCCGAATGAGTCCTCTCGCTCCTCAGCCTTCCCCTAATCGCGATCACCTGAGGACACCACGCCCTTCCCTCCGTCTCCCGAGGCCCCGATACCAACGCCCCCGTACCCCACCGGACTCCAGCGCTCGACCCTCTAGCCCGAGGACTGCGACCCTATGCCCACCGCAACCACCAATAGCAATACATTCACCACTACCACCATCTCGCACGCAGGCCTTCCGAGCGCCGCCTTAAGATAAACGAGTGTGGGTGGGGGAAGAGGTTTAGGCTTGGTTGCCCCTGCCTCGGCCAATGAGGAGGAAGCTACTCGACGCCCATCTTACTGGGTGCAAGGTGGCCCGTTCTCCCTCCCAACAGTGCTGGGGTGCGGACCCTGTTTGCACCCCAGAGGGTGGGAGAGGCGAGAATGGGGAGGAGAGTCTCAAACAAAATATTAAAATACGTGTGCGGAGGAGACTAAAAGGAATAATTGGAATCAGGGAACGAAAAGGAAAAGACAGCTTGGGGGCAGAGAAAAGTTAGTAAAAGAAAGATGTGGTTCATTAACGATCAGGCACTGCTGTGGACGCCTAAGGAAAAAAGTGAGGCCATCTAGGATCATGGGATTTGTAGTTTTACAGGGCGCTAGAGGGGAAGATGGCGACATTCAGCTGCGCAAGCGCAAACGCATCTCCTGACTGCGCATGCGCCTCAGCACTGAGCATTCGCCGCTGGAGGGAACTGTGGAGCTTATGCGTGTCCTCGCGCCTTTTCTTGGTGGCGGGAAAAGTGGAACGAGGATGGAGGGGCTTGCAGAATTGTTGCAGTAGGTCTCTCTGTTCCTCGCTCCGAAGGTAGCTATCTTTAATCTGGTTATAGATGAAGGTGTTAGGCGCAGCTAATCTTGGGATCTTTCGTCTGAGTTTTCTCGTCAGCGTGACAACTCTTACCCTTGCTCCTTACCCCCAGCCAACAAAGTAACCTGTTCTTTCCTAGTGGCGGGCAGTGAGGGTCCGAGGGAGAATGAGGATTCTGGTGTCTCAGCGGGAGGGGCAGCTGAGGGGAAATTCTCTCATGATGGGGTTCTTGATGGGGGAAGAGAATCTAGAAAGACAGTGCTTTGCTCTTTGAGGGCCGTCAAGGACTTTTGACTGACACACCTCCGATCTTGAGACGTGGTGAAGGAAGAGCGAGGAAAAATGGCGACCACCAGAAAGTTATGCCCTCAAATTTTAAAGGTGGAATTAAGGCCTTTTACTGTTCCAAACCTCGGCACCCTGAGAGGAAAAATGGTGCGGTGATCTGGAAATTGACGGAGATGTGCTTCTTTAAGCGAAAACAACACACAAAAAAAGGCTAGTTGGAGGTCGGGCACACGGCGCACTTGGAAGCGTCCTTGGCCGTTGATAGCAAGACCAAGATCAGAGTCCCGAAAGAGTGTATTTTTTTGTGATAAGTGGCCATATCTTTGTGTTTCCTTGCACTCTCTGAACCAAGACGCTTTAAGTTCACCATTTATAAGATTCTGTAAAAGGTTTAGGTTAACTATAGTAGTTATGACAGTAATGTCAGGTAATCTAGTAAAGGCAGTAGGGTAGCTGGAATCTTCTTTTTCCTTCTATCTTTTTAAAAAATATATATTTTATTGATATTTTACAGAGAGGAAAGGAGAGAGAGAGAGAGCTAGAAACATCGATGAGAGAGAAACCAAGGTATATGCCCTTGACCGGAATCGAACCTGGGACCTTTCAGTCGGCAGACCGACGCTCTACCACTGAGCCAAACCGGTTTCGGCTCCTTCTATCTTCTATCTTGTTAAATGTTTTAAATCATCCTCTCTGAGCACAGAATGAGAGAGAGAGAGAGAGAGAGAGAAAGAAGAAACCAACTGTTACTGATTGAGGCATGAAAATAAGCAGTTTAGACATTAAAGCCAAAAGGGAATCCAATTCCAGCTTAAAGATTTTAAATATAGTCTTTAAATACAGGTTTTGAAGCTTGCATAGTTTATATTAGAGTACAATTCTAAAGGGTTTACTTTTATTTTCTTACACTAAGGATTCCAGAAACAATATAGAGGGAATAATTGGATAACTAGGAGGAAGAAATTTGTGAACACATTTTAAATGGGGAGGAGGAGGAGAGAGAATGAATGCTTTTTGAAAAGTATTTACAAGACTGAATTAAGTTATTTAGCTAGACCAGTTCTTAAACATGTTGCACTCTTTTTAAAATTAAAAAAATATTTTATTGATTTTTTTATAGAGAGGAAGAAAGAGGGATAGAGAGTTAGAAACATTGATGAGAGAGAAACATCAATCTGCTGTCTCCTGCACACTCCCTATTGGGTATGTGCCTGTAACAAAGGTACATGCCCTTGACTGGAATCGAACCTGGGATCCTTCACTCCGCAGGCTGATGTTCTATCCACTGAGCCAAACCAGTCAGGGCAGCTCTTTTGTACTCTTGAAAATTCTGAAGGACTCCAAAGATTGGTTTATATCTATGGCAGAAATTAACCAGAAAAATTTAAATATTTATTTATTTTTAAATATATTTTATTGATTTTTTACAGAGAGGAAGGGAGAGAGATAGAGAGCTAGAAACGTCGATGAGAGAGAAACATCGACCAGCTGCCTCTTGCATACCCCAACCGGGGATGTGCCCACAACCAATGTACATGCCCTTGACCAGAATTGAACCCAGGACCTTTCAGTCCGCAGACCGATGCTCTACCACTGAGCCAAACCGGTTTCGGCTAAATATTTATTAATGTTAAAATAATAAATTCATTACATGTTTACATTTTTATGAAAAATATATTTTCCTAAACAAAAGGAAAGTTAGAACATGATGTTGTTTTACATTTTTGCAATATCTTTTATGTTTGGCTTAATAGAAGACAGCTAGATTTTCATCTGTTTCTAAATTCAATCTGTTATGATACAGGCATACCTCGTTTTATTGCACATCCCTTTATTGTGCTTCACGGGTGTTGAATGTTAGTTTTTTTTTTTTTGTTTTGTTTTTTTTTTTTTTACAAATTAAAGGCAAGACCCTCCATCAGCAAAAAATTACAGCTTGCTTTATTGTGATACTTAGTTTATTGTGGTGGTTTGGAACCAAATCTGCAATATATACAAGGTATGCTTGTACCTTTTTTTGATTGAAGTATATGAGAAAACCTAGCCTAGCACAATAAGTAGTTGGAAAAGGGAGAGGACCCCCAGGAGTCTTTGGATCACACTTTGAGAACTGCTGAGCAAGGTGATTTTTTCTTAAAACCAATGTGATGATTTTTAGTGTTTAAGTGAAAGTCATTTATTAGCTGATCAGATGAAAGTTGGTGGTATTTTGTGTATTTATTAACTATTTAGAATTGTTTCTCTCTCTGAACTATATTTCAGTATTTGTTATTGTGGAAGAAAATAAATTAGTTTGGAGCAGAGGAGCAGAGACTTGAGTTGTCAGTGATTTCCTAGCTTTCCTTTCTCTATTGATCAAGTTAGAGATTTTCTTTAAAGGTAATGTTCTTCATCACAAACCCACTCTCGATTAAGGGGAAGTGTTACACATCATTGCATACTAGTATAGATTTACTACAGTTTGTTAGCTCAATAATGATCCACAATTTTATCCAGTTGGTTGGGGCTCCAGTAACACACTTTTTCCTACAGAGGTCAGTAGAGGCTTAAATAATGATTTGAACTTTACTTGGAAAATGTGTGCATTTTTAGATTGATCAAAATACTCTTTATTTTATTTAAAGAAGTTATAATTAAAAAAATAACTTTTGAAGTGATAATATGTGTATGCTATTAAATGTTAGAGATGCATAAGGGGGTACAGTAAAAAGCTCCCTTCCATACAGTACTACTCTCCAGAGGCATAAAGACAGACATTTTTAAAATTTTATTTATTTATTTTTCTTTTAAAAGATAGACATTTTAAAAAAGGAAATTTTGTCATCTCAAATCTACTAATTTTTACTTCTCATTTAGTATAGCTCTTCTTGAAATTTGTATTCCTTCTTAGAGACTTCTAATGATTATTTTTGGGATTCTGGAATCTGAGAGAAAATATGTTTGTCATTTGTGGTCAAATTAATAGTCCTTTTGCAACCAATTTGATTCAGTTTCTAGTTTCTACTTAGGATTATCATAAAGAAGGAGACAAATTTGCTGTAGTGTTTCTCCCCCAATTTCCAATTTGCCTTTTTTCTTAGAGCAAACACATTTGGGGGTTGGTAGTGGTGAGTTATGATGCAAAAAGTGAGAAAATGTGCTCCTTAATATAAAAGTAGTTATTGCAGAACAGCACATCAGAATTATCCACATTCAGAGATAGAACAGAAAAATACCAAAAGATAACTTAAAAATACTTTACATCCAATCATGCTGTAGCAACACTATGTCAAGCCCCAACTCCTTTTGAATTCATCTTAGGAACCAGGGAGAGGAACTTTACACCCCAAACAACTGAGTGTTTACTATAATTTGACCATTTGAAGATCTTAAAATTTTCAGACCCTTTAAAGGGAACTGCATATAAACTTAAAGATCCATTTTATGTTGCTTTGTGGGGTTTTTATAAGTGGGAGATGGCAGAGTTGGAAGATTGAGTTGCAAGTTTAGGGCCTTTAAAGTACTCAAAACCAGCAGTCAAAAATAAAATCACTGAGAAGAATAGATGTTGTATTAGTAGAATTTGAAAGCAAAAGCCTGTGTTCAGCTTGGCTCTCCCACGTATTAACATTGAAGCTTTGGGCAAACCACTTAAACTCTCTTTGCATATTTGCATCTGTAAAAAGGGGAAATTATATTTTACTAGGCACCTGTTGCAGGAATATTCCTGCAAGACTTCTGGCGGGCTTTCCTCCCAACACCCCCACCTCTCCCACCCCCACCCCCACCTCTCTCTCTGCAGCGGGCAGGGCCTGGCAGGTGGGATGGGCAGGGTGTGCCCACAACCACCTCTGCCACCGTCTCCATGGCTGTGCGCCTGTCCTCATCCCGCCCTGCATGCGCTGCCAGTGCTTTCCTTCCAGCAGCCTCAGCTGCCTTGCTTTCCACTTTCCCCCCTCTTCCTTCTATGTTGTCTTCAGTCTTTACTCCTCCCTAACTCTGCATATGCAAATTAACAACAATCTTTGTTGGGTTAATTTGCATACTCGCTCTGATTGGCTGGTGGGCGTGGTTTGTGTACCGGAGTGATGGTTAACTTGCATATTACTCTATTATTACGTTAGATGGCCTCTAATAATCCTACCAGAGTTATAGTGTTTATTATAACTTTTACAAAAATAAGAATGAATTATATGCTTTAAACATAAAAAACTGGGTAGAGGGTTATAAATTTAGGCTGATAAAAAAGCAATTCTCTTTTAACAAGTGGATAGAAGTAATATCAATAGTGGAAAGTATAAATTGGAAAACTGTAAAAATTGTTGGAACATCACCCACAAATTGAGTCTCAGTATTCTGCTGTGCCACAGGTGGCTTAGAGATGTATGAGTATATTAATCTCTTCAGCGCTTAAAACACTAAGAATTATTGCTAATCTTTAAAACAATAACTCTAATTATCCCCTGGCATATAATTGGCATTGCTCAGAAGGCAGAAGTATAGTCAAGAAGGCAGAACATGTAGTTCAGGAGTTCCAGAAAAAGAAACCCTGAACCCAGGAAGATAGGAAGAGAAGAAAGTTTAAACTCATGTTCAATCAGAGCCTTAGCAGTTAATTTCTTTTTTCTAACAGAGACACAAAAGAGTGTAGCTTCTGAGCTGAATGATGACAACATTACAGAGTAAAGAAGGTGAGTCAAGAGTGAGGGAGGTTCATTTTATACATCTCTTTCATTTTTCCCTTCTCAGAATACTAACAAAGAGAAGCTCAGTTTACGTATTTTTTATTTCCACTTTGTTAAAGTTACTACATTTTTAGACACTTTGAGTGAAATATATATCTTAAAAATAGAGGACTATATGCTCAAGGATATATGAACTCATAAATATCTATAACATAAATTTGAATGAGGTGAATGTCACCAGGCAGGTAAAAGGTATATGGAAGCTCAGAAGAAAGATATATTACTTATACCTGGGAGGATCACTACAATTTTCATTGTATCATCTGTTAATTTTAACAATATATTTTTTTCATTTTCTCTTAATTTTCCATAATATTTTAAAAAAATATATTTTATTGATTTTATACAGAGAAGAAGGGAGAGAGATAGAGAGTTAGAAACATCGATGAGAGAGTCATCGATCAGCTGCCTCTTGCACACCCCCTACCGGGGATATGCCCGCAATCAAGGTACATGCCCTTGACCAGAATCGAACCCGGGACCCTTCAGTCCCCAAGCCAACGCTCTATCCATTGAGCCAAACCGGTCCTGGCAAATTTTCCATAATATTTTGTTCAAAGTTAAATAGACAAATTTAAAAAATTTTATATTAAAAAATGAAAAAATAAAAATTTTATATTTAAATAATTCAGTTTACCAAATGCTTATATTTATCATATTTATCACCTTCGAATTACTTAGTGGTTTCTAAGCCTAGAAGTACATCAGAATCATCTAGATAGTCCTGTAAAATTTCAGATTATCGGGTCTCACTTCAAAATATTTCATCAGAAACTCAGGGCAGGGGAAGTGAGGGTGGGTGAGTAGAGACCTAGAAATATAAGTTTATTAAAGTATTTCTCCAGATAATTCTGATATGATCATTCAGTTAGCAGTGTTTGGCAGTCTCTGTGTTAGACACTATGTTTCATAAATTCCATTTGATAACCAAATATCTTTCAGAATATGGGAAAGGATCAAAAAAACCCTATATCCCACCTGCACAAAAATTACATAACCTGATGCCCCACATCTCTAACTCACACGAAGAGGAGAGTATGGGGATCAGTTCCCTGGAGGCAGAGGCTGGACCAAACCTGGCAGAGGTTGGACCAAACCTGCAAAAGGCCACGTTAGAGGAGGAGGAGGAAGCGACCACAGTGAATGGTCCATGCAGTGACCAGGAGAGAAAAGTAAAGGTTCAAGACAACAAGCAAGCAGAGAAGAAAGCAAAGGTATCAGTCATTCTGATGGGCTCTGGTGGGACAGTTTCTTCTAGTCATCCATCCTGGACAAATAGAATCTTCCCATGTTGGGGAAATTCATCTTTTTTTTTTTTTTTTTTAATATATTTTATTGATTTTTTACAGAGAGGAAGAGAGAGGGATAGAGAGTTAGAAACATCGATGAGAGAGAATCATCGATCAGCTGCCTCTTGCACACCCCCTACAGGGAATGTGCCTGCAACCAAGGTACATGCCCTTGACCGGAATCGAACCCGGGACCTTTCAGTCCGCAGGCCGACGCTCTATCCACTGAGCCAAACTGGTTTCAGTGGGAAATTCATCTTGTAGTTTCATTTTTTTATTCCTTTTTTGGGACTTCCATTTTTTTCTTAAAAAGGTAAAAAATGTTTTGATGACAGTATTTAGCAGGAAATAATGGTAGGTATATAGAGACTGAGGTGGTTTGGGTATGAAAGTAGAGGTAAACAGAAATTTAATCAGCTTTTTCTATTTTTTGACTCCTTTATTCCCAGGAGATCTGGGATAGAATTTATGGAGTCCTTATGTACGATCGACTTCATGCTCTCAGCCTTGTGAGTTTACTGCCTCATCTAACGAAGGCTTTTCTGGCTGCCAGAGAGGAGAACTGGGAAAAGACGAGCAGTTTTCCTTCTCTACCCTTGTCTATGCAGGAAAAATCAAATCTTTCCGATGAAGAGTTTGAGGAGATTGTCCAGATTGTGATACAGAAGTCCCTCCAAGAGTGCTTGGGTATGGCTTATGGTGAGAGAAAAAGAGTTTCAGTTAGGCAGAGAAACTGTTACCTGAGATGTTGAATAAATTGAAAGTTTCCTTTCTTGCCTCCATCCCTTAAGTAAGAAAATATTAGATGGGACTTTGAATACTTTAAAATACTTCATCTTCTATCAACAGGACTATAGCTAAACCATCTTAGATAAGGGGGTACAGACTTTTAAAAAAGTAGATTACATTGACTTCAGAATGTAAATACACTTTCATCTTGATTAAAAAAATATATATATTTTATTGATTTTTTACAGAGAGGAAGGGAGAGAGATAGAGAGCTAGAAACGTCGATGAGAGAGAAACATCGGCCAGCTGCCTCTTGCACACCCCCTACTAGGGATGTGCCCGCAACCAATGTACATGCCCTTGACCAGAATCGAACCTGGGACCTTTCAGTCTGCAGACCGATGCTCTACCACTGAGCCAAACCGGTTTCGGCTCATCTAGATTTTTTAAAGTTAAGTTAAATTCATTTCTTTATGTTCATAATTTACTTAGAAAAGATAAATTATTTTTCCCAGTTTTGAAGAATTTAGTTTCCATCTACCCCTGTATATTTTCTGTTTCCCATACTGCTTCAACCTGCTCAAGGATTTTATTTTTAGAACAAAGAACTCTGTAGCATAGGCCCCAAGATCCTATCAATAAAGTCATGAGGCTAAGGAAAATGGTCTCATATTTTCAGCTATTCTTAGATGTAATTCTATTCCTTGAGGAAAGTTTAAGAAAAAATTATATAAAACACAGTAAATAAAATAAAATTAACATTACCTGGCTATTCTGGAATGAGGCAGGTTAATCTGGAAAGGCTTTTAGGACATAAATTTGTATTTTTTCCTGAAATTTTAAAGACTTAACATTTTGTGATATGACTAAAGTCCAAAAGTAGACTCTTCTAGGCAACAGGTGGAAGTCACTTTAATGAAAGATTATAATTTAGAAATAATGGAATGGTTATTTCTTAAAATTACTTCTTTGCTTATAGTGTTTTGTTTTGGAAGAGATAGAATCTAGCTTGATTTTGCAGAGACTTCCTGTGCCCAGCCCATAAGATGTACCCAGTTAGACAAGGAACCAGGACTTTCTTCTACTACTGATAATAATGCTAATAGGTAAGTTTATCCTTATTAGGTGAGTTGATTACAGGGTGAACTTAATATTTATAAAAGGTTATCTATCTACTTACCTACTAACCTATCTATCTGGTCATTTTTTATATCTCTGTAAATTTGTCTCAGCTCAGGAAAGTTACCTATTTGAATTGGGAAAAATAGGCAGGTAAATAGGTAAAATGACATCAGGAGGCCTTAGAGAGTCTAGGATATTTCTATCCTTTTAAAATTTATTCTTGGATTTTTTTTACCTTTTCATTTAAAAATATCTTATTTTCAGAGAGTGGGTAACAGTACCTCATATTCTAGAGATTTCAGCCTCTCAAGAAGATGGAATAATCCCTGAGATAAATATATCTAAGCCAGGCCAGCCAGATCCTGCATCATCTGAGAAGAAATTCAGTAAACTCTCCATAAGTAGAAGAAAGAAGAAAGCTCGTAAGTATAGTCAGATATACTTTGACATCTGGTTCAAATACTTAATCCATAAAATTAGGGAATGGGACAGTGGGCAGGCTGAAAATTTCCAACCTATGGCTTGAAACTATCATGCTATGATTCTTCTTCCTTCATTCTTCTTTCTGCTTTACTATCTACAAAGAATCTCTCCCACATAACCCCAACCTATAATTATTTTATCTTCCCAGAAGATGAGAAAATGAAGAAAGCCCAACAAGGACATGAGCATAAACAGAAAGACCAACCAAAGAAAATGGAACAGGATCATGCTGAGATCAGGGACCAACAAGAAGGAGAGGAAAGTGGTTTTGGTAAGTGCAGCCATGGTTTGGAAAAGTACTTGGGCTTGAAAACTGGAGATGAAGGAGAGAGTCAAGGGTGAGAATGTTACAGGGAATTCTGCAAACATTACAATTAATTTCTCATTGTTACTTGTTAGAGGATATGCTGCTGAAGAAGAGAGAGAAAGATTTCATTCATTGAATTATTTATTCATATAATCTGTAGTTTTGGGGTACTTATTATATACCAGGCATTTTAGGAGGTTCTGGGTAAGTGCAGAACAAATGAATATAAGCCTGTCACAAGGGAGATGGGCTTCTAAGGAAGATAGATAATAAAGCTACAAGTTGGGAGTATAACTGGAAAAGTTTCTAAGAAAAGATACTGCTTGAGCCAGAACTTGAAGTATAATTTAGACAGATGAACCAAGGTGGAAATGGGGGTGTATCAGGGCAATAATTTTCAGAGTTACAGAGGACTAATGTTGGTAGCTTTTGGTTGTGCTTTGGAGTAAGAGGTTACAGGGGTAGGGGAGATAAGGCTAGAGACACACAAGGGCCAGGTCATAAAGGGCCTTGCATGCGAAGTTAAGGGGTTTGGGTTTTATTTCATAGATAAAGAGGAACCACTGCCATTAAGTAGGGAAAATTTGATAAGATTTCTATTTTAGAAAGCTCACTTTTGGCAATAGCATGGAATGAATTTCTGTGAACAAGACTAGACTGAGAAATAGTGACCCAAGCAAGGAAGATAGTAGTGATGAAGAAGAGAAATGATGGCATGGTATGATAAAAGACTGAAATGCGAGACCTGGGTAAATGTAGCTCTGCCACAAATTTAGACTAATCTTCAGGAAGTTTTCTCTGAGCCCTACTTTTCCCATTTATAAGTAAGGATTAGACTGGGTGATCTCTAAGGCTATGTGATTCTGATGAGGAGTACACTATTTTAAATGAGTTAAAGAAGGAATAGCACATTTTTTAGTCTAATTTCAGTTTCCCCCCCTGTCACAGGTCAGTGTCTAGTGTGGGTCCAGTGTTCTGCCCCAAACTGTAAGAAATGGAGGCGGCTTCATGGGAACATTGACCCATCAGTCCTTCCAGATAATTGGTCCTGTGTCCAGAATACAGGTAGAATGAAATGGAAAAAATTTTTTTTGTTCCACCCTTTCTTTCCCTCCATATATCCTTTAAATTAATTGTGTTGTAGGTATAGTTTCAACTCCAACGGTCCTTGTAATTTTTGGAGGAAAGAAAACGATCTTCCTGTCATATCAAGATGAATCTGGCATAACGGGCTAGAAGAAGACAACCAAAAGTGTTATGTTGTGGGGAGGGGCATGGAATCTGAACATCTATTCTGAGCCCAGCCCAGTGGCTCAGTGGTTGAGCATTCATATAAACCAGGAAGTCACGGTTGGATTCCTGGTGAGGGCACATGCCTGGGTTTTGGGCTCGATCTCCTGGGGTAGAGGTTGGAGGTATTGCTGAGGCAGCTGATCAGTGATTCTCTCTCACCATTGATGTTCTCTCTCTCTCTTCCTGTCCCTTCCTCTCTGAAATAAATAAAAACATATAGAAAGGCACACGTATGTTCTGAGAGAATTCCATCTTTTGCAGCATTGGTCTGATCCTGTCAATCTTGATTAGGTTATTGGTATTGGGTTGGATAGAAAGGAATATGGAATATATAGGGAAAAACAGGTAAGAAAGATCCAGTGGCATAGAATACTAGAATGTTTGAAACTACTTGAAAGACATTATGCCAAAACCAGTTTGGCTCAGTGGATAGAGCGTCGGCCTGCAGACTGAAAGGTCCCGGGTTCGATTCCGGTCAAGGGCATGTACCTTAGTTGTGGGCACATCCCCAGTAGGGGGTGTGCAAGAGGCAGCTGATCAATGATTCTCTCTCATGGCTGTTTCTAACTCTCTATCCCTCTCTCTTCCTCTCTGTAAAAAAAAAAAAAAAAAAAAATCAATAAAATATATTAAAGAAAAAAAAAAAGCTGAAACTACATAGTTTTTTTTTAAAATAAAAGAAAGACATTATTATTTTTTAAATAAAAGAAAGACATTATGACCCTATAATTCAGCCCATTGCCTTCTCCAGAAAGTTATATAGAAGGGTCAAATAATGTGGAATATAGAAGCCTGGAATGTAGGGGTGTCGAACTCAATCAGAGAAGGGGCCAAAATCTAAAATCCAGCCTAAATCGCGGGCCGAATGGTTTACTGAACAGTCATAAACTGACAATGTTAACCAGAAATGTGAATTTAAAATGAGTGGAACAATCTTTTCCTTAACAGTGCTGTTAACCAACTCACATGCTATCAAGGATTTGGCCCGTGGGCCTTGTGTTTGACACATGTGCTCTAGAGTATAAGGAGGCAGAACTCCTACCTCTAGGTTGCATTTCTTCCAAGAGTCTTTGTTCTTCCTCCATGCTCATCTCCCAGGTGCCCTTTGGGTCATACCTGCTGCCTATACCTGTTTCCTGTCTATCTCCTGCCCTCATCAAAGCTATTTTCCTTCTCTTTTTTGGCAGACTTGGAGTACAATCGCTGTGATATCCCCGAGGAGACCTGGATAGGGCATGAGAGTGATGTGGCCTATGCCTCTTACATCCCAGGATCCATCATCTGGGCCAAGCAATATGGTTACCCCTGGTAGGGCACCATGGCATACTTGGAACATCCTTCAGGAACTGGAGGGTGGTAGATTCAAGTAGAGAAGGAAGGAAATGGGAAACATTTACAATGGAAATGGTAACTGCCTAAGCCTTGGCTGGGTGCCTCAGCTGATTGGAGCATTGTCCAGTACACTGAAAGGTTGTGGGTTTGATTCCTGGTCAGGGCACATACCTCGGTTGTAGGTTAAATCCCCATGGTGGGGTGCATACAAGAGGCAACTGATTGATGTTTCTCTTTCTTTATCTCTCAAATAATTTAAAAATCCACAACATATCCTCAGGTAAGAATTAAAAGAAAAGAAAAGAAAAGACATGGTACCTGCCTTAGAAAGAGCTTGGGGTGGGGGAAAATATAAAGTACTAAGCTTGGAGGCTTTGAAAGAGTATATTCTCTAGAATTTCATAGTGGATGTTGTATTAATATTTCCTTGGAAAAAAAGGTCTGACAATTCTACTCTGAATAGGTAGAAAGAGGAAGGTGGCTCTACAGCATTTTTAAAGCATTGAGATATTAGGGATAAAATAAAGAGAAGAAGGTAGGATAGGATGGGTAATTTCTTCTTTGGAGATGTCTCTAGTCAGAAGACTTTGTTTTCAGAGTTGCTGGAAGGCCTAAGGATAAGGTACTTTTACAAGGAAGATCCTAAGCTTCTTTGTATGTTGATGAAAGTTACTTCAGTCTTCAGTCATCTGGTAGTGACCACTGGGAGGGTTGATGGGGGTGGGGGTATCTATTTTTGGTTATAAAACATATTGTTCATTTCTTTACATGTATATTAATGAGTTTGTATTCTATTCATCTAAACCCATCTCTTCCGTCTCCTACATGCATCTATCTTCTTCAGGTGGCCAGGCATGGTAGAATCTGACCCTGACCTGGGGGAATATTTTCTTTTTGCTTCTCATCTTGATTCCCTGCCGGTAAGTTTTTCTGATTCAGGTAGGTGATCAAGCCAAAGTAATGACCAATTTCATCCTAACGGATGCACAGAGTTAGAAATATAGGCATAATCAGCAGACATGAGTAGAAACAGACACTTAGCTGGAGTGAAAAACTGAAATAAATTCTCACATATAGAAACAAATTTGTATCTCATTAAGTATTTATTAGGACATGTGTGTTTTGATAAATATGCATTGATTAGGATTACTGAGGTCAGGATGGGAGACCAATGGAAATAAGTGGGTCAGGTGGGTCAGTATAAGGGAGCAGAAGAGGCCCAGCATCCCTTCCCTTGTGACTCCTCGGTTCTTCCCCTTCTTTACTGGCTAGAGGGCCAAAGCAAGGAGAAAGACAAGAGGCCATAACAACCATCTTTTATTTCAGTCTAAGTACCATGTGACATTTTTTGGAGAAACGGTCTCTCGTGCTTGGATCCCAGTCAACATGCTAAAGAACTTCCAGGAGCTGTCTCTGGAACTGACTGGAGTGGTGAGCCGCCCTTGGGGGTCAGTTGTAATACAGCAAACTTGAAAATGAAATTTCCCCTTTATTAAACCTGATATTCTCCCAGGGGAAGCTGTATCAGGAGAAAGTCTCATGTCTGACCAAGTGTGCAAAGGTGAGGTTATTCATGAGGGACTCTTCTATCTACCAGGATTGTAACAAGATAATTATTTTTCTTAATCTTTTTTCCTGGCTTCAGATGGGAGGCTTTCCTGACGACGAGTTTTCTACAGTTTAGTCAAAGCAGGTGTGGCAGAAGTGAAGGCATAAATTAACTCAGGGTTTCTCAATCTGGACACTATTGACATTTTGAGCCAGATAATTGTTTGTTGTGGAAGGTTGTCCTGTGCATTGTAGGATGTTTAGTAGCATTCCTGGACAACTGGCCAGTAGGGCTCCCCCACCCCTGGTTGTGACAACCAAAGAGTTGTCTCTAGAATTGCCAAATGTCCTCTGGGGCAGGGAGGGCGCAAAACCTCCCCTGGCTGAGAATCATTACACTAGGTAAAGAACATGTCCTCCTTATGATTGCTTTGGGTTTGACCAGCCTTATAAATGAGCAAAGGTCCAGCAGCTCAGGGGCCTTAGAAAATTAGGTAGTGAGTATTAAATCAAACAGCTGGATCTAAAGAAACTTGTGAAAAGCTTAAATGTGTAATCATCTGAAGTCCTTTTATCTTGCCTTTTCAAATTTCCATGGGAATTACTTTGGAGAGGACATCAAAATGTTAATTGAAAATATTGCTCGGAATTGATGAGGGTTTTTTGTTGGGGGCTAAGCAAGAATTGTGTCTCTGAGCTCAAAAGATTAATGAGTATCATGTCAATACCAGGAGCTGGAAATAAATATAGTTAAAGATAATATCTGGGCCCAGCCAGCATGGCTGAGTGGTTGAGCGTTAACCTATGAACCAGGAGATTACGGTTCAATTCCCAGTCAGGGCACATGCCTGGGTTGCAGGCTCAATCCCCAGGGGCCAGCGAATCAATGATTTTATCTCATCATTGATGTTTCTATCTCTCCCTCTCCCTTCCTCTCTGAAATCAATAAAAACATATTTTAAAAAAATTATCTGGTGAGCAGTATGTTGGGGTCACATCTCTAATATTTATCATGACTCTCCTCTTCCATTTCAGAAAAAGTGCAGGAGCAAGAACTGCAGCCAGAAACTGGGGGCAGCCGTGATAATGGCTCAGGAGGCAGAACAGATTGGTATTCAGGTGGGAAAGTGTTCAGATCACATACCAGCTCCTCTTTGGGACTTGAGACCCAAAGCAAACTATGTGTTCACTACTGCAGAAAATTGGTTTGTCCTTCTGCATTATACAGTTTTAGTCTTAGAACTACATAGTCTTTTCTTCCCAGGCCAAATTCCCTCAATTCCTTAACTCATCATGTCTTTTCCTTACCTTTGGATAAATGGGATCTTCTCTCAGTCAGAGACAGTTTGTGGTAGGGGCATGCTTCCTCCTATTTTAAAGTTAAGTCTCAGATATATGTACCTTAACGTCTCTTTTATGTGGAGTCAGTGTTTACCATCAACTTCTGCCTTTGGGGGTGGGTGGAGAATGGCAGACAGTGAATTTATCCTTACTACTTACTTATTGAATTATAAACTGAAAAAGAGATGATAATATGATTATATATCACTTTACAACAAAATGTTATAATTGTCCATCTCCAAAAAAATCTAGGTAAATCTAATGTGAAATTTCAAGTGAAAATGGTATGGAATAAAAATTCAAATCCTAGAACGAAAAATCTTAAAGACAGTGGGCAACAATAGTCCCTGGGAGAGTAGTAGACGATGCGTTTGTTTCTTGGTTCCCTTAGGAGCGGGTTAAATTGTTTGGTTTCTGGAGCAGATATAGTGGATCTGACAATAATGGGGAAAGAAAAGGTAAGATTAAAGAGGGAGAGGAGGGATTCCTTCATGAGGACAGCAACTGAAGCTTTTCTTTGTTTTATATCTGACTAGACGCCTGGTGCACAAAATTTATGCTCAGGGGCGGGGTATGAGTGTGTGTGTGTGTGTGTATGTGTGTGTGTGTGGGTGTGTGTCCCTCAGCCTGGCCTGCACCCTCTCCAATCTGGGACCCCTCAGGGGATGCCTCTCACAATCCGGGACTGCTGGCTCCTAACCACTCACTTGTCTGCCTGCCTGATCGCCCCTAACCACCTCTCAGGACCCAGGATTCCCTCCTCTGGCTGGCCACAGGCACCCAGTACCTGGGCTGGTTTTGCCTGGGCCAGCTGCAGCCGCAGGGAACTATGGGCGGGCAGCTTTGCCTGAGCTGCAGCTGTAGGCACCTAGGACCTCAGGGTGGGTGGCTTGTCCCTCTCCTGGGCCACAGCCTGGCTGGTCCCCATTCCTCTCTTGCAAGCTCATTTGTGCCTGGCTGGTTCCTATTCCTCTCTTCCCAGTGTTGAGTGTCTGAGTCATATATATATATATTTTACAGAGAGGAAGGGAAAAGAATAGAGAGCTAGAAACATCGATGGGAGAGAAACATCGGTCAGCTGCCTCTTGCACACCTCCGACTGGGGATGTGCCCACAACCAAGGCACATGCCTTGACTGGAATCAAACCTGGGACCCTTGAATCTGTAGGCTGAAGCTCTATTCACTGAGCCAAACTGGTCAGGGCAGTGTCTGAGTCTTTAACGGCGTGACTGGTGAGGGCATGACAACTATTTTAAAAAAAATATATTTTATTGATTTTTCACAGAGAGGAAGAAAGAGGGATAGAGAGTTAGAAACATCGATGAGAGAGAATCATTGACCAGCTGCCTCTTGTACACCTGCTACCAAGGTACATGCCCTTAACCGGAATCGAATCCGGGACCTTTCTGTCCGCAGACAGACGCTCTACCATTGAGCCAAACCGGTGCCTGCGACAACTGTTTGCATATTAGCTCTTTATTATATAAGATGTTATCAGCCTACTTTTAGGTTTTATAATAGGAGGTTTTCCATGAATATCATTGGGCCAGTGTTGGTGATGAATAGATGAATGGATGAGTGGAGAGAGGAATGGAGGAAAAAATGGGATAAGGAAGGAGGGTGCACATTAAATAGTGATGATACTTTGTAAAGGGTCTAACTATGATAATCTAGGGGATCATGATTTATGGAGAAAATACTACTTGGACATGAAGGTTAGACTTAGAATACTGATTCTATGGTATCAACTTCATTACCTCATCACCTATTTTATTAAAAAATGATTTAGTTTTCCTTCCTAAACCTGTTATAGACTTAATGCTCAGTGGGGCTAAGAGTCCAGATTCCTTCTTGGAGATAGAAGAGGAAGAGTCAGATTTGGAGGATGAGGAGGAAGAGTCAGACCTGGAGGAGGAGGAAGAGAAAAAAGTAAGATTGATCGTTGGGGCTCCTTTTAAGTTCCTATAGGGCATCTGTTGGCATGGGTTATATTTACTAAGGAAGTATTCTGTCTCTGCCTCGGGGAACCCTAATAATCCTGTCTCTTAGGGTCTCCAAGAAATTTTCTTTATTATTCTCTCTAATATATCACGTCTCTAGAAACATTTCTTTTTAAAAAAATTTATTTATTGATTTTATAGAGGGAGGGAGAGGAAGAGAGAGAGGGAGAATTGGGGAGAGAGAGAGAGAGAGAGATTAATTTGTTGTTCTACTTATTTATGTATTCAGTGGTTGACTCTTGTATGTGCCCTGATTAGAAATCAGATCCCCAACCTGGCATATCAGGACAATGCTCAATCTAACTGAGCTACCCAATCAAGGTTAGAACTTCTCTCTCTCTCTCTCTCTCTCTCTTTTTTTTTTTTTTTTAAAGTGTGTATGTATGTATTCCTCACCAAGAATATTTTTTCCATTAATTTTTTGAGAGAGTGGAAGGGAGAGAGAAAGGGAGAAGGGGAATACGGAGGGATATATATATATATATATATATATATATATATATATATATATATATATAAACAAACATTAATTGGTTGCCTCCTGAACATACCCTGACCAGGACGGGGATCGAACCTGCAACCCAGGTACATGCCTTTGACCAGGAATTGAACTTGTGATCCTTTGGTGCACAGACAAATGCTCTAACCACTGAGTCACACCTTCCAGGGCTGTTTAAAAAAAAAATTATTGATTTTAGAGAGAAAGAAAGAGGAAGGGGGAGGGGGGCATTGATTTGTTGTTCCACTAATTTTTTTTTTTTAATTCAGAGAGGAAGAGAGAGAGAGAGAGAGAGAGAGAGAGAGAGAAACATCAATGATGAGAGAGAATCATTGATTGGCTGCCTCCTGCACAGCCCCTGCTGGGGATGGATCCAAAAAACCAGGCATGTGCTTTTGATGGGAATCAAACCCAGGACCCTTCAGTCCACAGGCCGACACTTTATCCACTGAGCCAAACCGGCTAGGGCTGTTCCACTTATTTATGTATTCATTGGTTGCTTCTTGTATGTGCCCTGACTGGAGATTGAACCTGCAACTTTGGTATATTGGGCAGACATGCTAACCAACTGAGTTGCACAGTCAAGACAACTTCCTTCCTCCTTCCTTCCTCCCTCCCTCCCTTCCTTCCTTCCTTCCTTCCTTCCTTCCTTCCTTCCTTCCTTCCTCCCTCCCTCCCTCCCTCCCTCCCTCCCTCCCTCCCTCCCTCCCTCCCTCCCCTTCTTCCTCCTTTCCTCCCTTCCTTCCTTCCTGCATCTTATTTCTTGATTATAATCTCAATTCCTACCTTAGTTCTTTGGTTCTGACTGGATCAATTTCAGAGAACACCAGGTTGCCTCTATTCTCTCTTCCCACTATGTGGACACTTAGGATATCCATTCACTTGTTTCCTTAGTCTCTCTTCAGGTACATGGAATATAGAATTTTTTTCATATTTAAAGAGACTTTTTAGAATAGTGTTAGGATCAGAGCAAAATTGTGAGGAAGGTACAGAGAGTTCCCATTTAACCCTTCCCTAAATGTACATAGCCTCCCCCATTATCAATATCTCCCACCAGAGTGGTGTATTTGTTATAATCAGTAAACCATTCACACACCAAAATCATTCAAAGTCCATAGTTTATATTACCATTCACTCTTAGTGCACATTCTATGGGTTTGGACAAATGTGTAATGACATGTATTAGTCACTGTAATATCATACAAAGTATTTTCACTGCTCTAAAAATCCTGTGTGTTCCACCTGTTCATCTTTTCTCCCTCCCCCAGTATGCCTCAACCTTTGACAACCACTGATCTTTTCATTGTCTCCATAGATTGCCTTCTCCAGAATGTCATATAGTTGGAATCACAGTATGTAGCCTTTTCAGACTGGCTTCTTTCACTTAGAATTATGCATTTAAGGTACTTCCATGTCTTTGTATGGCTTTATGTCTCTTTTTTTCCTGAGTAATGTCCCATCTTCTGAATGTTCCAGTTTATTTACCCATTCAGCTACTGAAGGATATCAACCCAGCACTGACTGCAGGACTGACTTCCATTTGGTTGAGCCTCCGTCATTGCTGGTCGTTATGACCCAGGGTCTTTATATATTAGGATAAGTTCTTCATCAGATATGCCTTTTGCAAATTTTTTTTTCTCAGTCTGTGGCTGTTCTCATCATTTCTGTAGCATCCCACTCTATTAAAACACAGTTATGTAACTTAATTTATCTTTTTTTATTTTTCTCTCCCATACTTAGGACCCAACTTTGCCCAGTCCCAAGCCAACCAAAATTCAGACAAAAAACCCCAAGGCCAGAGGTAAGCAAGCCAGCTGGAAATGTGTTACAGTTAAGGCAGGGTGAAAGCAGAGAGTGTAACGGGGCTGTAGGTAGCTGGAACTTACTGATTGTCTCAGATCCAAAACCTGAGAAAACGGCAGTAGTCATGCTAGTGTCATTGGAGAATCTGTAGCGTCCTCATTTCTGTGTATTGAATTATAAAAATCTTAGGAATGAATGTTTTAAATTCTTAGCAAGAAGCATAACTTTCTAGAGAAGAACCATGAGGAGAACCATGAGGAGAAGATGATGGGGTGGGGGATAGGGGAGAAATACTGGGGAGGAGGGAGAAATTGAAGTAATTTACTAGATTAAGATTAGCAGAAGATGCAGGACAGAGACTTAAATGGGGGAGTCAATGGACCCTTGACAAGTTGTTATTTAGAGAGAAATAAATGTTCTTCATGGTTGCGGGTGTGGGGTGATGCAGGAATAGCAGATGGACGAGATGGGACTCAGCAAAGGAAACCAGTGAAGAGATCTCTTGGAAATGAACCTGCAGCTGCTCCTATACCCATAATGGGGAGGAAAAAGGTGCATGGCAATTCAGATCCTGACCAGCCAGGTAAGGCTCTAGACCACATGTGTCAAACACAAGGCCCGCGGGCCAAATCCGTCCCGCCAGGCCTTGCAATGTGGCCCGCACCGCGCTGTCATCACTGCACTCCGCTGCGTTTCCATCACAATGACAGTTTATGACTGTTCAGTAAACCATTCGGCCCGCGATTTAGGCTGGATTTTAGATTTTGGCCCCTTCTCTGATTGAGTTCGACACCCCTACTAGACTTTGGAAAAAGTTTGAGGAAATAGGGTTCATGTCAATATCTCCTCTCTCTGGATAATTTTAAAACAAGTCTATACTTTTTCATTACTTTAAAAAGAACAAACACTGCTCTGACTAGTTTGGCTCAGTGGATAGAGCTTCGGCCTGCTGACTGAAAGGTCCCAGGTTTGATTCCGGTCAAGGGCATGTACCTTGGTTGCGGGCACATTTCCAGTAGAAGGTGTGCAAGAGGCAGCTGATAAATGTTTCTCTCTTATCAATGTTTCTAACTCTCTATCCCTCTCTCTTTCTCTCTATAAAAAATAAATAAATATATAAAAAAAGAACAAACACTGAACAAAACGGCATTTCTCAGAGTGTAGAATGCAGTACATACTATCCATAGTAATAAAAGCATAATATGCTGATTACACTGGACGCCCTTCCGGACGTCCTTCCAGATGACCTTCTGGACGAAGCCAGGGCTGCGAGGGAAGCCTGTGTCCCAGGTGCTGGAGGGAAGCCCGGGTCCTGGGTGCCAGAGGGAAGCTGGTGCCAGCAGCCGGGGAAGGAAGGCCTATTCTTGCACAAATTTCATGCATCAATCCTCTAGTACACATGTGTCAAACACAAGGCCCGCGGGCCATATCCGTCCCACCAGGCCTTGCAATGTGGCCCGCACCGCGCTGTCATCACTGCACTCCGCTGCGTTTCCATCACAATGACAGTTTATGACTGTTCAGTAAACCATTTGGCCCGCGATTTAGGCTGGATTTTAGATTTTGGCCCCTTCTCTGATTGAGTTCGACACCCCTACTCTAGTAGGAACGTAATGGTTGTGGATTTGGTTTGATCCAGAGACCCGAGAATGGTAAGGAGGAGGAACTAACATTTATTGAGTATTGTCATGCAATGGCTAGATAGATATGTCCATGTTATTCCCTTTCATTTTTTTTTTTAAACATCTCTATGGCTGGATATTTTCCATTTCAATTATAAGGAGATGGAGGCTCAAAGAGATTAAAATTTGCTTATCCCATGTCTCTGTCACGGTTGATCCTTGGCTTGACTCCAGGTCTTTCTGACTCCAAAGCCCATTTCCTCCTATTGAGAGAGGTAATCCTTTCCAGAGTTCTAAAAAAATATATTAACTTTGGAGTTTGATTTGTAAAAGGTAAGGACAGATGACTTAACAAGATTCTCAGTTCTTTCACTTTTTAAATTTAGGTCCTGAGAAAAAATTTAAAGCTCCCCAAAGCAAGGCTTTGGTACCCAGCTTGTCTGAAGAAAATGAAGTTATAATAGTGCCAGAGGGCCTGATCCTGCCAGCTCATCACAAGGCCTGTCCTGCCGTGGGGAAAGAAGAGCCTGGACTTCAAGAACTACAGGAGGCTGGACTCTTCCCTCCTGACGATGAAGCCTCCAGTGACCTTGACCTTGAACAACTCATGGAAGATGTTGGGGAAAAGCCAGAGCAGGGGGTGGAGCTGCAGCATGGAGATGACATGGAGGACTTCATCTTCTTTGAGGAGTAGTTCTGTGCTCTTGTGTTCTCGTCCCTCTTCCCTGAGAGTAGGAGGGCGAGTCTCTCAAACGGCCCCAGAGAATGATTGGGATTGACCATTGACTACAAGATTAATTTGCTGAAGTTAGAGTTGTATGGTTTATGTGTTAATAAAATAGGTTACTGGCTTAATTGGTTTGGCTTATCTCTTAACCACACGCTTCCTTTTGGCTTCTCTCCCTCCTCCTCTATGTCATTGTTTCTGCTGTGAGGCCTGCACAGCATAGGAATCTGGGAAGGCAATGACCCCTGAGTTCTAGATGAAGGGCATAGAAAAGGGCAGGACTGGATTCAAATCCTGGCTCACCATTTACTAGCTGTGTGGCCTTAGGAAAAGCACTGAAGCCATCCTGGTTCTTTGTTCATGTCTCAAATGAGTACATCCAATATCGTATAGGGTTGTTAACATTTATTTATTTATTTATTTGTTTATTTATTTATTTAAAATATATTTTATTGATTTTTTACAGAGAGGAAGGGAGAGAGATACAGAAACATCGATGAGAGAGTCATCGATCAGCTGCCTCCTGCACGCCCCCTACTGGGGATGTGCCTGCAACCAAGGTACATGCCTTTGGCCAGAATCGAACCCAGGACCTTTCAGTCCGCAGGCTGACGCTCTATCCACTGAGCCAAACCGGTTTCGGCTGGGTTGTTAACATTTAAATGAGGTGATGCATAACAATACATGCCAGTTATCATTATTTGGTGAGTAGAGTGGTTAGACTAGGGGGCAGACCTTGGGTTCCAGGCTGCCTACCCGTGTTTGGTAACTTATTGTTTCCAGGCCCGACGCAAGCCCTGAACTAGAGGAGGGATCTTGGGCGTGAGCTATCTATTGTAGCTCATTTTTGGAAAGAAGGACAGAAGTTGAAGGAGACATCAATTTTTTTCTCAGACGCATTCAGGCAAATCCTACAGATACTTTTATTTTTGTGGGCAAGGGAATGAGGTGAAGAACTGGAACAGATGGCTATTTTTCTTAGGTCCTTGGTGGCCTTCCACCCCGGTGTCTGGCTGGGATTATTAGGGAAGTGGTGATCCCTCTGTGCAGCTTACTCTGAGGAGGTCGTCATGCAGTCCCACTCCTTAGGTCTTTAAGGTAGAGTACAGGGTCTCTTCCTGGGGGCTCCCGGGGAGAAGGGGGCCAGGAGGTGCTGGCGGTGAGGGGGAGGCCAAACTGGAGAGGGTAAGGGAGGCATAGAGGATGCCATCAGCCTGTGTGAGAACAGAAAGAGAAGGGGTTAGAAGTGGAGGGGGGGCTGACCTCATCTCACATGAGTGATCTCATACCTGAGTGCCCCGCTGATACCTCCGTCCCTCTATTCTTCCCACCCCTTCTTCTCCAAGCTTCTCTTTAATTCGTTCAGGCTCGAGTCAATTTCTTACCTTTGGGTCCGACTTGGAGTTTCTATGTAGTCCTAGGAAAAAAAAAAAAAAAGTGCCAGGATCAGAGCATGGCAGCCAGGGGAGAGAAAGGGCAGAGGGCTCAGTAGTGAGGTCATCTGCTAGGTCAGGACCGGGGGCCGGGGGAGGGAGGGGTGAGGCATGGGAAAGAGGAAAACGCTGGGGGCACGTGTGGGGAGAGAGTGTGTAAGGAAGAAGGAAGGACCAAGGTGGAGAGAGGGGAGTGGTGGTGGTAGAACTGACCTTCATGCCCAATGTTCTCGTTCTCCTCCTCAGCGTTAGGGAAGGATCCCCTGCGTGGGAAGGAAAGGGTGGGAAGTGGGTTAGAGGCTGGGCAGAAAGGAGTAAAACCTGCATCAGGCTGGTTCTCTTGGGGGCTCTGCGACCTGCTTGGACCGACTCAGAAGATGTAGGCAATGGTTTGAGGCTCTCAGAGGAGGCTGCCTGGACAAGACTGAGAGGCAGTTTGTGGTGTAGCCCGGGAGAGGCCTGAGTGCCCCCTGAAGGAGGACTGTTGTAGGGAGCCGCTGTTGTCGGAAGGGCACCGGAGGGGAAACCGGAGGGTGGATTCCTGTCCTCTCTGCTGGCATCGCCTCTGTAAGAACTGGAGAAGGAGAACAGTGACGTTCACCTCACAGCCTCTGGGTGGGTGTCAGGCCTTGGTCCCCAGGAGGAGACACCGTCCTGGGATGGGACCTGAGTAAGGCAGCTGGCAAAAGTCAGGGAGGAAGGAAAGGTGGGAGGGGGTCTAGGGAAGGGAAAGTGTAGAAATGGGAGGAAGGATGGAGAAAAGGAAACTGGTGGGAGGGTGAGGAGGACCAGTGCTCAGGGCAGGAAGGAGATGCCAGCACAGAGGAGAGGAGGCCAGGCTGGGAGCTGAGGGGGAAGGTGCTCTGAGAAAAGGCAGAAGGTAGAGCAGCTGGAGGCAGATGATTCTGTGGCCATTATGGGCGCATCACCAGGAGAAAAGGCAGATTGGACAATGAGCAGGAAAGAGGAAATAATGTGGAACAGGAAGACCTGGGAAGGATGATGTTCCAGGTAGAAAGAAAACAGGTGAACAGAAGGAAAAGCTGAGAAAGGGCTATGAAAGGAGGAGAAAGGGGTTTCCAAAGAAAGAGCAAAGGGAGACATTCTGGGAAAGAATTACAGAAACTGCTGGACCCCTCGGTCCGCTGTTCTTGGTTTTTGGCTTGTTTGCTTTTGAGGAGCCAGAGCCGCAGGACATGTAGAGCCCAACCTGTTGGGGACACCTGAGGGTGCGGATGCTAATGTGAAAGCGGAGGGTGAGAGCAGCTGTGAAAGACGCCCTCACACAGTCTCATAAGGACCCCTCCTGTTTCCCAAACCAGCACCCCACCCGAGGACAGGCACTCACCTGTCTGGGGCTCTTGCCGTCTTTCCACCTTGAACATCATCCTTCTCACATTTAGTCTGCAGACCTGCAGAGGGACCCACAGCAGGTCAGCGTGCCATCCATGCACAGCATCTCTCCTGCCCTCTCTGCTCCATCCTACTCTGAGACCGCCCTCGGATAAACCAGGGCAGCAGAGCAGCTCTGCTGAAACCCAGGCTGGAAGGGCCTAGGACTCAGAGTGGCACCAGCTGGCATCCTGAGGCGGCCCCACCTCTCCTGGTTTTGTCCTCAACACCAACTCAGGAGAGCAGCTCTACTCTGCACCCTGTGCCCCCTCATCCTGCCCTCTCTCCCTGACTTTCCCTCTGCTTCCTTCCACTCTCCTTGAACTCCTTGCAATGCCTCAACCTTCTCCTTCCACTGCTGAGCCCAGCCCACCTCCCCTCTCCCTCCCCCATCTTGTCACAGGCACCATCCCTCCTCCTGCTGTGATAAACCAGCCTCTGATGCTTTCCTTGGAGTGCTGACTGTTTCTCTCTCCCACCTCTGAAGCTCAGGGCTGGAATCTGTTTGCACTGCAGCCTGTTCTCTCTTCCACCGAGGACTCTGCTGTTCTTCCCCACATCCCTGCACTCTCCCCCTCCCACTCCCTCTCAAGTCTCTCCAGCATTTCCCAAGCTTTGGGCCCTGGTTCACACACATCTCTCCACCACTGTCACCTTCCTATGAGGTCTGTCATCCACAAGGACAATCCTCTCAGGCACTGACTCACCCATCCCCCAACTCCAGTGACCTCCACTCCCCTCCACCATGCCCTGGACATTATTTTTTTAATCACCAGGAAAGAAAACTCTGAAATATTATATGCTAGTATTATTTTTATGCTGTAGCTCTCTTTCCTCCCAGCTCTCTTTTGTCATCACACCCCCCCCCCCACGCCCCAACACACCTGTGCTTTGACCTCCCTGAACTCTTGTCTCCTGATAATCCACTTTCTTTCAGGTTATCCAGGCTGACTCAGAGTCCCCCACTCTCCATTGGTGCCCTCTCACCAGCTTCTTGACCTCCTGATTCCCCTGTCTGGCCACACTGAGCTGACAACTCGCCAATCCTGCTTGTGTCCTTGGCAGTGGTTCTCAATCTTTCTAGTGCTGTGACCCTTTAATACAGTTCCTCATGTTGTGGCGACCCCCAACCATAAAAGTATTTTCGTTGCTACTTCATAACTGTAACTTTGCTACTGTTATGAATTGTAATGTAAATATCCTTGTTTTCCGATGGTCTTAGGTGTAGTAAAGGGTCGAGGCACTAGAAAGGTTGAGAACCATTGGTCTATGGCATGGAATGTGGCTTGCTTATCCAATATGCATTCATCTCCTCTTACTCAGTTACAGAGCCTTGATTTTATTTGGAGTGGCAGTGTGCTCCCTTACAGATAGGTGAGGGACATATTATTAAATTCTGGCCAATAAGATATAAGGGAACATATGGATAGGACTTCCAAGAAGGCTCCTGGACTATATCACATATTTTTCTTCATCTCTGGCCCTTATCCTTACTGTCAGGAGAACAGATAACTGGAGTATAGTCTTTTGTCCTTTCCTTCTTCTTTTTGTTTCCCATTTAGATTCAGAAGTAATGGCTGGAATCTTTGCAGCCACCTTGGATCATGAGGCAGCCCTCAGGATAGAATCCTAAACAGGACAGTTAGCAGAAAGGTAGGAACCTGAGTGCCTGAGGACTGGTTTCCTGTGCTGCCTGCCTCCAATTCCTTTTACTTATTTATTTTTAAAAATATGATTTTAGTTATTTCATAGAGAGAGGGAGAGGAAGATGGAGATAGAAATATCAGCGATGAGACAGAATCATTGATTGGCTGCCTTCTGCACACCCCCACTGGGGACTGAGCCCACAACCCGGGCATGTGCCCTGACCAGGAGTTGAACCATGGCCTCCTGGCTCATAGGCCAAAGCTCAACCACTTAGCCACGCTAGCAGGGCTTTTTTTACATGAGGGGAAAAAGCTCTCCTGTATCTAAACCATGGTTACTTGTGGTCTCTGGAGCTAGCAGTGAACACCACCCCTAACCGATGAGTCTTAAAGGCTTCTAAACTGCATGGCTGAATACTGGTGTGGAAAATACAGGTATGTGCACTGATACTTTCACAGGTTTATGGCTTCATGCCTGAGTCAAATCCTGAAACACTATCATCCACTTCCTCAGTGACTTTATTACATTTTTCTCTTCATCTCTGGCCTTCACGCTCATTGTCAGGAGTAACCAGTGTGGTATTTTCCTTGAAGAATTAAAAAAAAATCCCTATTTTTATGCAGTTGAATTTATCAATATTTTTGTTTATTATTTTTTTGGTTTTATATCATACTTAGGGAGGTCATCTCCACTCCATGCTTCCAGCACTTTGTATTGAATTACTCATTTCCCCCCATTGATTACATTTAATTTACTAAATTCTTGCATATATTGGGGTCTATTATTATTCTGCCTATATTTTGAGTTTTTCTTTTCTTCCATTACTTTAACTTTTATCTGTTTGCTTATTACGTATTGCAGCTACTCTAAATGCATTATGTTTAATTGTCATGACAACCCTGGGGTAATTACTAATATTATCCCCATTTGCCGAAACCAGTTTGGCTCAGTGGATAGAGCATCGGCCTGCGGACTGAAAGATCCCGGGTTCGATTCCGGTCAAGGTCATGTGCTTTGGTTGTGGGCACATCCCCAGTGGAGGGTGTGCAAGAGGCAGCTAATCGATGATTATCTCTCATCGATGATTCTAACTCTCTATCCTCTCTTCCTCTCTGTAAAATATCAATAAAATATATTAAAAAAAAATATTATCCCCATTTTACTGATGAGTAAGTTGAAGCACAGAGTAATAGTACCACTGTGCCAGAGTTGACCCAGCTGAGATTGATTGCAGGCAGTCAGATTTTATGCTCTTCATCTTTGTGCTTTAATATTTAAGAGCGCAGGCTGGCCAGTGTGGCTCAGTGGTCTACATATGAACCAGGAGGCCATGGTTCAATTCCTGGTAAGGGTTGTGAGCTTCATCCCCAGTGTGGGGTGTGCAAGAGGCAGCCAATCAATGATTCTCTCTCGTTATTGATGCTTCTCTTTCCTTCTCCCTCTCTGAAATCAATAAAAATATAAAAGAATAACTAAGAGGGAAAATTTTGTAAATTTTTAAAACATAATTTAAAATCAATTTTGGATGGTGTTGGGGCATAAATAATTAATTCCTCTAACCATGCTCTCTCTTTGAGCTGTAAATGCAAACATTCAAATTTCTTTTATTTTTTTTGATATATTTTATTGATTATTTACAGAGAGGAAGGGAGAGAGATAGAGAGCTAGAAACATCGATGAGAGAGAAACATCGACCAACTGCCTCTTGCACACCCCCTACTAGGGATGTGCCCGCAACCAATGTACAATACATGTCCTTGACCGGAATCGAACCTGGGACCTTTCAGTCCGCAGGCCGACGCTCTGCCACTGAGCCAAACTGGTTTCGGCAAACATTCAAATTTCTGATGGACATCTCTACTCACCTGCCCACATGGGTATCTAAAATATAACATATCCCAAACTAGAGGAATCATTTTTCTCCCCCAAATAAGGCTTTTGACTTGCTATGGTCCCTAATTTACTTGTTGGTTTCAAACATGGGACTAGTTGCAAACATGGGACTTCTTCCTGCTTCCTTGCTGCTACATCAACCCAATCATCAAGTCTTATTGGCTCCCTCTTACCCTTTTCCAGAATCTGACTCTCTCCACAGACCTATGTATCAGCAAGGTGAAGTGTGTAGCTGCCTCTTGGCTGCTTCATGTTGCTTCTGGAATCGTGGATGTAATTTATGTGGTCTTCTTTTCCATAGCACTGAGCTATACACTTAAATATGGTTAAAATGGTAAATTTTGTAGTGTGTGTCTTTTGCCACAATAAATTTTTTGGTGCCTCCTCCATCGCACTGAATTACTTTTGGTTTCCAGAATGGTTTTCTATGCTTGGAAGAACAGTGATCTCTATACCACCCTCACCACTTCCCTGGCAAATTCTTCTTTAGTCTTTGAAACTTTGCAGATATTACTTCTTTGGAAAGTCCTCCCTGGTTCCTCTCCTTCCTCCCAATCTATCATAGTTCTTTCCAAGTGAGGCAATTAGCCCTTGAAATACCTCCTGCTCCCTCTGAGTTCCTTGACAGCAGCAACTCTGCTTTATTTACTTACTAGAGGTCTGGTGCACAAAAATTGTGCATGGTAGGGTCCCCAGGCCTGGCGGAAGATCAGGGCTGATCAGGGCCTTCCAGCTGCCAGCTGGGGCCTTCCTCCATTCTGCACCACACCCCAGTCAGTGCATGTCATAGTGAATGATCAAACTCCCAGTCTCCTGGTCAAATTCCCGAGGGGACACTTTGCATATTAGCCATATATATGGCAAATATATATATATATATATATATATATATATATAAAACTCCAGTCATAAGCCAGATCCTGGAAAAGGGGTATCCTATTAATGTTTGCTGAGCTAAGCAACTTTCTGTCCCATCTGCTCCTCTCTCCTTACTTTTCTCAGGGCAGATCTTCCCCTCCCCATGATCCAAAAGGTGAGGACTAATGATAAATTGTTAAGTCAAGAACCAAGAACTGGAAAAATGATCAGATTTGTGGAGAGAGGTTTGTCTGGAGTGGTGGTTCTCAAACGTTATTACTCACAGACACCACTTGAGGAGAATGCTAATACCATTTGAAGTCCAGACCTCACCCCAGTAAGATTTTGCAATTTTAACAGGCTCCTGTGTTCATTCTGATGCAGGTGGCTTCAGAGAAACACCTGGTTGGGAAGATTCTAGAGAGAAGTGGAGTCTCTGACCACTTACCTTTGCTTCTCCTCCACCCGAGGAAGATCATCAATCCCAAAATTGCGAGTATGAGCACGGCCCCCGCCAGTGCCACCCCCACGATCGCTCCCTGAGGCAGGGGCCCAGACGCTGAGGCGCTGAGGCCTTCTGTGGTGCTGCTGCTGGTGGTAGGGATGGTGGTGGTGGTGGGGTCCGTGGTGGTTTTCTCGGTGGCTGAGGAGACAAGAGAAACAAGCAAAATCTTCCTTAGGGGATTGGAGGTATCTGAGTGAAGCTGTCACGTCCTGTTCTCTAGTTGGAGGAACACTGTGGTGGGGAGCAGCCCTCGGAGCTCTCACACAAGGAAGGGGTTAACAAGGTGAAACGCTGAAGGCTTATCACATCCATCATCCAGTTCAAATCCTGAAACTTCCACCGATTATCGATTATCGGTGTGACCTCAGAACCTCATTTCATCACCTACAAATAAGGATAACTAGATCACAGGACTTAAAAAAAATTTATCGTGGCAAAAGACGCACAACATAACATTTACCATTTTAACCATATTTAAGTGTGCAGTTCCGTGGCAGTGAGTGATTTATATCGTTGTGCAACTCTCACCCTCAGCATCTCCAGATCTTTGTCATCTTCCCAAACTGGAAATCTCCCTATTAAATAACTTCCCGTTACCCTCACCCCAGCCCTGACACCCACCATTCTACTGTCTGTGTCGAGGAGTTGACTGCTCTAGTTACCTCATATAAGTAGAATCGAAGAGTACTTGTCTTTTGCAAGATTGTTTTAATAAGTGAGAAAACATCTGTAAAGCACCCAGTACATACTGGAAATATGTTTTTAAAGCGACATTAGTATATATTGAACTTTAGCTTCTACACACAGTATACCTTTGTTGATTTAAAAAAAATACATTTTATTGATATTTTACAGAGAGGAGGAAGGGAGAGAGATAGAGAGCTAAAAACGTGGATGAGAGAGAAACATCGACTAGCTGCCTCTTGCACGCCCCTTACCGGGGATGTTCCTGCAACCAATGTACATGCCCTTGACCGGAATCGAACCTGGGACCTTTCAGTCCACAGACCAACGCTCTACCACTGAGCCAAACCGGTTTCGGCACCTTTGTAGATGTTTAATGTATCATTAAAAAACTGATAATAAGTACTAAGGCACAGGAAAAAAATCTAACTCTAATAAAATCTTTAGGTTAGCATGGGTCAAACTCTCTGTCTACTCTTGTTAGAAATTAATACAGGAGACACAGAGAAGGTACAGGAAGAATAAAACTAAGCCTGTGTATGTAATTCAGGTTGTGAACCACTTAATAAATTATCTAAAACCAGCTCTGTGGTCAAGACAGGTCAGTGGTTTACCCAGGCTGGGAGGAGTGATTCATCACTGCCATAGTTAAAGTTGCCAGCACAAGCAAATCGAGCCCAGCCAGGTGTGGCTTGGCGATTGAGCATCGACCCAGGAACCAAGCGGTCACCAGTTTGATTCCTGGTCGGGGGCATATGCCTGGGTTGCAGGCTCGATCCCCAGTGTGGGGCATGCAGGCGGCAGCCAATCGATGACTCTCTCTCATTATTGATGTTTCTATTTCTCCCTCTCCTTTCCTCTCTGAAATCAATAACAAATATATATATAAAAAAAAGTAATTCAGCTCACCATGCACCCCTTTATGCTGGGGCCTGGGAGAGAGCCCCTCCCTCACTAACCTGGAGACAGATAAGCCACACCTTCTCCTCTTCAAGTTCCCCCATCCCAGTGAGTAATATAGGAAGATCTATTAACAAAGCACACCCCAAGTGGGTTAATATAGGTCAAGACAACAAGATGATCGAGTCAGTAGGTGAGACTGAGTGGCTAAAGGTTGAGAGAGGAGGCTCTGGGATTAAACTGGGTTCCAATTCCCCCTGCACCATGAAGGTGACTTTGTGTAGAGCCTCAGTTTCCCCGTCTGGAACGGGAAGGTGAAAGCGGTTCCTACTATAATTGCGGGGTCGTGGTGCAGGGTAACTGGCGATGCCTACCGAAGGATTCAGGTGGGGCAGGGGCACAGGAAGCGGGAGCCGCCTTGTTGCTGATGCAGAGGGGCCTCTGACAACCAGGACAGAGGGAGAGGGGCCACACAGCGCTGTGTGTGGTGGGAGGGAGGGCTTAGGGGGGTTGCTGTGGGAAACAAAAGGGATCAGAGAATGAAGATGGGAAGAGGGACATGGGAAGGAGAGGAAGGGGATGAAACTGGGGAGGGAGCACTGAGGGCCATGTCCTGGGCAGCAGAGTGAGGAAAGGAAGCAGGGAGACTGGGACAACAGGTACTGAGGTGTTACCAGGGGCTGAGGAAAGGGGTGGGAGATCCTTGGGCTGCTGTTGGGTCCCTCCTGTGTGTGTGAGGCTGAGCTCATGGCTGTGGGGGACACTGACAGGGGCCAGCGGGGGCTCCACCTACAGACACAGGACAAAGGAAAGGCAGGCCACATCCTGTAAAAGCCAAGGCCACCTGGAGGACATGGGGTGCAGGCAGGAGGCAGGGCTGCAGCGCCACTTGGAGCAGGAAGGGAGATAACCAGGTGGGAGGTGCTGAGGCCTGGGGGTGGGGTAGGGGCTGGGTCTGGAGGGGGCAGTGAGGAGGATGGGCAAGGAAGGCAGCCTGAGTTTGGGGGAGAAGAAGGTGAAGAAGGAAAAGCTGGCAGAGGCCTGGGAAGCAGGCGGGGGCAGGGAGAGGAGTCTGAGAGAAAGGTCGGGAAGAGAGGAGCCTGGACCAGTCCTGGGAGACGAGGGCGCTAGGGGCCGGGGCGGCGGGACTCACCTCTGGTGATGGTGAGGTTGGTCCCTTCGATGGACTGCCACACCTGCTCGCCATGGTCCCGTGTGGTCAACCGGACTCGGAAGAAGTACTTAGTCTCATCCTCTCTCCGCAGGTTAGAGATCCGGAGGGAGCCACTCGTCTGGCCCTTTGTCCAGTTCAGGAAGAGGCGGTTTTTAAAATTCTCACGGGTGAACGGCAGGGTTGTGTTGTAGATGAACTTTCCATGGAAGTCTTTCCATCGCCAGGATATACTCATTTTGGGATCGCTGGCTAACTGCCAGGAGTAGCAGAAGGAGAAGGGGATGTCGATGGAGCCACCCTCAGGGGCTGAGAGGTGCTCTGGTTGGTAGACTCCAAAGTTAGGGTTTAACTTGCATTCTGCTGAGCCACCTGGAGGAGGGAGGGAGAGGGAGGGACTTTGAAGCCACTTGGAGGGACCAAGAAGCTAACCCGGCCCATCTGGCACCCTCACCTACGGGCGGAAGTGGGACACATAATAGGACTGTCCCTCTGGCTGGGTGTCCCCCTCTCCAGGCTTGGGGTAGAAAGGAGGGTGAGGGATGTGGGGGACCCAGCACTGTGGGACCAGCCCAACCCATTGCTTGTTGCAGGTGGGAAGCCTGGCTGGCCACAGCCTCTCCCGGGCTCCCCTGGGACCCTGTCAGAGCCAGGGCGTCCTGGCCACTCACCAGCCTGCAGAGAAGCTGCTGGCAGCAGGGGCAGCAGCAGGGGCAGCAGCAGGGGCGGACCCATCGCCTTGCTCTCCTGGGCAGTGAGACAACAAGCAGAGCTAGCGGAGGGCAGGCTCGGTGGAGGGGCGGCCTCAGGCTAGTCTGACCACGGGGAGGGCAGGATCAGGCTCCTTCCGAGGACTGGGGGGTGGGAGCCTTCCCCAAACAGCCTGCCCCAGAACGAGCAGCACTTCCTTTTACAATCTGGCTTCCTTTCTGATATTGCAGAAGAGCTTCCCCTGTGGTCAGTGACCAAGAGCCATGATATGGCCCCGTCCCCATCGTCATGCTGGCAGGTGTGGTCCTGACCTTGGCTGCCGGGGCCTCTCCCTCCCGCCTCAGCTCCCTGTCTCTGCCAGGGACTTTCTCATCTCCTTGGGAGTCAGTCCCATCTCTCTGTCCCTCACTCCCTCTCCTTTTCTCTGCTTCTCTGAGCGCCTCTCAGCCTGTTTCTCTCACTGCGGGGGAAGGGGCAGCAGCAGGACCAGCTCAGGCTCTTTCAGGAGAGGAAAGGCAGCCAGGAGTCTGTCCAGCCTGGGCCCCTGGGAGGGGAGGAGGGAGGCGCTGGTGGAGATGCCCTCCACCCCAGGGGCATCCAGCTGGCTCTTGGGCCCTCGCCCTCCCCTGGCGTTCACGGGCAGAAACAAGACCCGCAGGCCCCAGTCTGTTCCCTCTGCAGCTCACACCCTCGCTGGGGTTGGGAGGTGAGTGTGGGCTGACACTTCCATCTCCCCAGAGAGTGTGCTTTTTGGAGCCACGCCTTCACCCACAGAACTCAGGTGTGGCTCTGAGGGCCTCTGACTTCACCCTTCACGTATGAGACGACCAAGGCTCGAGAGGGTGTGCCCAGTCCATGGCCCTCAAGTGGTGGGTCCAGGACTGGATCCCCACTCTTGCTGAATCCCAGAGCCTCTGGATGCCGGATGCTGGTTGCACCAGAGTCTCTAGGCCTCGGCACCAGATGCAGAGCTCTGAGGCCTAGCTGCAGGAGGCTGTGCTTTTATAATGCTCCTTGGATGATCCCGTCCACCGCTGTGGGAGCCCTGGCTAATCCAGAGTCTTCCCTGGACAGAGGGGGTTAAGCTCAGAGCAGTAATGGGGTCACCCAGTGACAGCCCCTGGGGCCACCCCTACTGGAGGGCACTGCCAGCCTGTGACGGGTGGTGACTCACAGGAGGCTCTGCCCATGGCTCCCCAGACTGAGCTTGGCATCAGCTTGCTGAGTAGACTGTGGGAGTGGGTGGACATGACTGCATCAGAGGAAGTGACCTTGGACCTTTGGAGGTGGAAGCAGCAGACCAACTTCCTTTTCAATCAGTTTCTTCTACATTTCTCCCACAGCCAGCCAGGCAGCTCGCCCCCCTCTCTGTGTCTGCTTTTCATACCCTTCCTGCCAGGCCTGGGAAAGAGGTTTCACATTTGTATGGAGGCCTCTTATCTGACTCAGTCACAAAACATCATTGCCTCATTTCAGCTTCACAACATTCTGTGGGGGGTTTATTGTAATCTCCATTTTACCCACAGGGAAGTTGAGGCGCAGAGCTTAACGTCATTCAGTCCTCTGGGCTGTGAAAGATGCTTGGGTGGCCTGGCCAGCGTGGCTCAGTGGTTGAGCGTCAACCTATGAACCAGGAGGTTTGGGTTTGATTGCCACTCAGGGCACATGCCCGGGTTGTGGGCTCAGTCCCCAGTGTGGGGTGTGCAGGAGGCAGCCGATCAACAAGTCTCTCTCATCACTGATGTTTCTATCTCTCTCTCCCTCTCCTATTCTCTCTGAATTCAATTACAAATTTTTTTAATTAAAAAAATAAAATCTCAATTTAAAATGAGCTAAATATTTGAATAGATATTTTGTGAAAGCAGATATATGGGTAACTAATAAGCATGAGAAGATGGTAATACCATTAGTCATTGGGGAAATGCAAGTGACCACCACCATGAGGTGCCATCAAACACCTGGTAAATGACTAACATTAAAGAGCTGACCAGACCACCTGTCCGCAAGGATGTGGAGCAACTGGAACTCTCAGACACCACGGGGGGTGTGTGTATGTGTGTGTGAAATGGCACCATCACGTTGGCCGTTCCGTAAAAGTTAAGCACACACCTAACATATGACCTAGTCATACCGCTCACCAGTATGGCAGTGCTGACCAGCAAGGCCAGCACCACCTGGGAACTTGTAAGACATGCTCACTCTCAGGTCCCACCTTGACCGGTGAGGTTGAGAACCACCAGAGTTTGACTGAGGGCCTGCCTTGTGTGCTCCTTTAATTTTCACAGCAATTCTGTGAGATGCAGGAATTTCATTCTCACCTCACAGAGAGAGAAACAGACACTCCAAGAGTTTCCCGCTCTCCCATCTCCTCTCTTCCTCTGGCGTGTGAACCTCCCTCAGGTCTATGGGCCTTGTGAGCTGGATGCTTAACCCACTGATTGCTCCCAGACCCTCACAGCTTATCCTCCCTCCCTCCCCCCTCCACCCACAGCCTTTCGCAGAGAACGGTGATCATTGTGCCTCATTCAGCTGCTGCTCACCAAGGTCTGGGGAAGCAAAGAGTGCGGTCCCTGAGGTGGGGCAGGCCCGGGAGCCATGGCCCAGTGACATGCCATCTCTGAGGGACAGGAGAGGAGGAGAGACTCGGGGGACAGTCTTGGTCCCTGGCCTTCCCCATAGTCTGTGCCTCTGCTGACGTCCCCCTCTTTACTTCCCCTGTTTTCCCTCAGGGCAGGGGACCCGAGAGGGTTCATCCTGGCCCGGGGGGGGGGGGCGGGGGGCGCAAGCCTGCAGTGAGCCCTCCAGGAGTCAGAGTCCCGCTGGGAAGGGAAGACTCGCCAAGTGACACACGTAGAGAAGGCCCAGACCCCAAGTTAGAGCTGAAACAGGCAAGGATGACCCTCCCACTTTTTGGCTGCCGGGAGCTTTGCAATTGTATTAAAGATGTTTTCTTAGTCACTGTATCCTTTTTAATGTTTCTTTATTTTTTTAAATTTATTTTTGAAAGTATTACAGATGTCCCCTCTCCCCCCCCCGCCCCCCCCCCACCCCCCCATTGACCCTCTCCGCCCCACACCGGCCCTCCCTAGCCTTTGCCACATCACTGTCTGTGTCTCTGGGCTATAAATTCCTCACCTCTCACCCCCATCTTCCCTCTGAAATTCTTCAGTCTGTTCATGGTCCTGTGTCTCTGGATCTATTTTCTTCATCAGTTTATTTTATTCATTAGATTCCACATATGAGTGAGATCATGTGATACTTATCTTTCTCCTACTAACAATATATTAAAAAGGTCAAATGGGATTTATTCTGGGGATGCAAGGCTGATACAATATTCACAAATCAACAAGTGTGATACATGACATAAACAAATTGGAAAACAAAAAATCACATGATCATATCAATTGATGTAGAAAAAACATTCGATAAAATCTGACACCCTTTTTTTTGATGAAAACTCTCAGTAAAGTGGGAATAGAGAAATCATACCTCAACCTAATAAAGGTCATATATGACAAACCTACAGCCAACATCATACTCAATGGGCAAAAATGAAAACCATTTCCCCTGAGAACAAAAATGATTGTTTTCTTTGTTGTTTTTTAAAAATATTTTTTATTCATTTCAGAGAGGAAGGGAGAGAGAGAGAAAAGTCAATGATAAGAGAGAATAATTGGTGGGTTGCCTCCTGCATGCCCCACACTGGGGATTGAGCAGGTGACCTGACCAGGAATTGAACCATGACCTCCGGGTTCAAAGGTTGATGCTCAACCAGCCTTTGATATTTGCTGTATCCTTGATGCTCTGACATCCAGGGCCTCACTGACCAGGGAGAGATTGCTCCTCCCAGGGCCGCCCGATTCTCAGACCCAACAATGGACTTGCCGAGGAGCAGGCCTTTCATATGCAAGCCTCCAAGTCCAGAGCTCAGAATCCATCCTCCTCCTCTCTCTGGCTCGCGGGCTCCCGGAGGCTAATATTCGGTTACTTTAGTCACCCAGGGCCATCCAGACACCAGACAGCGCGGGACAGCCCTGATCCCCGGGGCCTGCAGAGACCATTCAAACTGGCCACTCCCAACCCTGCTCTCCCTGCCAGGCTTCCCTGCTGTCGTTTCCCCGGGCTCCCCCTGCCTTACACCCACGCTAGTCCCAGGCCGCGCCTCCTGTTTTTAGGGATCTGTGAGTATCAACTTCTTTCCCTGTGACAGTCTTTCTTATGTTTGTGTGTCTTACCATAACATGATTTAAACAAATCTAGGGTGCATTTTTAAATAACACAACTCCCCCAGCCGCCTCAGGAGCGAGGCAGGGTCTGTGAATGGTCCTCATTTTGCACAGGAGGGAACTGAGGTCCTGAGTGAAATTATGAGTCTCAACGGAGGTCACATGGCCAGTGATCGTCTGCTGTGCGGCCGGGGCTGAGCCCAGCGTGCACGTCCGCGCTGCTCCCCCACCAGGGACCAGAGTGACCTGGGCATAAAGCAGCCGAGGGCTCCTTTGCCGTGCTGCATGCCTGCGCACACGGAGGCGTCTGAGGCCTGACGGGGTACGGCTCCTGCAGCTTTGGGGCCTTGTCACCTGGTGGTGGGTGGGGCAGTCAGTGCTGACCAGCGTGTTGAAATATAGTGGCAACCATAATTTGGTAAAAACTGCTGTTTGAATTTTAACCCTGCTAAGTCTGGCTCCTGCCTGATTAAACATGGAATACTTACCTCAGCTTCCAGGTGGAGACCTGGAGGCTGAGGCAATTCTCCCTTGCCTGGGACCAGGAGCACAGGAGATTGATTCCCACCAACTCAGTAGCTTCGGGGATAGAAACTGTAGATAACCTTTAGAGACTAACCGCTGAGCTCTGCTTCTGTGTTATCGGCTATCGCAAGATAGGGCCACATTCCAATGTCCAGCAGGATGTGACTAGCAACGACCCTGCGGGCTGACCCTAGTCTTTAGAATGTAGTCTTTAGGATTTAAAATTAAAACAAAGGAAAATTCCTGTGGTTTGAACCTTTAAAAGGGACTGCCTACCTCTGAAGCGGCGGTCGTGTGGGGTCCACCTGAGTGTGGTGCTCTCGCGGCTGTCCTGGCCAGATAGTTCAATAAATTCTTGCCTGCTTTTTAATCAATCATCAGCCTCCGGTGGTCTTATTCTGAACCCAGGGTTCAACCCCACAACAGTGTATGGGAGGAACGGAGAGGTCTTTATAGGGTGGGTGTCAGGCGATAAGGTCCATGTAGCTTTCCAGGCAGCGGACAGTGCTTTCCCAGTTACCTCATTCTGTCCTCACGTGCACCCCCTGAGGAAGATGCTGTTGTTGTCTCCACTTTACAGAAGAGAAACCGGCTAGGGGAGGTGAGTCATTTGCTACAGCTGTCCGGCTCCAGAGCCTGCCATCTGTAGTTTCTGCCTCTGTCACATTCATACTTCATTTGCCATGTGACTGAGACTCTCACACTTCATCCTCCTTCTCGTGCCTGCATCTCAGCTCTCGTTCAGTCTGACAAAAGCGATTGAGCTTCTAGGAGGTGAGATGAGAGGCTGAGAACCAGCAAGCAAAGGGTGACTCCTGACTTTGATGAGTGCCCAGACTGGGAGAAGAGAAGGGGATTTACAAAGAAGGAAACAGGAGATCCTGCCTCCCTCCCCCTCAGAGCAGTGCTGTGCTGGTCAGCATGCAACAAACAGCTTTCCAGAAAGAAGTGCTGACTGTAGCATGTGCCAATGTCCATGGCGTAGAAACTTCCACAGTACCGTTTAACTCCTGCATGGACTGCATGTTTGTGTCTCCCCCTCCCACTCCACCCCTAAATTCATGTGTTGAAGCTTTAACCTCCCAGTGTGGCTATATTTGGAGATGGCATCCCTAAGGAAATAATTAAGGTTAAGTGAAGTGGGAGAGGGGTGGGTGCTGGCTGATCCAATAGGCATAGGTCCTCATATGCAGTGACACCAGAATGCCCCTGATCCAGTGGATAGAGCATCGATCTGCGGACTGAAAGGTCCCAGGTTCGATTCCAGTCAAGGGCACATCCCTTGGTTGGGGGTACATCTCCAGAAGAGGGTGTGCAGGAGGCAGCTGGTCGATGTTTCTCTCTCATCATTGTTTCTAGTTCTCTATCACTCTCCCTTCCTCTCTGTAAAAAAGCAATAAAAAATATATTTAAAAAAAAGAAACTACTTTTACCCTTTCTCTGAGGATAATCCATGTGAGCACATTGCCACTGCCCTCAAGCCAAGGAGAGAGGCCTCACAATGAAACCTACCCTGCTGGCCCTCTGACCTTGGACTTCCCATCCTTAAGTACCGTGAGAACATAAGCTACCTGTCTGTGGTATTGCTGTGAAAGCTGAAACAGACTAATGTAACTACCAGTGTGAAGTCATTGAATGCAGGGCTGGAAAGAAATGCACAGTAGTCATGATATAGCACTCCCACCATGCAGCTATTAACCTTACGTGCATAGATTATACTAAAATATGAGTAGGAAGTGATGAGCTTCCTTCATTTTTGATATAATTTATCTGTAATTTTATGTTTAATTTTTCTTTAACTATTTTCAAGTGTACAGTTCAGCCAAAACCGGTTTGGCTCATTGGTAGAGCATCAGTTTGCGGACTGAAAGGTCCCAGGTTTGATTCCGGTCAAGGGCATGTACGTTGGTTGTTGGCACATCCCCAGTGGGGGCTGTGCATTAGGCGGCTGGTCGATGTTTCTCCCTCATCGACGTTTCTGGCTCTCTAGCTCTCTCCCTTCCTCTCTGTAAAAAATCAATAAAAATATAAAGTGTACAGTTCACTGGCATTAAGTACTTTCGCATTGTCATGTGCATATTATTTAATTTACTAATGGCTGTGTTTGACAACAGGCTCACCATGGCCTTCTATGACAACAAGGGCATATCCCCCAGGGCTTTATGGCAATTGGGTCCAGGCCCCGTGGGGCAGGCTGTGGGGAAAAGCACTCTGTGGGGGCAGAAGGATGCTAGTGATGAGATCCCGCATTACAGGTTAGGAGTGGCACTGGTGTTCAGTTGTATGAGCTATTTTTTTTTTAATATATATTTTATTGATTTCTAAGAGAAGAAGGGAGAGGGAGCAAGAGATAGAAACATCAATGATAAGAGAAAATGATTGCACATCTAGAGGAAATGATGAACAACTAGACTGATGAACAAAAACAGACCCAGAGAAAGAGAAGCAGCGATCAGACTCTCAAACCTCAGAGGGAAAGTAGGGGAGGGTGGGGGTAAGGGGGAGAGATCAACCAAAGGACTTGTGTGCATGCGTATGGTGCGTATGGGCCTGGCCAGTGGCCATGGACAATGGGGGGGGGGGGGAAGGTGTGTGTGTGTGAGGGCATATGTAGGGAGGGGTTTGGGATGGGATTGGGGGATGAGGAAAATTATGTGATACCATAATCAATAAAAAAAAATTAAAAAAGGAAAAGAGAAAATGATTGATAGGCTGCATCCTGCATGCCCCCCATTGGGGATCAAGCCCGAAACCCAGGCATGTGCTCTGATCAGGAATTGAACCATGATCTCCTGGTTCATGGGACACTCAATCACTGAGCCACACCGGCCGGGTTGCCTAAGTAAGTTCTTTATACATAGTGGATATTAACCCCTAGTTGGGGGTGCTGTTTGCAAAGATCTCCCATACAGTTGATTGCCATTAAAAAAAAAATAATATATATATATATATATATATATATATATATATATATATTATTGATTTTTCACAGAGAGGAAGAGAGAGAGATAGTTAGAAACATCGATGAGAGAAAATCATCGATCAGCTGCCTCTTGAACCCCCTACTGGGGATGTGCCTGTAACCAAGGTGCATGCCCTTGACCGGAATCGAACCCGGGACCTTTCAGTCTGCAGGCCAATGCTCTATCCACTGAGCCAAACTGGTCCCCGCGCCATTTTGTTTTGATGGTGATTTTTTTTGTTATGCATAAACTTTTTAGTTTAATATAGTCCCATTCATTTATTTTTGCCTTTACTTCCCTTCCCTTAAGTATTCTTTGATGAATGATTGGCTAAGGAAGATGTGTACATCAGTGCACATCATAGTGACCGGTCGACCATTCGGTCATTATATATAAAAGTCTAAGTGACTGAATGACCGAATGACTGGTCAACCGGTCACTATGATGTGCCCTGACCACCAGGGGGCAGATGCTCAATGCAGGAGCTGCCCACTGGTGTTCAGTACACTCCCACAGCCAACCTTCCATGGCTAGCCAACCTCCTGCAGTCTCTCCCCACTATCCCCCTAGCTGCCCCCAATTGGCCCCAATGGGGACTGGGTGAGACAGCCCCATTGGCCCCTGACTCCCCGCCAGGCCAAGGGACCACCCATGCATGGATTCATGCACCAGGCCTCTAGTATACACAATAGAATACCACTCAGCCATTAAAAAAAAAAATGAAATGCTTCCACTTGTGATAACATGGATGGATCCTAAGAATATCATGCTAAAGGAAACAAATCAGGCAAAAAAGTAAAGAACTGTATGATTTCACTCATATGTGGAGTATAAAACTGAAAACAACAAATGAACAAATAAGACAAACAAAAACTCATAGACACAGGCAGCAGTGGGGTGGTTACTGGAAGGAAAAGGAAGTGGGAAGGTAATAAAGGATAATGGATTCAAATATATGGTGATGGAGAAGATTTGACTTTGGGTGGTAGGCACACAGTGCAATATATAGATGATGTATCATAGATGGTGTACACTTGGAATCTGTATGGTCTTACTAACCAATGTCACCCTAATAAACTTAATGAACAACAACAACAGAAGACTTACCAGAGCCTGGGGTCAGGGTAGGGTCCCTCTTGCCTGACTCCAGGGATGGTGCTGACCCCAGTGCCTGCCAAGGAGCCCTCCCTGCACAGTTCTCTCCCCTCCTCTGGGTCTGGGGTTCTGGTAACTACTCTCTAGGCTGGGAGTGGAGGAGCAGGCTTGTTGGACTGGCCTTGGGCCACCATATGTCTCTTCTAATGTTCCTGCACCCTGCCCCGCCCTTCCTTTAGAGCTACCCCCTTCAGGGACGTCTTCTAACTGCCTTTGTCTGAGAGAGCCAGGCACGGAGTCAGGGCCTGCCCTGCTTCCAGACTGGGTACAGGCCCGTGGAGTGTGAATTCGATGTTGGGAAAGGGTGGTGGACACAAAGGGAAACGGGCTCAGTGGCCGTGTGTGTGTGTGTGTGTGTGTGTGTGTGTGTGTGTGTGTTTTATTGCAGAAAACCCTGCTATAGGAGAGGAGAGCCATCATGTAGCCTGGAAAATTAGACGGGAAGAAAAGAGGTTTATAGTCAACCAAAAAAATTGTGTATCATATTTGTTCACTCTTGGACCTGAGGTGCATGGGATAAAATAAATCTCCAAAAAACAACCCCAATGCCCGTGTTTAATGCAATGGAAGTTCAGTCCTGGATTGTACAATGTTCCAGTGTGGCTCTCCCCGTACAGTGCTTCTTGAGCATCTCTCTTCCAATTGTTGATTCAAGGACCTAGACTCCTTCAAGCTTCTTTGCAGCTTCATGTCCTTTAGTCCTTTAGGGAAATGGAAATACAGATAGCATGGAGGATTGCACAATATATTATTTTGTATTTTAATCAGTGTATGCTTAATTTATAGTAGGTCCTTTTTCATATCCTCGAAAGTCTCACTAAATTTATTGGCCTTTTCTAGGAAATTCTTGAAAAATGTTATAACTGTGGTTTTGAACTGTATATCCAGTAGTTTGCTTTCCTCCATTTCTTTCATTTGTGACCTGTTTCTTTTATTTATTTATTTATTCATTTATTTTAAATTAATTAATTAATTTTATTGATTATGGTCTCACATAGTTGTCCATATCCCCCCATTCCCATCCCAAACCCCTCCCTACATATGCCTCCACTCCCTGTTGTCCATGGCCACTGGCTAGGCCCATACGCATGCACACAAGTCCTTTAGTTGATCTCTTCCCCTTACCCCCACCCTCCCCTACTTTCCCTCTGAGGTTTGAGAGTCTGATTGCTGCTTCTCTTTCTCTGGGTCTGTTTTTGTTCATCAGTCTATGCTGTTCATTATTTCCTCTAGATGTGTGAGATCATGTGATCCAAGAAATACCCTTGTAAGAACCTAAACTGCAACAAGCCATAATGGTTATGCTGAGAAGCAAATGAATTAGTCTGTAGTGAATTCCTTTCTCGGCCAACAGTTCTTTTGCATCCCAATTTCAATGTCAAATAGTTCCTTATGTGTACATGTCAGCCATGATATTTCAGATCTGGTTGGTGGACAAATGGTGGTAATGCAGGTCCGACCGTCTCTGGTTTGCTCCTGGGCATCCTTCAGCAACAGGCAGCTGCTGTCTGCTGGTATGGCAAGGTGTCGTCAGCATCTTCCATCTCTGAGTTGTGTCTCTTCTCTCTTCATGGCTGGAGCGCTTCAGTCTATTCCTCTCTGTTACAGGATTCCAGATGGTCTTGAAATTGTTTTCTAAAAATATACAAACATATTCTCTACCAAAAGTTAATAAAGGAATATTTTCTTTAAATTTGATTTGGGATTCTTTCCCCCCCTTCCCCCCAAATAGTTTCCCCCTGGCTTGTTTTGACACCATGTGTGTCTTTTCATGGGTATCTTGCTGTTAGTGTTTCGAATGAAGGTTAATTTTCTAAAGTACAATTTTTTTATATGTAAATTATTCTCAGGATATTTTTCCTTACATGATATTCTTCCACTGTCACCCCCTTTTTTACTTTAAATAATAGGAGACTTTTGGAAATATTATAATGTAGTCTTGATAGCTTTTACATTTTAACTTATTTGCGCTACACTATGACTGCTTTAGGTTCATAACATGTTGTGGAATTTTACCATGGGACGCTCTGCCAACAAGAATTTTTGTTAACACTTTCCAGTCCAGTCAAGTCAAGTGACCTATTTCTTTGTCTCCACATTTTGGCTGCTTCCCTATGCTGATAGAGTGGCTTTGTGTGCTAGGTGTCCTATAGGGCACAGTGGCTCAGCCTCCCCAGTTACCTGAGGTGGACACTCTTGGTGCACCCCTTTGTGGACTGTGTGCACAGTCTTGTTGTAGTTAAGCCTTGATCTTTGTTGGTATCACTGGGAGAAATTGACCTCCAGGCCAATTGGTTATGAGGATCAGCTGTGTCTACTTCTGTACTGAAGACACACTTATGGGGCGAGACGTGCTTCAGTGGGGCTTCGGTGCTCACTGAGTCTGCTCCCCTCTTTGGATGTAAAGAGTTATCATCTGGATGATCTCACTCTGACCACTGGGTACATTGGCTTTTGGATCTCCAAGGAGGTACAAAGATCTGCAGATTCCTCCTCTTTGTTTGGGGTTTGGAGGTGCCCAGATGAAGCCCAGCTGTGAAGCAATGCAAGCTGCTGTGGAGCCTTCTGGGGCTCTCTAACTCAACTGCAGTATGTTAGGTTTTAGATTGCAAAAGGCCAGGCCATTCATATGCAAAAGCCTCTGCACAAAACTTGGTTGGGGTTGTAAATTGGGTGGAGCAGGGTCTCAGGGAATCACCAGGGTGGAGCAAACAACGGATAACTGTCAGCCCTGCCCTGAAGTGGTCCCCGGGTTTCTGTGTCCCTCAGCCAGTGCAGGAACAATGATTGCTGTGACTACCTCAGAGAGAAAGCAACCCTTGTGTTCCTGCCCAATGCCAGACAGTCCAGTTTCTTCCCATTTGAGTTTTAGTCCCCAGAGTCTCTCCCAGAACTGGAATTCAGAGCAGTCAGGAGCTTGTATCTCCCTCCCAATTGAAAAAGACAACAGCATACTCAGTTGCCAGCCCTTTTCTGCGTGCACCTCTGCACCTCCTCCCAGTCTCAGTGTGCTTTTCTCTTTTCTTCTAGTTGTACAACTTCCACTCAGCCAGCCTTCCTGTGGTTCTGGATGATGTCCATTTTGTCTTTTAGTTGCAGTTTTGATGTGGTTGTGCAAGATAGCAAGTTCAGGTGTTTACTTATGCCACCATCTTAATTCCCCTAATTATTTTTTGATTCAAGAGCTATTTAAGAATGTTTCTCCACTCCCAGCCAGCGTGGATCAGTGATTGAGTATTGACCCATGAGGTCACAGTTTGATGGTCAGGGCACATTCTCCAGGTTGTAGGCTCAATCCCTAGGAGGGGGCATGCAGGAGGCAGCCAATTGGTGACTCTCTTTCATGTTTGATGTTTCTAGCTTTCTTTCCCACTTCCTTCCTCTTTCTAAAATCAATAAAAACATATTAGAAAAAGAAGAATGTGTCTCTTCATTTTCAAATACATGCAGTTTTATATTTTTGTCCCATTAAAAACAACATAGCATTGTTCAAACACAATTCATATGCCATGCAATCCACTCAATTGAAGTGTATAATTCAATGATTTTTGGTATATCACATTATTAATTTAATATACAATATATTAATTTGATATATTTTATTAATTATATAATAAAAAACTTGTGGTAAAATACATATAACACAATGTTCTATTTTAACTATTTTTAGTGTAAAATTTAGTGCCATTACTTATACTCACAATGTTGTACAACCATCACCATAATCTATTTACAAAACTTTTCATCACCCCAAACAAAAACATTTTTCTTTTGCCTGTGGATATCCAGTTGTCCAAGCACCATTTACTGAGGAGAACTTGTATAGTTTTTTAGTGTGTAGGGATATATATATATATATATATATATATATATATATATATAATTTTTCATAGCCTCAATAGAATTTATATTTTACCACTTTAAGTGAATTGAAGAAAATTTACAACCATATAGATTCCTCTTTAATATGGTGTTTCCAATGCCATTTACATTTAAAAAAACTTGATTGTGTGTTTGGATCTACCCTGTGTATGTCATACCCCTTCTCTCTTCCTCCTCCTATCCCCTGCCCCTGGGCCATTCTGAGACTGGGGTGGGGACTCTACACTATAGTTTAGTTCTCAAAGCTTTTTGTATGTTTTTATGGATCAGGTCCCCATGTATGCATACCTTGGAGGTGGGCCTGGGCTTTATATGCAGCTTATGGAACCCCTTTCTCAAATTTCCTCTTTTTATTGTTTTTATTTTTTTTAAAAATAAATCTTTATCGTTGAAAATATTACATATGTCCTTCTTTTTCACCCATTGACCCCTTCCAGCCTGCCCCCACCCCTACCCCAGGTCTTCAGCACCTTATTGTGTGAGTCCATGGGTTATGCATATATGCACTCAAGGTCTTTGGTTGAATACCTCCCATCCATCCACCCTCCCCGCCTTCCCTCTGAGATTCCACACTGTTTCATGCTTCCATGTCTCTGGATCTGCTCTGTTCATTAGTTTATTTTGTTACTTAGATTCCACATATGAGTGAGATTGTGTGATACTTATCTTTCTCTGACCGACTCATTTCACTTAGCATGATATTCTCCAGGTCCCTCCATGCTGTCTCACGGAGTAAGTGAGTCTTCTTTTTCACAGCTGCAGAGCATTCCATGGTATAAACGTACGGCAGCTTTTCTATCCACTCATCACCTGGTGGGCACTTGGGCTGTTTCTGGATCTTAGCTATTGTAAACTGTGCTGCTATGAACGTAGGTAGGGGTGCAGATGTTCTTTCTGATTGGTCTCAAACTTCCTCCTTTTAAATACAGAAACTCGGGGTTTTAGTTTTCTCACTTACTTCTAATTATGCACTTCCTGTGACTGTATCTTCCTCTTGGGGAAGAAGTGGGAGGTCAGGCCGAGTAAAAAGCCACGGGATTTCCCCCACTTTTTTCAACTACAAGTGCTCCCCTTTGCCCTTTTTTACGGTCAGAGAAAAGGATTTTTTCTTTCTCCTAGTTTTTCTGTCACTGTGGTCATGCCTGGTGCTGATGCTGCTATGTTGCACTACTGTTGTCACATGGCGTTCGGGACACAGACTCTCCCTGAGGGTTCTTGTCCTACGAAGTTTGAAGAATAAAGTTCGCACACTAAAAGATTTTTAAGCAACCACTGTAGAAGTTTATTGTAAGTTTACACAGACTCCCCCTGGGGCCCTAGCTGGTTTGGTGCAGTGAATGGAGCATCGGCCTATGGACCAAAGGGTCCTGGATTCGATTCCAGTCAAGGACATGTACCTTGGTTGCAGGCTCTTTCCAGGCCTGGGCCCTGGTCGAGAAGATGCAGGAGGCAACCAGTAGATGTATTTGTCTCTCTGTCTTTCCCTCTCTTCCACTCTACCTAAAAATATGTCCCTCTCCTGCTGGCCAACCTCTTGCATCCCTCCCTGGCCCCTGTCATGACCAGTGGGGTCCCTCAGCCTGGCTTGAGTCCTCTTGCAATCCAGGACCCTCCAGGAGGTGTCGGAGAGCCAGTTTCAGACTGATCCCACAGGCCAGGCCAAGGGACCTATTGGCACACAATTTCATGCACCGGGCCTCTAGCTTTATATAAATACTAGGGGACCAGTGCACAAAATTCATGCATGGGGATGGGGGTGTATCCCTCAGCCCAGTCTGCACCTTCTCCACTGGGACCCCTAGAGGGATGTCTGATTGCCTGTGAAGGCCCAATCCTACTGGGGTTGAGCCTAAATGTCAGTCAGACATCCCTCTCACAATCCAAGACTGCTGGCTCCCAACTGCTTGCCTGCCTGCCTACCTGATTGCCCCTAATCACTTCTGCCAAAAGCCTGATCACCCCTAACCACTTCCCTGCCAGCCTGGTTGACGCCTAACTGCTCCCCTGCCAGCTGGATTTCCCTTAACTGCCCTCCTCTGCCAGACCAATTGCCCCCAACTGCCCTTCCCTGCAGGCCAGGCGTGGTCACCTCCAACTGTCCTCCCCTACAGGCTTGATCTCCCCCAACTGCCCTCCCCTGCTGGCCATCTTGTGGCAACCATCTTGTGTCCACATGGGGCAGCCATCTTTGACCACATGGGGGCAGCCATCTTGTGTGTTGGAGTGATGGTCAATTTGCATATTACTCTTTTATTAGATGGGATGTCTACACAGAGAGATCCCGTTATTCCTATTCATAGCACCCTGATCTTTTAACCACTGTAATGCTTGTCTGTTTATTTACCACACGGCCGTTTCCCAGGTGAGCCAGCTGACCCATTCACAGATGCGGGAGTGGAACTGTCTAAGGGCCCAGCTATGGGAATTCCAGATGTCGCAGCTGCACCATCAGATTTGAAATTGGAGAGTCTCTCCTGCCCATGACTAGACCAACAGCTCTAGAATCTTCCGTAAGGATGGGGATTGGAGCCACAGCCTGCGGTTTCTCTCTGGGGTCTGGGAGAGTCCACAAACACAGGAGACTCAGCTCTACCCTGTCCCTTTCAGCCCCGACCGCACCCCAGCCAGAAGTCTTCTCCCTGCGTTTCGGGCGGAGTCCTCGGACCCCCCTTGTCTGATTTCCTCTCTCCAGGCCCAGGCCCAGGCCGGTCACAGTCGCAGGCTCCAGGCCACCTCAGCTGAGCTGGATGGGCGCCCTGAAGGGGCTGAGGGTGAGGTCCCTACCCGCCGGCAAATGGGGCCGCATACCGGGCAGTGGTCTTGGCATCCAGGTCCCAGCAGCCCTTCTGGGCCTGGGCTCACCCGGCAGGTGTCCAGAGGGGCCTGTGGGCGGGAAGGCGGCTGCTGGGCACCTCGACCGACCTCCTGGGGTTCGGGTCCCGCAATGGCCCTGAGGGCTCAGGGCTCAGAGCGCAGGGAGCGCAGTGGTGGGCGGATGGAGAGGGGAGGGGGATGGAGAGGGGACTAAAGGGAGCTGAGGCGAAGGGGCAGGACCTGGGGGAGGGCTGGGACGGTGGGGGTGGGAGGAGCCCGGGAGCGGCTGGGGCTGGACCATGAAAAAGGGCTCGGCTGGGGATGCGCTGCTGGACCGCTGGTGCAGACAAAGGCGGGGAGGGGGTGGGGATCGCGGTGTCGTGGCGAGTGGGTCACAGCTCTGTGAAGCCCAGACGCCTCCCAGGATCCTGTTCTCCTGGGCAGAGTGCCCTCTTTCGCTGGGCACCTCCAGGGGGGTCAGCGGAGGGCGGCTGCATCCCCCTCTCCCGCCTCCCAGTCCCTGGTAGTCACTCTGCGCATCCCTATCCTCTCTCCTCCTCCCCCCCACTCCCTCCTCAGCTGTCTGTTAAATAGATTTATTGAAAATCCCTGCCCCTTGGGGTTGTGTAAGTCCTGGATAAGATTCCCCGGGCCTCGTTGCTGGGTACTTGGCCCTGGTGTATACAGTCTCCATCCCTCGGGCCTCATCACCTTATCATGTGCCAGAGGAGCCAAGCGAGAGCCCCGGAGAGGAGAGGGAGGTAAGCCCTGGGTCCCGCAGGCCCTGGATTCAGACCCAGCTCAGCTCACAGAGCGCGCCTTGGATTACGGATGGCTGTCTGTGGAGGCGAAGGGCTGATGCAGGACTGACCCCTGAGCAAGTCCTCTCTCTCTGGGGCCTCACTTCCCACATTTGTTGAACAGACGTGAGCGTGTGCTCCCAGACGGGGTCTGAGAAGGGAGTCTGCTCTGCTGCCCCCGCGCTGTGTCCAGCGACATCCCCACGATGTAGGCTGTTCTCTCAGCTGGTCCCTTCGGCGCGGACAGTGGGGGGCACGCCAGCTGTGAAGACTTCCTGGGTCCCCAGGTTTTTGGTTCTATGGACCCCGCGAGCAGCTGGCCACGCCTCCCGAGCTTGCTTGTGAAAGACAGGCTCAGGCCTGAGGACCGCTCCCCCAGCTCACTTTTACTTATTTATTTATTTTAAAAAATATATTTTATTGATTTTTTACAGAGAGGAAGGGGAGGGATAGAAAGTGAGAAACATTAATGAGAGAGAAACATCGATCAGCTGCCTCTCGCACTGGGGATGTGCCCGCAACCAAGGTACATGCTCTTGACCGGAATCGAACCCGGGACCCTTGAATCCAACACTGAGCCAAACTGGTTTCAGCTCCCCCACTCACTTTCAGAGAAGTGGTCTGGCTGGGAGCTGGCTGGGGACTGGGGTTCCTCAGAGCTCCCCTTGTTCCATGAACATTCTCCTCCTGCAGGCCTCACTGCCCCGCAAACCTCCGTCCCGCTCCCAACACGATCCCAGGACTGCTGGGCCCTGAGCCACCCCCTCCTTCACTGATTCTCTCACTCCTCAGGGACCTCTGCAGTCCCACCTTTCTCCCTAAATCCTGGCCCGCAGGGACCACTGAGCTGGCGAGACGGTGCGGAGGGCTTCTCAGAGGAGGAGGAGGAGGAGGAGCACTTGCTGAGGGAGGCAGGCCCGACAACCCCTTCTCCACCCCCCCTCCCCCTCTGGTCCATCCTCTTCCTAGTGAGTATGGAGTTGGTGGCTAGCCGGGCCTGGCTCCTGGGAAGGCCACTCCGAGCATGTCTGGAAGGGTAAGCTGGCTGCTAGAAAATGTTGTGGTTGGACACAGCCTCTGGCCAGGCCTCCCTGAGCCACACAGAGGCAGAGGTGGCTCCTAGCTGGACAGCTCGGACGGACTCCCCGGGATTTCTCACCTGCAAGACCAAGGACGAGGCCAAGGGGCAGGTGTCCCCGCCGCCCTCCGAAAGGCTGGGGGTAGCTGAGCCTGGCTCCAGGACTACCCCCTTCCTGTGGAGCCTCTGGGCTTCCAGCGCTCTCACCACGTTGTCTCATGTGGCAAACGCGTGGCGAGGCCGGGCTGCTGGGCCTGTGACGGAGGGAGAGCCGCCTCCTGGATGGGAAGACTAGTGGGAGGGGAGGGTGTGTTCAGTCCCTGTGTCGAATGGGCCTGCCTGCCAGGGGCTGGGGGAGTAGTCCTGGTGCCCAGTAGCAGGAGAGGAGCAAGAGGAAGCTACTGTGGGCAGATGTGAGATGGGTTCCCTGCCTCTGAGAGCGTGTGTGTGTGTGTGTGTGTGTGTGTGTGTGTGTGTGTGTGTGTCTGTGTGTGTGTGTGTGTGTGTGTGTGTGTGTGTGTGTGTGTGAGGGCTTCATCCCCAGGCATCTCAGGGAGCCCTGTTGTAGGGACACCAGGTCAGACTCAGGGTTTTTTCTCAGGCTGAAGCCCCAGAAGCCCTTGTGCTGGCCCAGGGCATGGTGGGATTTGAACGTGGACTATCCTGGCTGGGGCCATCAGACACCCAGTCCTGTCAGTCTCACCTGCTGTCCCTCAGCAAGGCCTGCAGGGCCAGGAGTCACCAGCCTGGCATGGCTCCCCCAGCCCAGGACACTCCTCTGGTGGGGGATAGGGGATCTCCCGTACCAGGCGCTCCTCCCTCTGATTCTAACCTGGCTCCTGCCTCCAGGGCTCGGAACTGCCTCTAACCTCTGAAGCTCCCAAAGAAGACAAGGCCCAGCCAAGACCCCAGTCAAATAAACCATTTTTGTTGCCTTAGTTATCGACAGAGCAGGAAACTACCTGGGACGGGTTTTGTCACCTCTCATGCACACGTGTGCTCACACAAGCACACGCGCTGGCCACATCCGCAGCAAGTGGGCCCTGGCCGGGTGTGTGTGGACTTATTAGAGGCTCAATAAGATGCGCAAACACCAATGGGAGGGGCCCCAGAGGCCTGGGAGGGGAGGAAGGTCGAGTGGACTCGGGGGCCCCCTCTCATTAAACTCCTAAACGCCCCTCCGTGGCTCTGGGCTGCAGAGGCTCAGGGAAGGGGGTGAGGTTGGGGCAGATGTGGGGAGGCCTCTTTCCTGCCTGAACGTAGAGTCCGTTCTCAATGGAGACGAAGCTGCCGCGAGCAGAGGCTGGCAGGGGCGCCCGCGGGGCAGGGTGCTGCGCTGTGTGGCTGGGGATCGGCTCCCTCCTGGACAATGGCTGGGGTGGGAGGACCGTGCCCATAGCCGCCCGGCAGAGGTGGTGGGTGGAGATGGTGGCATAGGGGATGTGGGGAGAGGCCTGGAAGGCTTGGCTGGCTGCCTGCAGGGATCGCAGAGGAAAAGGGCCAGGTGAGGTTTCCCCTCATGGCCCCCAGCTCCAGCCCACTCAGTTCCCTGCTCCAGAGTGGCCCCTGATGCTCACCGCTGCTTGTGTCTGTGTCAGGGGGTCGCTGAGGGGTGGCTGAAGCTTTGTGACGGACCTGGGAGAGAGATAGGAGGGTCAGAAACAAAGCATACGGCTAGCTCAATGGTGTGAGGATTTAGACTGGGCCCAGCTGGGGCTGGGGTCTCACCAGTGCCTCTGCCGACGTAGCAGGTGGAGAAGGTAGACACAGCCAAAGAAGAGGACCCCTGAGATCCCCCAAATCCCAGCCAGGTCAGCCCGTAGGAGAGAGGCTGAAGTAGAGGCAGGGAACCCTGTGCACAAAGAGAGACATGCCAGATCCCCAGCCGATGCCCCGAATTCCCCCCTGCCCTCCCCGAACCTTGTTCCTCACCAGCCCCACCTTGGTCTGTGACACGGAGGAGGCTCCCGCAGGCCTCCTGAGAGCCCTCAGGGAAGGAAGTAAACTTGCAGCAGAAGGTGGTGTTGGGACCAAGGCTTCTCTCCTCAGACCCTTCCAGGGTGAGGGAGATGCTGGTTCTGGTTTCCCAGCGGGCCTGGAGGGCAGGCGGCCACTGCTCAGAGCCCAATTCTGGGTGCAGCACTGCCAGCTTGGTCCCTCCAGCACCATCAGGCCCCCCGCAGTTCACAGTCACCAGAGAGACATTGCCAGGGCCCAGGAATCCGCAGCGAAGCGTGAAGGACAGGGCCTCGGTGGCCTCCCTCTGCACCTGCACCCACACCTCAGGAGTCCCTGCGGAGACAGACTCAGGAAGGGCCCCGGGCTGGGTCTCCAGGGCCTCCCCACGGCCTCGGGCTCTCTCCAGCCCCCCACTCACCAGCAGTGATGCAGAGTGTCAGCAGGGCCAAGAGCAGGACCAGGGCCGGGGGCCTGCCCATGGCTCCCCACTGGCCCAGGCTCAGGGGGCTGCGGTGCTGGGGACGGCACCTGTGCTTCCGCTCTCATCGCAGGAAGTTTTCATGTGTGAGCAGGCCCCGGAGCAGCTGGGCTCAGTGCTCTCTGCAACCCAACTCCACTTCCTTCTCTCAGTCTACCCCCGCTGGTGAGCCCAGGCAGGGGACTCCCTCCCTCAGCACAATTAAAGTGACGGTGACAGGGTTATTTCTATCCCTGTTCTGTGCTTTAGGATGAGCAGGGCAGGCGGCTCAGGTTTCTTCACCAGCCCCGTCTCCAGGCCTTGGGGAAGGGCACAGGGCGGGGTGGGGTGAGGATGGGGGTTAAAGGTAGAGGTGGGAAGGGAAGAACACTGCAGAGTGACCTGAAAAGATTCTCATTTCCTCAGAAGGGAGGGACCCCAGTTTCTCCTTAGGACCGTCCCCAGCGAAGGGGTAGGAAATGTGGAGGGAAAATGGAAAGAGGAAGACCTCTAAGCTAAGGTGACCAGACGTCCCGATTTTTTGGTTAAAAATCGGGACTGTCCCTCCAAAAGTGGGGCATCCGGTCACCTTACTCTAAGCGGGAAAGCCAGCAGGGGCTACCTAAGAACCTGGCCCACTTGGCCTATCACTTACTTACTGAGGACTTTTCCACGGTCTATATACCAACCCATCCCACGTTTAAGCCTCCAGCCCAGAACTCCGTCCCCCTAACTTCACAAACATGCCCCAAACTGAACTCTGTCCCATTGGCAGCCTTCCCCACCCACAGCTGAGGATTACCGACTTCCGAGTGCTCACGTCGAAAGCATACTCTGAGCTGTGACTCCTCTTACATCTCCAGCATGAGGAAATCCCGAGGAGGGACTTACCACTCCTGCTGCCATCTCCCTGACTCAGGCCATCATTTCCCACAGTGTCTCCCAAATTCTTCTGTTTATGTTCTCTTACAGAAATCTGCTGAATAAGCAGTGACACGTGATAAGAATGCTTTGCGTCCTGTCTTGTGCTGAGCTTGACTCTGGGATGAGAGCACTTTGGTGAGCTCAGGGCTAGAGCGCACAGGGTTGTTGAGGACTCTCTTGTCGTGTGCGGTAAGAAATGAGCTCAGCCAGTGTGACTCAGTGGTTGAACATCAACCTATGAACCTATAAGTCGCGGTTCGATTCCTGGCCAGGGCACATGCCCACATGCAGGCTCCAGCTGCAGTATGGGACTGCAGGAGGCAGCCGGTCAATGATTCTCTCCCATTGCTCATGTTTCTATCTCTCTCTCCCTCTCCCTTCCTCTCTAAAATCAGATATATATAATTTCCTTTTAAAGAAAGAAATGAGATGGCCCTGCCCAGGGCTATTGTCTCCTTTCTGAGGCCTGGTCTGCCCACCTGCCTGATTCAGCATGTGTAATCCTGTGATGTTAGCCATAAGTCAAACCAGTCTTTTGGGTAAACTCTGTCACCCCATCCACACCTCAGAGCCTGGCTAAGGAGGGTCCCCAGACTGCTCCCAGCCCCATTAGCATTCTCTCCAACCTTTGACCTTCTCTCAGGCGCAGTCTCCTAACCTGACTCAGACCTGCTCTCAGCATTCCTCCCCGGCTGTTCCCTGGCCAGGGTGGGAGCCCTGTGCGAAGCGGATGCGCTTTAGGGTGGCCCAGCCCAGTGCGGGCGCAGAGCACGGAGGCACCTGGGCTGCCGGCCTCAGCCTGGCCTGGAAGACCCTTGTCTCCCACCTCTGAAACCCTCCCCAGTTTGCACCTCCAGGAAGCTGTCCTGAGGGAACATTTCTTTCTCGGACAACCGTCTTTCAGATGGCAGGCTCTGGTGGTGGCTCCTTTATTCAACCCCAAACAGTCTAAGAACATAAGGGGGTTTGATACTTGGTGATCGATAGATTAAAAGCCATGGTACAAAGTTAATTACTCACCGTTTTCCATTTTCTTCCATCTGTAAGCCAAAATGTCCCCTCAGTAAGCTCTCATTGTGTAAGATTCAAACAATGTAGACTAGAAAACATCAAAATTCTCTTTCACCAGCCTGTTTATTCCCTTCTCCATTTTTATTTTTACGAAGTTAAAACCATCAATTCTTTATCATTCTACATATTATATACTACTTAGGAAGGCCAAATCATAAAAATAATTTTACAGTTTTTTTTTTATTATTGACTCCGAGGGTTTTTAGGCCATAATGAAATTTAAGTTGGGGTGATGATGGTGGTGTAATATAGTGTAACATTTATTTATTATTATTATTTTTAAAAATATATATATATATTTTATTGATTTTTTTTTTTATAGAGAGGAAGAGAGAGTGATTGTTAGAAACATCGATGAGAGAGAGACATTGATCAGCTGCCTCTTGCACACCCCCTACTGAGGATGTGCCCGCAACCAAGGTATAATAATATGCCCTTGACCAGAATCGAACCCGGGACCTTTCAGTCCGCAGGTCGACGCTCTATCCACTGAGCCAAACTGGTTTCAGCAAATAGTGTAACATTTAGGTGGAAAGGCAGATGTCCCCAAACCACTTATTGAACCGTCTCTTTCCCCACTGTTTCTTAATACTTATCTTGATCATAAATTTATACAAAGGGACCTACTACTGGATTCTCTTTTCAAGAGTTCCCCCTTCTTATTTCTGCTTCATTATCACATGGCCCTAAGGAGAATGCTTTTATGTTGTGATATGTTAGCGCCCTTGAACTCTTGGCTATCCCGAACACTCCTGAGTTTTGAGCTCTGCTGATGCAAAAGGCCATTAAGCCTCGCAACGTAAGCCCCGAGTCATCCCTCTTGGGCCTGGAGACACAGGTTAGGTAACGCAAGTCTGGTAACAGCAACCTCTTGCTCTGATGCTTCCTGGTGAAATCCCTTCAGCCACAACCCAGGTCCAGTTGCAATGAAAACAGCCCTTGTGGTCAGTCTCTAGATTGAGGCCAGGAGGGTGTGAATTGGAGCTACCATTTCCCAGCTCTGCAAGCTTAGGCAAAGTGACTTCCCCTCCCAGAAAAGCAATATGCCCGCAGGAAATCATACTGTGCTTCACAGTGTCACCCAGGGGAGTATGTACTTAGGGAGGTGCGGCACTTTGCTCAGGCCTGGCTGTAGCCCCGAGTACTGGTGACCATCCTTTCATATGAGACAATCCTCATTCGAGTTTGTAGAGTGAGACTCATAGCTGCTCCATTTTATTTTTACATAAAGGTCACTTAGGTTCCTGCATCAAAGTAATATAAAAACTGACAGGTGACACCTGAGTGTATAGTATGAGCTAAATTTGTTGTGGGCGATTCACACTCACAGTCATCTTACGTAACTTGCCCAGGGCCACGAGGCTAGTACACTGTGAAGCTAGAACAAAAATTTTGGCTCCAGGAACCCACACTATTAACAACCATGCTGACCTGCCTTTCCCACATGTAGTTTAAAAATGTTAACTGGGCCCTAGCCAATTTTGCTCAGTGGTAGAGCATCGGCCTGCAGACTGTAGGGTCCCAGGTTCGATTCCGGTCAAGGGCATGTACCTTGGTTTCGGGCACATCCCCCAGTCGGGGGTGTGCAGGAGGCAGCTGATTGATGTTTCCCTCTCATCAATGCTTCTATCTCTCTCTCTCTCTCTCCCTTCTTCTCTGTAAAGAATCAATACAATATATTCTTTAAAAAATGTTAACTGGATTATAAGGTTTTTGTAAAAAAAAAAAAAAAAAAAAAAAAAAAAAAAAAAGCAGTCCTCCACCCCATCAGCGGGGAGCCCATGCAAAGGCCCTAGATTTAGCAGCTTCCCCATTCTCTGCTGTGAGAGGCTATTGCAACCGCGGGCCACAGGCGGCTCTTTGGGCTGTGAGTGTGGCTCTTCCACAAAACACCACTGCGTGGGCGAGTCTGTTTTGAAGAAGTGGTGTTAGAAGAAGTTTAAAAAAATTGACTCTCAAAAGAAATTTTAATCGTCGTACTTGATATTTGGCTCTATTGACTAATGAGTTTGCCGACCACTGCACTGTATCACTCAGTCCAACTGCTGGCTCTGGTATACCTTATCCAAGTAAAGATATCTTCCTTCGAGTTTCCCCAGGATTCTAGGCTCCTCTGCCCACCGGAGGGCTTTAGTCTCCTGGAATTTATTTTTGGTGGGCTTGTCACTCTTCTATTTCTCTGCTCCATTCTGACCACTCTTCAGTACCTATTTCTCCAGCTATTCCAACTCAACACACAGGGTGTTCTGTGCTTTAGACTCTTTTTGTGTATCCTGTCCAGGATCACAATGTTCAACCCTATCCCCAGGGAAGCAACGATAGAGCCCAAGGAAGGATGATGTCTGTGTGAAAAGAAACCTTCCCCATCCCACTACCTTGTCCTCATGTCATCCAAGCATTCTTTTTTCATCCTGTAACCTCTGGAGTCAGTGTTGTTTGGAGTTCAGAGGATGGTAACTTACTATAAGCTGAAGGCTTTTCTCAACAATCTGGAAAACAAAAAACAAAAAAAACAACCCTTCGCTTTATAATTTAGGCGAGAATACCAACAACTCACCTGGCAGAATTCATGGTCACAATAAGGGTTGGAAAGCCTTTATTTGGCTGTAAGCTAACAGGCAATGCAGTGACACGCTCCTGAAAAGCACTGCTTGGTGTCACTTATCAACCTGGGCCAGCTTCAGTCTGTGCAGGGTCCTCCAGCCCCCTGCCTGAGCTGGCCTCAGCTCCACTCCGCCTGGCCTGGGCCTAAGCAACGGGAGCTGCTGCTCATGACGCCCACAGCTCCGCCTCTGCAGGCAAGGAGCTTACTGGCACAAAATCCTTCAAACTGTGGTCGTCAAGGTCGGGTGTGTGAACCTCAGGCGACATACAAAATATTCTCTGGTATCATGCAAAAGAAATGATTAACATTTCTAATTTTTCAAGATAAATTAACTTTTACTACTATTAAGTGACACCCTCACTGGGATTGAAATGTCATGGGTCATCTCTAATAAGATCAGCATTCTAAAGTAAGAGAGGCAAACGCACAGATTATGATGGATTGCAATTTATGTGCTGGAGTATGTAGTGGTTCTGTGGTCCCAAACAATGTGCATCCCCTCTAAGAATGCTGCTATTTGTTCTTGGACATCATTTTCTCACTGGTTACAGGTCTTCCAAATAAAGAACTTCAGTGGATTTTGACTCATTTATCATTTTATTATTATTGTTTTTAATCCTCATCCAAGGATATTTTTTTCCATTATTTCTTTTTTTAGAGTGAGTGAGAGATGGGGAGTGGGGAGAGAGAGAGAGAGAAATATGAATGTGACACACACACACACACACACACACACACACACACGCATGGGCTCATGCTCACCGCTGAGCCCTCTGGCCAGGGCTTGGCTCACCTATTAAAATAGTAAATGCAGCCAAAGAAGCACCTATTCCATTTGGATTTATAAGTTTTTGAGATGTACTCTTTTCAGTTATGAAGGTCATTAAAACTATCAAAATAAATTTCAGCTAGAATCAGAAATGTTAAGCTATGATTTAAAAAATGTTCTCACTTTGCTCTCACTATAATGTTTTTAGCACAAAAAGGTATTTTGTTCTGTTAACCAATAAAAAATTTAGAAACATTTACTTCATCACTAAATCATCCATTATATTTTTAATGTGTAAGTAAAACAAGTAGTAAATCTATCTATACTAATAAAAGAGAAACATGTAAATTGACCATCACTTCGTGATGCCCACAGCCAATCAGGAGTATGCAAATTAACCCAACAAAGATGGTGATGGCCCTATCCCCGCCCCCCTGCTCCAGGCCTCTGGGCAGTGGGCCTCCTCAGGGCCTCCCTGCTGTGCTCCACACCAGCCAACTGACCTTGCAGCCTCCCTATGGCCCAACCCCCCGCCTCAGAGGCAACCCTCTGGTGCCTGAGGTCATCGCTCCTGGTGTCTGGCGCCCCCCCCCCCCCCCCCCCCCCCCCCCCCCCCGCCCTGCTGCTATGGTAAACAAGCCCTAGCTTGGAGCAGCCCCACAGGCAGGTGGGGACACGTTCTGGAGCTCGCTAGATGCACAGTAACGCGCCCAGGGAGCCCTGGACCAGCCAAGGTAAAAATGCCACCTACACAGTAACCCAAATTATCAGATCTCCCTCCTCCCTATCTTGCCAAATCCAGAGGGAGGGGCGATGGGCATGGAGGGAGGGCGGGCAGGAGGCAGAGGGTGGAGGAGGAAGAGGATGAGGAAGGGAGCCAGTTGCATCTCACTTTCACAATGCGAAAGTGAAACCCACTAACACACCCAACCTCTCCAGGCCTCCCCGCCTGCCTCGCTCCCCCACCTCTTCCCCTCTGCACCTCCCCAGGAACACAGCCTGCACAGAGGAACTCTCCAGAGAAGGATGAGGAGGAAGCAGTGGAGTGGGAAGGACTTGCACCACCACCACCACCGCTGCACAGGCTGCCTGAGCGAACCTGTGGCTTGGCAGCCATGAGCAGGAAGGCCTATTCTCGCACGAATCTTCGTGCATCGGGCTCCTGGTATTTATATAAAAAATTCTGATAAAAATGCCCAAATATTGGGAGCCTTAAGACTCTAAAGTTCTCTTTCAGTTATGAGTGCCACATAATAAACCACCCAAAACTTGGTGGTGTAACCACCACCCTTTCATTATGCGCATGGATTCTATGGGTCAGGAATTTGGAAAAGGCACAGAAGGGCGGCTTGTCTCTGGTCTGATGCCTGGGGCCTCAGCTGGAAGACAAAAGCTGGGTATTGGAATCATTTAATTCACATCTGAACACCTCTGGTGCTTGATGCTGAAAGTAGTTTGGGACCTCAGCTAGAGCTGCTGACTTAACATTTACACATGGCCTTTCCATGTGGCTGCTTGGCACTTTCTCACAGCAAGGTAACCAGCTCCAAGTGGGATCATCTCAAGAAATAGGATGTGGAAGCTGCCCGTTTCTTTAAGGTCTGGGTTTGGAAATTGGCACAGCATCATCTACCACATTCTATGAAGCAATCACGGAGCCAGTATTCAAGGGGAGAGGACCTAGAACCCCTCCTATCAATAGAGAGTGGTAACGGATTTGGGGAACATGGTATCACACACAGATTCAAAGGTTGGAGCTCAGTCCACTACAGTGGGCTGTCTGTTTGTATACATATCTCCATATTTACAGAGCTTTCAAGTTTCTCTTTTGATCTTGTGAAGTACCCTCAGCTCGGTTGGTATTTAAATAACTCAGGAGTCTTTCCCCTCCTGGATTCTTAGTGACCTCTCTATCTTCAACTTAGTTTTCCCACTCTCTTCCCAGATCCCATAGAAAAGGGTCCTTTCCTTGGAGCTGTTCCAACTGACCACAGGCTGAAGATCTCTGAAAGTGTCAACTACCCTCCTCCCCCAGGTTACTGGTAGGCTGTCTTTCCAAAGGAGATTCACTCAACAAAGATGGTGATTTCCAGCTTTTTTCTGGGAGGGGGAGTAGGGGAAGGAAATGGGGAAGAAGGAAAAAATGGGTTTGGCTATGTGACCTGATCACAGGAAGTTATGGCTCCTTTGCAGGGACCATTAGCTGAATGGCGGTCTTCAGCCTGGGAGACCGCAAGGAACTTGAAATTAAAGCAGATGCCTAGGACAGGGAAGAACTGGAAATCATATCTAAAGGGAGAGATTGGCCCAACTGGCGTGGCTCAGTGGTTGCGCATCAACCTATGAACCAGGAGGTCACGGTTCAATTCCTGGTAAGGGCACAGGCCCAGGTTGCGGGCTCGGTCCCCAGTAGGGCTGTGCAGAAGGCAGCCGATCAATGGTTCTCTCTCACCACTGATGTTTTTCTCTCTCCCTCTCCCTCCGCCATCCTGTCTGAAATCAATAAAAGTATATCTAAAAAAGAATAAGCACAGAAGAAAAAAGGCAAAGTACAAAAATGATAGTGTCTTCATATATTTGATTGCTTGTCAGAGGAAAAAGAGAGACCAGAGGGCAAGAACAAACAAGTCGGAGTTTCAAGGAGGCCAATTTCCAAAGGTTATTTTATAGCAGTTTAGATGAGATGGTGGCTGCAATGAAAAAAGAGATCAGAGATATATTTTGGAGAATGACTTGACAGGACTTAATGAGAACTACCTGGGGAAGGCAAGGATGAAGGAGAAGGTGATGTCAAAGGCTTAGATTTTAGGGTTGGTCATTTAGAATAACTTCTAAGTTTCCTCCTATCTTCAGATATTGAGTCTATAAATTTTCAAATTATTACAGGTGTTTTGGGGATGAGGACAGGAAATTGCCCCTGGAAAGAACCCTGAGGTGAAGGATGCCAAGATATGTGTGGGGTGGGCTGGCCTGGCCTCAGTGTAGATGGGACAGAAAGGCCCCCCCTCCAGCGGATCAGGATACTTACTACCTTTCCTCTTCAGCATAAACTGTTCTCAGTAGGTAAACCTAGTCAAAGGCAGGCAGTCTCTCCCCAACTTCTCTGCCCACCCAGTTTCTCAGTTACTACGCAACAGATCTGTGAGAGCCAGTATACTGCTACTGAGCACCTGGGTGTGTGCAGTGTCACAGCTACACACTGGGGCTGCGCAGGGCCATTTAAGACACTAGCAAAGACCTGATCTCCATCAGTTTAATAATCTCAAGCCACACATGGGGACCAGCTGATGCAAACATGTTTATTGAGCTAATAATCAGGGCACAAAAGAAGCTGGGAAAGATGTCCCAAAAATATAGGAAAACTGTTAGGCGCTCTCCATTCAACTCAAATACTGGGGTGAAGCCCCACCCTCTAAACACAGTAGGGAATAGGCACTCTGCTCAAACACAGAGGGACAGCGCCTGGTGCATTGGGAAAGATGGGACCTAAGGCTTCTCTATGCCAACAACATCAGAGACCAGGGGCAGGGCCTGGAAGTAATGATTCCTTTCTTTTGCTTGCTTTTCCTGTTTGCTTTTCCAAATGGTTATATTGTTGAGGTGCCGGGTGAAGATGGAGAGGGGTGCAGAGTCATGTCAGAAATCCTGTAATGAGAAACATGAAAGGCAAGCACAAAGACATTACCACAGCCACAGGGCAAAGATATGACTGCAAGTCCTACAGATGACAACTGCCCTCCTGACTTCCTCCCAGGACAATTCCTAAAGCTCTGGACACAGCTGAGAGGGCAGGCCGTGGGCTGTGGCCTTTCCACCTATTGGACAGAATCTCCCAAAGACACACAACTCCTCTTACCCTGCCTTCTACAGTCTGTTTTGGGGCCTCTCACCTCAATGTTCAGCTCTGTAGAATCTAAGAGGTCCAGCCCAGGCTCACTGGGGGAAGAGTGCTAGAGAGAATGTGGTCAAAAGTCAGAAAGGTTCTTCCCTACTCCCATCACACTGCAAACAATCGCAAAGTTCCCTTTCCATTGACAGTGTAAGGGCTGCAGTAGGTCTCTGAGGCAGTCAGGAAGGGAAGATTAGCAAAAGCAGGAGGCTCAAACCTAGACTTCCCAAAGTCATCAGAGCAGTGCCTCTTCGTCTGACCTGCAGACTAAGTTCCTTAAATTCATTCCATTTTGGAACCTGAGAACGGAATTTTTCCTGAGGGGATTTTACGAAAGACTACAGAATTTTAATAGACACATTGCTCTCTAGTCTGTGGTTTAAATATGTCATTGTCTGTTTTTTCCTTCTGAGCATAAGACCTCCATTCCTCTGCTTAATTCCATTCTTTCTCCTTCTTCAAAGGACAGATAAGAGAGCAGAATAATAACAGCAGTGGACACATAAACCTTTTCAGTTTATTATTATTTTGTATTTTTTTCATTTTGTGTTTTGTGTAGAAGCTCCATCTTAAAGGTGAGGAGGCTCAGAGGGGTTAAAGAGCTAACTTGATAAAGTGGCAAAACTGTTTTCCCACCAGACTGGCAGCATTCCCCCCTGGGGAAGCCATCAGGCTGGCAGAAGAGGGAGTGGGTGGAGGAACAGGGACTGGCAGCCCTCTAGGAAGACAGGAAGGAAGGCAGGTGCCCATGTTGCCATGCCCGTGCTCATACATTATGAAGAGAGTTATTGAATGGGCTGCAAGGTTGGACTAGAGGACCTTCTATCTCTAGCTCTAGAACTCCTTTCACTTCTTAGATTCAGAGGAAGAATGCTTATCTGGAGACTGAGAGGAGGAATGCTATTCCAGTACTTTTTGGTATTTTAAAATTTATTTTCCCTATTTTAAAAATAGATAAATTCTAGCAAAGTACAAAGCAACTTACAAACCTTCCTCCTTTACTCTGTGATTCTTTCAAAAACCCTAAGTAACATTCAGAGGCAAAGGCGATCAGGACTGATAGAACAGAATCACTCGTTTCGCTTTCTCATATTTGCTTCTAGTTCTAGAGGGAGAAGGGAATGCTGGCTCCACTCACTTTGTCGGGATCTTGCCATTCTTCCCCTGACTCATTCTGAGTTTCTAACTCTTCTTTGTCTTCGTCCTCTTCCAAAAGGCTGAGTCTGAAGGCAATGGTACAGGGGTTCCCAAAGTGCTCTTTAAAGGCCCCCAGAGTGTCTCAGAGGCACCCAGGGAGGCAGAGGGAAGCAGTAAACAAAGCAGGGCTTTAATCAGCAGCCCTGCCCTTATCAGTTTTACATACTAGGGTTCCACATTATATTAGAAGCAAGTGTTCGGTGGCTAAAACAATTCCAAGAAGCATCAGCATAAAAGCTTTGGATAAGGGGAGAATCCCTTCATTGTGGCTAACAGATCTGAAGTGAAGATAGAAAGATGAAAAGAAAAGCTCACCGGGTCAGCTGGTTACCCAGACTAGCACCTGAAGGATTGAATGGAGTCTGGGAATGCTGTGGACTCAAGAACCTTGACCTCTGGGTGCCTGAAAGTAGTTGGCTGTTGGGAATAATGTAGGATCAGTGACAGTAAATAAAAGTAAAGGCTAAAAAGAAGTAAGGTGGCCAGCATTAAAGAGGAGAAAAGCTCAGCATATAGGGAAAAAGATTAAAACACACACACACACACACACACACACACACACACACACAGAAGAAAAAAAAAAAAGAGGAGGAGGAGGAAAAAGAGGAAGAAAGGATTGCATAAGGACCCAAGAATGAGGGAATGCTGCAAGGGAGAAAAGCAAAAACAGCAAGACAGAGATGGCAAGACACCAAAGTGGCAAATCAGACACCCAGATCTTCTCCCTCAATCTTCACCTTTGGGTAAACTCTGATTCTGAGCTGCCTTCTTCCATCTCTTGCAGCCCCTCCATGGGCTGCCTAGTCTTCACAGCTGTGGAGGTGAGGGTGGGGGTGGGTGGGACGCTGTTCAGCTGTAGGCTTTCCTCCTGGGATGAAGCGCTGTCCTCTCTGTGCTGCCTGGAGGAGCCTGAGAAGAAGCAGATGTCCATATATATTATCTGTAGGCCAGGTACTGCCACAAATGCTCTTACCTTTCAAGACCTGCCCAGGACTTGGTTAGAAAAAGTTAAAAAGAGAGTGGAAAACCTATGTGGCCTCATTACGATAAGACTAAAATATAAATGTAGAACTATGTACTAATATATAGCCCTATATACTAAAAAGAATAAGGCTTATAGAATTACATATATCTAGCTCTTTCCATCTCCAGCCACCATAGCTAGAGGAGTTGCCACCATGTAAACATTCACATCTCCATTACCTTCCCTTCTTATGGCCATGTTTGCACAAAGAAACCAAGAACCTGGAAAGTGAACTGCTACTAGCTTAAGTGGAGGACAACAGGAAAGAGACACAGCCATGAGCTTGTAAGCCCAGAGAGGAAAACTTGGGCCTTCAGGTGGATTCTTCTAACCTCCCCAGACGATAATGGAGGCACCCAACCCTTGGGCATCTCCTCTGCTCCATCTCCCTGGCTTCCTTAGCCATTCAAGTTCACATATTTTAATAGCAACTCCCAAATTCATTCCAGTTTTTGCCTTTCCCCTGAATTCCAAATTCTTATCCCCAGCTGACTGTCCAACATCTCCACCTGTAATAACATGGCTAATACCAAAGCCCTGATCTCACTCACAGCCTTCCCCATCTCCCTTACTGCCAATGCCATCCTTCCAACTGTTAGGCCAAAATTCTTGGGTATCATCCTCAATGCCTCTGTCTTACGTCACACATCCAGTTTTTCCAGGAAGACCTATTAGTGATATCTTAGAAATATATTCAGTATCTGGCCATTTCTCCTCCTTCCTCCAGTCTGTCAATTCAACAAAATTAATAACTTTTGTGTTTCAAAGGATACCATAAAGTAAATGAAGACAACCCAAGAATGGGAGAAAATTTTAGGATATCTTATCTGATATGGCACTTGTATATAAAATATATAAAGATCTCTTGCAACTCAACAATAAAAAAGACAAATAAACCAATTTTAAACAGAGCAAGAATTAGAATATTTCTCTAAAGAAGATAATACAAATGGTCAATAAGCATATGAAAGATGCTGGAAACCAAATCAGTTTCACTGAAAAAGAGATATTGACAGGAAGCCAGGAAGGCTGGTCAACAATCTTAATTGCTCTAACCTTTAGTTGAGATTTTGTTAGCTGAAGCAGAATCTATCTTGTCCGTGAAAGTTTCTGTTATTTCCTGCCTAAGGGCTACATGTAAATTTCTGTTTATGTTGCTTAAGATGCCTTCCCCAAAGCCTCAATAAAAGGGGATGGCAGAGCCAGAGCAGTAGTAGTTCTCCCACTAGAGTTGGACTACCGCCTGGCCCCCCAAATCGCCAAATTGAATTTCTTCAAGTCTCTTTTCATTTGTGTGCGGCCCTTCTCCAGAACCTGAACCCTGAATTGGAACTCTTTCTACGCGGGCCGTGAAAGAGAGTCATATAGAAAGATACTTAATATCATTAGTTATTAGGGAAATGAAAATTAAACCATAATGAGATGCCAATTCATAGCCACTGGGAGATGAGTAAAATAAAAAAAGATAGACAATAACTAGTATTGGCAAGAATGTGGAGAAAGTGGGGCTCTCATACATGGCTGTTGGGATTGTGAAATGATGCAGGCACTTCGGAAAAACGGTTTGGTAGTTCCTCAAAACATTAAACATGAAGTAGCCATATGACTGAGCAATCTCACTCTAGGTATATATAGCTCAAGAGAACTGAAAACATATGTCCACGCAAAAACTTGTACATGAATGTCCACAGCAACATTATTCATAAAAGTAAAAAAGTGGAAACAACCCAAATGTCAGTCAACTGGTGAATAAATAAAATTGGCCTATCTATACAATGGAATGTTATTCAGCCATAAAGAAGTATGAGGTACTGATATATGCTAAAGCATGGGTAAACCTTGAAAATATTATGCTAAGTGAAAGAAGTCAGACACACAGGCCACATATTATATTATTCCATTTACATGAAATATCTAAAACAGGCAAATTCAGAAATATGAAGTAGATTAGTGGTCTTGCCTAGGGTTGGGAGATGGGGAGAATGAGGAATGACTAATATTTTTAAATGTATGCTAGAAAACATACTAGCACACCAAACTTGTGATTTCTAGGATATCTCTTAAGATGAGTCTATATAAGAAAATCAGTTTAAAGGAAAAACCTTAGGTAAATTATATGGTAGGTAGTGATCTTAAACTAAAAAATCATGAGAGTTGTGTAAAAATATTTGAAATTTATAAATACAGAATAAAAGATGTTAGGAAAGGGCACTCCAAATGTACAGATTTCTTAGTTCAATCTTTGGTTTCATTATTACTTTCTAATTGATTTTTCATAGAGGTTTGCTATTTTCAGTTGGCTAAATAGACACTGATAAAAATTAGTACCCTTCATGATAGTAGATGTTCAATGAAATATTTTTTATTTAACCAAAGGCAATAGTTTGAAGGAGGCTAAAGACAATATGCTTCTTATCCAGGTGGTGGCAATAAAGGAAGTAGTGCTGGGGACCCTGCTATCTGTGCACACAGCATACATACACAGCACTTTACCTTCAATGCGCCTCTTCTTGGAGTGGGGGTAGCCCTGAGGGCTGGCCTCGGTTGGGTTCTCTACAGGGCTGAGAGAGTGGCAGTAAGTGGTGACTGAACTCCAGGGATGACTGGGTGCCTGGGGGACACGCTGCAGACACTTTTCCAGGTAGGACAGTCTAAGCAAGGGGTGGGATGAAGAGGCTGAAGTGACCACTGGGCCTTCACCATCCCCTTCTTCCCTAATTTACTTCTTTATTCACTCATCCATAACTTACAGTAGCTGCTTGTCCTGATGAAAAAGTCGGGGGGAGAACTCTGAAAGGAGCTCCAGGAATGCTAGATTTGGAGGCTGACCAGAGGAACCAGCTGGAGGAAGCTCAGACAGGGAAAACTTGATGCCTTCCCTTGGTTGAGCAGAATTATTTTAGGAAGATAGTCCCTTCCCACTTCCACCCCAGAGCTGTCCAAGTATACCCTCCTCTTGTTGCCAGCTTGTCTCGCACAGCTACCCATCTGCCAACCTGATTGCTTTTTCTCAACATGCTTATCCTCCCTCCAAGACCTTACTCTCAGCTCTCCCTTATAAAGGCTTTGGTTTATCCTCTTAGAAATATTCAGGAACATTGACTTCCAACTAATACTGGCTTACTTGTGTAGCATGACCACTAGGTCACGGTTCTGTAGCTGATGGGGTCCAAAGCTCAAGGCGAACCTCCGTGCTAGGTCTCTCATCTCAATAAAGGCTGGAAGCTCATTCAGGCCCTGGGGCCCATGTTCCTGCAGCAGTTCCGTGTACAACTGTGTCCAGGAGACATGACACATTTGGGGAAATGGAGGAACAAGGTGGAAATAGAAAAATAGAGCAGTCCCTTCTTTGCCTAGAAATTCTAAAGGACTTTGGATGTTGTCATTTACATTTATTCTTTCTTTCCTCCCAAACACTATCCCTACTCCTGACCCCTGCAGCAGAAAGAGCTCTATAACAATAAATAGTCTATAGCAACCAAAGGAGATTAAAAAGAACAGATTAAAAAACTTAAGACATTCCCTATCACTTTATTTTTGGTACTCCTATGTCCCAACTAATAAATTTCTATTGAGTTAGGGTAGAAGCTGCCTGTCAGTTAAAAAATACTTTCCGCTCTAGCCGAGTGGCTCAGTTAGTTGGAGCATTGTCCTTTGCAACAAAAGGTTATGGTATTGATCCCCCATCTGGGTGCACAGCAGAGGCAATTGATCAATGTTTCTCTCTCACATTGATGTTTCTCTCTCTCTCAAATCAATAAACATATCCTTGGATGAGGATTAAAAAAAAACTTGGTGTGTCTAATAGTTATGAAGGAGACCTTCATGTAAAGCAATAGCGAAAATAAATCAGTTCCTGCTCTTAAGGATTTCATATCCTAAAGGGCTGGGGTGGACAGAGAATCTGTAAACTATAGGAAAGGCATGTCATAGTTTTGAGGCACTGTAGGCAGAAGGGAGTACCTGCTTGAGGCTCAGCAGCAGGATTCGGGAACAATGACTTCGGTCAATCTGCCTTGCTCTAGTTAATGTTTCCTTGATAATGTCACCGTAGTCATTGTAAAACTGAGGGAGAGGAAATGGAGGAGAGTGTTTGACTATAAAAAAAAGACCATTTCTTCTTCTTCACATTCCTAATGTCTCCTTCCAAAAGTCACTCAGGTAGGGAAACGTAAATCTATGAGTAAAACAACTTAGACTAGATCTTAGCTATAGCCAATAGATGTAAAACCCCAAATAAATCAGAGTTTAGACAAATAAATAAGGGAAGAAACTCTGCTCTGAGCCCATTTCTTTGGAGAATAGTAAGCCTGCTAGTGCATATTCTTATCCAGCATTGAAGTCTTTACTATTTATCTCACACCATTAGAAGAGATGCTCCATGTAGAAGGAACTTTGTCTATTTTGTTAACTGCTTTGCTCTTAGTGTTTGGCAGGATGTTTGGCACATAGTAGATACTAAACAGAAAGTAATGCAAGGTGGGTTGAGGAAACTAAGATACACATCTAGGTATCTTGTTAAAATTGAACCCTCTTCCATTCTTTTTTTTTCTTCCTAGATTACCCCATTCTATAGATTGGGGTCACAGAAATGGATTTGTCCCCTCCAATGAATTTCTTCCTCCCAAATACCTTCTCTCATGATTATTTACTACAAACTCTTTTTTCTTTGTTCCTTTATTTTAAACTCCTATTGCCCTTTCCCTCCTACTTCTCCCTTAACCCTGATACCACAATCTCTCCCACCCTCCTTTCTATAATGCTACAGTGTCTGCACTCGTGCTGTGATCAGCTTGGTGCCTCACTGTACCTTGTTATAGTGTTTGAAAACATCTGAGGCTGCATCCATTTCCAGCACCCCAAAAAGCAACAGCTTGCAGAACCCAGCCAGGAGGCGGCGCCGCTGATGCAGCTGCTCTATCTGTAAATGATCCTCCTGGGAATGACCTGGCTCATATCAAACACAGAATGGAAAAGACCAAAGTCACAGATTTAGGCCTCTTGTTCTATTTGCCTGAGGCAGGCCCAAGCCCTAGACCCTTCCTGAGCCCCTGTACCCTTGACCATTTCTCCAGGCTGGATGAAGACGTGGTCCATGAGGAAGCTTGCTAGCTCAGACTGGAGAGTGGCTTCAGGAAGAAAGACAAGGGGCCTAAGGAAATCACGTCCCCCCACAATCATCTGAGGGCTGAAGATGATAAGTATATCACTTAATAAGACAAAAGCCTGTTAGGAGGAAAAAAAGAATGCTTAATTAAGACAAAACATTGGTTAAGATAAAAATTACACAACTAATTTCTCCTTAGGAAAGCATTCCTCAAACCATGGAAAGACTTGTCTCCTTGGTCCCAATTGATTAAATGCTCACCTGCTCCTGGATCTCAGGATCCACATCTGAGAGGCAGCTCTGGCAGAGTTCACAGAAGGTTACCATCCTGCCCTTCAAACTCAATAGCTGTTTCTGTGGAGACAGTGGTTCAGGGGAAAGAATGAAGACACAGGCTCCTTCATTCCCATTTCCCCTACTCAGACCCATATTCACCTGGGAGGCACCTGATCCAGAAAGGTGGGCTAGTGTCCAGAGAATGGAAAAATAGACAAGAGTCAAGGCTGGCAGGATCACCTGTAATAATAAAATGTTACAAAAATGAGGGATGGGTCAGGAGAGTAAGGGGAAGATAGGGAGTGAGAGAGAGGAAGGGAAGGAGAGAGAGAGGAAGAGGTACACACAAAGCAGTAAAGAGAGGCAAAAGGGAGGAAGGAAGAGAGAAAATGAGATTAGGGGAGATTCTTTTCTGGTAGAAAAGAAGTGACTCCAGACGATCTTTAGACATTATTATCCGGAGTAAAAATGTCACCTCTCCCTAATTTATCTGAAATCTCTTAGAATCTCTCAGTCTTATTATCCTTGACTCTCAGGAAACCAAAAGGATAGCTGTTTTTAGGCAGTGGAAAGTACCGTACACCTTCCAAGAGTGAAATGGAAGGACGATGCGCATGTGATCTTCCTCCTTTGTGGTTTACTCCACATATCTGGAACTGGAATTTCCTGAGAGAGTTTTTAAGAGACGGGGTCCTTAAAAACTCCTCTCTGCCTCCTCATCTCCAACTTGTCTACTTGCCTGGCGAGGAACCGCTCCTGTGTCCACAGCCTTCCGGAGGAGTCGATAGCATGGCTCATAGAGCTCCCATCGAGTTAGGTCATGAGCACTTGAGGGGGAAGGAAAGGGAAATGTTATACCAGAACGGATCTAGAAGAGTCAGCTCTGCAGAAAACAGTAGAAATCGAAGAGGAAGGAAGAGGTAAACTGCTCACTTGTAGAAGGCAGAGAGGCGCTTCAGAGTGGCTGCCAGACTGTATACCTCATCCTCATCTAGGAAGGACGACTGAGGACGAAAGAAGGTCCACAACTGGATTTTCCCCAAGAGCTCACTGATCCAGGTTCCCTGTCTGTGGCCCTCTCCCACTCGAGTGCGGTATGTCCTCTCATTCAGCCCATCCTACCTGCAGCAGCTCTTCAAGTTCCTGCTGGAAACGGTCAGCAAGAAGATCCACTAGTTGGCTGCGGGCAAAGTCCACTCGGCCAAAGAAGGTGAACTCAGGATTACAGAGCAGATAGAGGGCATGGGCTCCAGCCTCCAGCACTGCTGGGTCTGCATGCTTCACCACGACCTCCTGGAGTTGCTGTAAAAACAGCTCCAGGTGCTGAGAGAAAAAAGGGGGCAGAAGCTAGTACTGTAAGAAAGGTGGGGAGGACCACTCTTCTGGAGGGGAGTGTAGCTGAGAGAGGTAAGAAATTGGGTTGAAAATATTAATCTTCAAAGATAAGATACCTAAGAAAGTGAAGACTGATTTTTCTAAACCCAGGCTTTTTGAAAAACAAAACAAAACAAAACAAACAAACAAAAAACAGATACTAGCAAGACCTTTGGCCATAACAGGGAAGCAGCAAGGTAGAGGAAACACATCTTCCTCCTCACCTTCTCCAAGCGCCTGGTGCAATAGATGTTGAGGTCAAAGTAGTTAAGAAGCTGGAGCAGGGGAGCAACCTTCTCTGCATCAGCCGAGAACTGTGATTGAGAGAGAGACCAACTCATTAACTAATACATTGTTAATTCTTACCCTATTCTTCATGAGGCCTTTTTCTTTTCAGCCTGTCATTCCCAGATGCTGAACAGTGGGGCAGTTCTACCTTGGCCAGGAGCTGAGGTAACAGGGGAATGAGGTGCTCAGTCAGCTTCACCTTGTCATCCGCTTGAATCTTACGTTCTTTAAGGGTTAAGCCCTGGAATTAGAGTCATTTGGGGAGTGGGGGTGGGAAAGGTGTGGAGAAACACTGGGTCCAGTTGGCATGTATGTATAACTCTCCTCTCCACAATCTTATCTATTCAGGAAGAAAAAGAGAATTCAGTAGCTCCCTTCAGATTTTTTTTTTCTAAAAATGAAGTTCTTTGAGGGGCAGAGAAAGGATAAAGATAGATAATACTGTCTGGACTTAATATTGCCAATCAACCCACCCCATCCCTCATGCCATACCTTCTTCCCAGTGACCCGTCCCACAGGTGGGTGACCCTCTGAAGCTTGCCGAACACTGGACACAAGGATTTCTATCAGCGTGCTCTCCTGCACATCGCCCAGGTCTGGGTTGGCAGGAGGATGAAAACACAGAACCACAGATTAGCCACCCTACATCTCCGAGTCTTCCCCCATCCCTGTGGTGCCACTGCCCATTGCATCTCTGCCTTTTACAATACAGGAAAGAAATATCTCCTGGTTTCCTACTAGGAGGTCAAAGGTACCCCCCAACCCCTGCTACCATATATGACACGCACTCTGGTCCTTCTCCAGCAGCAAGCTTGTCAGACTCTCCCAGTCCTTCAGCTGAGACCCTGCACAGTCCCACAAGCTGTCTACTAAGTAAGCAGCATGGTCATGGAGCTGTGGAAGGAGGTATACATTAAGTTACTGAAGCAACATTATAAAACTCCAGGGAGTGGCACCATGTCTCTCCTTCCTATAGGGCCAGCTCCCATCCTTCTCTATCTGCAGCTCTTATGCACAACAGCCAAACAGCTTCTTCCTGTACATCACCTCACTCTCCACAAAGAAGGACAGCAGAAGGTGGAAGAAAGTCCTCTGGGTTTGTGGACTTCGGCGCCGCTCTCTCCCACCCACCGATCTTGTCTCATACTCAGGGTAGAAGAGCCTGGTAGAATGGACACAAGGAAAAGCATGGGAAAAAATAATCACCATAGAGGGAAGAAATGCTAGTAAACCAAGGAGAGGTATGAAAAGAAAACAGGTGCAGAGCTAAAGAAAGCTCCAAGGAGTTGAGAGGGAGACTCTGAGAGACTTTAATAGGTATGGGGAGTTCTTAGCAAGAGCAGCAGCAGGTGAGGGAAGAAAACAAGAGGACAGTGTTAAAGAAACATATGAAAGGAGCCCCACTCACTTCCAATACAGAAACTCCCCCGCAGCAGAGGCCAGGGCTCGGTTAGAGGCGTACACAACAGGGTAGATGCTCTCACAGTCTGCGTCTGTCAGCACCCCTTCCATGTTCCTGCCAAGAGAAAAGGAAAAAAGCAGATGGCTATGGATGTCGTCTTCTAGCACAACAGAAACAAAAGAAGCAAAAACGATGAGTATTAACTCACAGAGTACTTTTAAATGAAGCATGGAAGTCAAGAGTATGGCGAGAGAGAGAGAAGATAGAAAAATTTCCCCCTGGAGTTCTTGCAACCTATGTCTTTCAACCTGCACACAAGGAAGAGTCACCCTGTGCTAGATGGAGAGACAGTACCCTGGAAGGACCTGTCTGATGCTGGAAAGGTAAAAGTCTGAGATGCTTGCTTCCCCACTTCCCAGGACTCACTTAAGGATAAGTATTAGCAATCTGACAGCCTCCACTGCCACATCGTACTCTCGGTCCATGACCATGGAAACCATTCGGTCCTGCAAGAAGGAAAACATTGATCAAAACCTCCCTGTATCCACCCCACCAAATTATGTTCTTTTAGAATTTGATAGATTCCTAAAGAAAGAGAGTAGAAGCAGGTGCTGGAAGAGCTACAGATACTAGTATATCTAAGAAATAGAAATAGAAAGATGAGGTGGGGAAATGAGAGCCACAGGAAAGAGTCGAGCACACAAGTACTGTCCCAATTTTACCTTGAAGCGGCTGGTGAAGAGCTCTAGGCGCGCAGTCAAGTCCCGGTTGCTGTACAACCCTTTGAGAGCTTTCAGGCATTTCAGACGAACCTCTCGATGCTGTTGAGGAAAATGGAAGTATGACTGACTACTCCTCTACTTACCCTCCTCTACTCACCCAGCACCCTCACTGGGCCTCCGGTCCCCGCCCCCTCCGCTCAAATTATTCATTCTGAGCCTCGGTGTCCTCTATACCAAGGATTCTAAGGTATCTAAAAGACAATGAACAGCTATCTTATTATTTAAAAAATAAAAGGATCACAGCAGAATTTAGCAATCATAATGAGAAGGACCTCTGGTTATCACATTAGCACCTGTATTACCAACCCATTAATAATGTTCTTGCTTTTCTCTCTCCTCTCTACTCTGGTTTTGAGATGTTTTACTTCTTGGATAGGTCTTTCTCTCTTAGCCTACCTCTCCAATACAAGGTTCAGTGCCTTGATGGGTTGGTCACTGATGACTAGTGAATACCTAAGTGGCAAGACTAGAAAAAGCTGAAGTATTCTAGGGCAGGGAAAGGAATGAGGGGAATAGAGGAAAGGTGACTGACTCAATTCTCACCTTATCATGCAGGGTCCAGCCAATATATTTTAAATAGCTATCAGTGAGGAAAGAGCTACTGTAGCTTTGCATCCAAGACCCAAGCTCCTCCATGCAGATAGCACGAATCTCAGGAAGGACATCCCTAGGCATAGAGAGATAAATTGACCCTTATCACCTTTTTCCAAATTCACTTTCCACCCTACCAGATAATCTCCGTCATAGTAGAATTTATTTTCTTGACTAAACACAGTGTACCATGCCTTTCATTAACTCTTCCCGATGTAAATATGATAGATAAAAAGTAAACATTTTCCTTCTGTTACCAACCCATAAAATAGTTGATCTTATCCTCCCAGCCCTCTTTAAAAACTGATTTGGGAAGTTAATTTAATCATTGGCCAAATAGTGTTTGTGTTTTAACTACACTTCAAGAAAAGGTTGAATTAGCTAAAGGGTTCTGAAAGGCACAGGCTAAAAATCTAGATAAGAATGAGAAACAAATACAGATGAATTTTTTAATTTAATTCTACCCGCTCTTTAAACAGTATAAAACCCCCTCCTTTAGTATAGTGAAACAGCAGGCTACGTTAGAAAAGATTTGCCAAGCTGTGCACTTAGAAAATTCCTGCCTTTTTTCTCTTGCTCTTATCCTCTCCAGCCTCTAGCCCCAGGACATGAGAGCCAGGGAAGATATTGGATAAAGTTGGAGTAGAATATTCAGCAAAGCCCTATCCCCTTATTTTCTCTGCCAGAAGAGCTTATAAGATCCTTTGTAGATGGGAACAAACTAAACGTTATTAATCTAAAATATTTGTTAGTTTTTTTTCCTCTAGCTGTATTAGTTCTAAGACTAAACAAGTAATTCTGAGTTAAGGAGGGGCCTTGTTACTTCTACCAACTCTATTACCAAGGACCAGCTGCTTCAACGAGAAGAGCCCATTAACCCACCTGTACCGATGTACAAAGACACCTCTGAAGAGGGCATTCATCATCCCCTCAATCTCCTCTTGGTGCTCTTGGAGCTGGAGGACAGGAAGAAACAGGTCAATTTCTCAACAATATAAGGCCACAAAAATATTTTAGAAGTATGGCTTCCACCCACTTTGTATTTATTAAAGAACAATCTGAACCTTGGTATCTTCTTATGTTTCCTTTAAACCTAATCCTGGAAGAATCTGTATAGTTAACTGCTACCTCAGAGGCTTCTTTGTTTGAAAACATAGTATCCCCTCTGCACCTGGTTATTTTTACTGTCTTTGGCTATTCAGAGGCCCTACTTGGTAGTTACATGTTTTTGACTAACAAGTGGGAAAGTGAAATTTTAGTAAATGTTGTTTGTTTGACAGAAGATGTGGAAGTAGCAAAAAAAAAAAAAAAAAAAAAAAAGAGAAGGAAGAGATTAGATCAGGGGTGGGGAAAGTCCGACTCACATGCCGTATAAGGCCAGGAAATCATTTGGTCTTGCTTACCAAGGCATTAGGGGTGAGTTAATTGTTTAACTAGATATAGCAAGCTAATTTTTAAGCTGATAATTTTGTATGGCTATGAATGATGTTATAAATATCAAAACAGCCCTTGGCAGGAAAAAAGGTTCTCCATCTGTGAATTTTGATCAGTGGTTCTCAGCTGGAGGCCCCAGGGGCATTTAGCAATGTTGGAAGACATTTTTGGTTGTCACAACTAGGGATTACTACTGCCATCTAGTGCTGCTAATCATCCTGCAATATCAGGACAGCCCCCACAAATGTCAATAGTGCCACTATTAAGAAACCCTAGACTGGATGAATAATAGATACTAAAGAAAAAGAATTATAAAGAGAATTACAAGGATTACAGGGTATCAAAACTATAAGACAACTAACACTATCTCTTCAACAAATTAATATGTATACTGGGGGAAACGGGGAGAGGCAAAGGTTCTGTTTAAGAGACTAAAGACACATAACAACTAAATGCTGACACACATACCTTAATTAAATAATGGTTACATCTAACCAATATAAAAGCCATGTGGGGAATACATAAGGAAATTTTTAAATAAATTGGAATTAGAATCTACTAGGGAGAAAAAAATACACTGAGAAAAGCTGTGGAAAATTCACCGGAAAAGGTGAGGGAAATTCACTGCACTCAAAAACCCACGGCCAGCTGCAGAGTCAAGAACTGAATCCAAGAGAGAAACTAGCCAGAATAATGAGGACCTTGCACCTGGAGCCACACCATGCAGCTGCAGACAATCAACTACTCCAGCTACAGAGGGCAGCAACTCTAAGCAGTCCACTGAAGATGAGCAGGAGGAGGACGGCCGGACAGCGAACAGCCCGGAGAACACCTGAGGCATGGTAAAGAAGATGGTACAGACGCCTGACACCTGAGAATGTCTTTCTTGCCATGTTAGCAGTAATCCATCTGTACGGTAATATTACCTGGGACAAATGTGGATGTGTTTAGGACTTATGTTCCTGACCTTTCATGGGTAAAAGCCCTTATGTGGGCTGATCCCTTGACTAATGTAGTCACCAATAATACTAAACACCTTGGTCATCCAAGAGGAAAATGGGTGGGGAAAGGAAGTATAATTACACAGGTGTTGCCACTCAGCTTCCCTTTTTGTATGACACAAAATCAAACCACTGCTTCTTTGTGTGTAAAAAATTAAATAGAGGTTTCTAGCTTGCACCAAAAAAAAAAAAAAAATCACTAGGGAATCATTATTAGTATTTTTGGATGTGAAAAGGGTATTGGGATTATATAGGACATTATATATGTCATCTTTTAGATTGAAGATATATTTAAGTCTTTAGGTGGAAATACCAATATGTTCACAATTTACATAAAATAGTAAAAAACAAATGAGCAAATATTAGTTGTTAAATCTAGATAATTTGTATATAGTGTTCGTTCTAGCAGTGTCTCTTTCTGAATTTTTGAAAATTTCAAATTTAAAAGAAAAAGGAGAGGGAGGAGGGAAGGAGGAAAGGTACCGGTAGATCATCAGTACCAAATTCTATAGAAGTCTGGAAAAGGGAGATTGAGAAAAGGTCATTGGCTATAGGGATTAGGAAGTCACTGGTTTGAGAAAATTTCAAAGAAAATGAGAATGGAAGCTAGGCAGCACAATGGATTCAGGTGTATATAAAGATAAAGTTAGGAAATACTTTCTCAAGAAGAGTGGAATGAAAGCACGATTCAAGAGCTTACATATAAGTGGAGAGAAGAAACCATGGGGAGAAAGAGATTGAAGACAAAAAGGGGAATACTTGATGAAGCAAGAACATACAGAAATAGAAAGAAAAAGACACTAGTGTATTCTTATAATACAGCATGTCTAAGATTTGAGACAGAATTAATACACACAAGATTTAAGAGCATACTGACAGTGAAAGTTGAAAGAAGGAATGAGGGAAATAAAAAATTTCCTCCTCTAATAATTGAGCACAGATGAAATCTTTGGCAAGGGTTGGGAAAATGATCAATTGGTATAGTTAGACTGGTGAGTTCTGCCACTTCATGGTGGGGAAGTCTCAGATACCAAGGGACAGTGTGTGTATGTGGCGGGGGATCAGTGTATAATCTCATAATATATACAGCTGTTTAAAGGTTTAATCAGTGTTAAAGATTCTGCTAGGGCTTATGTCCTCCAGTGGTCTTTTTTAAGTGCCAGGCTAGGCAAATTTACTTATCTCATTTAAATTTCATAAAAAGGCAAAATTAACCCCTTTTTAAAGAAAAGGAAACTTAAAACTTAGAGGTGTTACACAAGACCATGAGCTAGTAGCTAATTGGAACAGAATTTAAAATTCAGGAGTTACTGAAAGGCCTGTACCTTTTCCATTCCTTAAAAACTTGGCTCCTCCACATCAGTGGTTGGCCTTAGTACTCTTACGGTGACTTGTTTACTTGACAAGAAAGTAAGAACTTAACTCCTTGCCTGATATGTAGGCACAACACTTAAATACTTCTGATAATGAATGCAGACAAAGGAAACTGAGAAAAGGTGAAATTATAGAGAATTCCTAAAATGTACTCTAAATTAGAAATGATAAAATGAGTCAACATTCCAGAAACAAGATGAGCATGCAATGACCTCTGAAGGATGGGTCTATTAAACTATTGCCGGTCTCTGTTATGCATGATCTGAAAAAGTGCTTGGGGACCTGGGCCTTACCAAAGAAAAGCACTTGGGGACTGATAAGGCAGACTTTGGCAACAGTGAATGGAAGACGGGAGAGGGAGGGAAAAGACAGGGAATGCTTCTCACCTCTTTGCGTTTCTCCAACAGGCTCTCCAGCCGCTCAGGTGCTCTCTGTCCTGGAACCTTGTTTCTTTCAGCCTCATACTGACGCTGATTGTTGTCTCTGTGCAAACTCAGTTGGAGGGCTACTCTTACCAGAGAGGTCATTAGCTTCATGGCTTTGAGTCAGGAAAAACAAGATAAGGGACTCATTACTTACTAAAATGTAATGTAAGTCAGGGGAGAGAAGGTAGGTTCAAAAAATAAGGGAATAAAAATCAGTAAAAATGAAAAGCTAGAGCAGCGTGACCCTCAAATCCTAAGACTATTCTAGATTGGACTTTTCTTTCTCCCTAACCCTGTTTGGCTTTTTAAAAATACTCAGCATATTCCCAGTAGTGAGTTATGAGAAACATAGTAAAGCTGGAAATGATCACTGTGTCCCACCCTTTTTTAGAACTCCAGTCATGATACCGTATTTTCCGGCATATAAGACGACTTTTGAAACGAAAAAAAGCCTGCTCAGATTGGCCAGGATCAGAGAGGCGGTCTATTAAAAAAAGAACTGGTGTTGCCTCGGAAGTGGGGGAGTAGTCTTATACAGCGAATATAGGCCTAAACCTATGTTTTAACTGTAAAATTAGGGGGTCGTCTTATATGCCAGAAAATACGGTAAACTAATTGGGTTTGGGATAAAAGAAGCATGGCCTTGAAATAAAGAGCTAAGATGCAGGTACAAAAGAAGATCCAGGACTGGAGAACAGAAGGAAGCCCTAACAATCCACAGAACATTTAGAGAGTAAAGTGAGTGCTCACCAGCCAGGGTGCTAGTGTGACGAAAGGCACGGACTTGGGAGTCTGACAGGCCAGTGAGCAGGGAGATGAGGTTGTCCATAGGAAAGCCATCGTAAAGTAGGCTGTATTGGCACTGATAGACCAATGTCCTCACAAATTCACAGAAACTACCCTGGAACTTCTTCCAGGATGGACCTGGAGCTGTCAGAGGATAGTCTCCTGAGTCCTATAGAGGATTTGAAAAGAATGGGAACTTTATTACCAGGTCTATGAAGCCACTGGGATGTTGGATGCCAAAACCCAATGTATAGTCAGGTCGGCATAACTCAGTGGTTGAGCATCAACCCATATACCAAGAGGTTGCTAGTTTGATTCTCAATTAGGGCACATGCCTGAAGTTGTGGTTCGATCCCAGTAGGGGCCTACAGGAGGAAGCTGATCAATGTTTCTCTCATTGATACTTCTTTTTCCCCCCTCATCAATATTTCTCTCTTTAAAAATCAGTAAAATCATAACTTTAAAAATCCAATGTATAGTAAATGTTATCTCTGTTATACCTCATTTCCTGCTTTCTCAAATCTAGGGGCATAGTCAGATAATACCTATGAATCCTTTTTGCCCCCACACGATTGAACTTCTAAAAGCTATCACATTTCCCAGAATCAGAAAGAAGGGGATAATGAGTCTTGTGATTTGAAATAAGTGGTATAATGATCTTGGTCTTCTATTTCCACCTCATTAAACTGTTCTGTTAGGTGCCAGATGATCTCTGAGTTGGACAGCTTCTTAAACATCTCAAGGGTCACAGTGCCTAAGGAATGGAATAAATTAGGTATTTACAAGGAAAATAACTGGACAACATGACTATTTACATATACATCTGAAGATGATCTAGGGAATATATTGAAAAGAACTTAGGTGAGGAATTAGAAGACCCAAATCTGCTATCATCTAACTGTATATCTGCTATAAGGCAACCATTCTAGAAAACCCAAAGGAATCAAGCAGTGGAAAACTGCGGTTATAAACACACACACACACACACACACACACACACACACACACACATATTCTGGATTCTTATAATACAACGTGTCTAAGACTACCTGGCCCAATCAATTAGGTCACGGCCTCTGGTGGTTCAGTGAAGAAATATGCTATGAAGTGGCTGAGAAATAGGAATAAGAAAATAAGCCTTAGCCAGTTTGGCTTTGGATAGAGCACTGGCCTGAGGATTGAAGGGTCCTGGGTTCAATTCTGGTCAAGGGCATGTACTTTGTTTGCAGGCTCCTTCACAACCCAGGCCCTAGTCGGGTCTCCTGGAGGAGGCAACCAATTAATGTGTCTCTCACATGAATGTCTCTCTCTCTTTCTTTCACTCGCTCTTCAATTCTCCCTAAAAATCAATGGAAACATATCCTCTGACAAGGATTAACAAAAATAAATCAAAAAATAATATTTCATCTAGAGAGAGGAAAACTAAAGAGTATCTGATGGAACCATTTTAATTTGTGAATATTATTAGTATGATGAATTATTTTTCCACAAAGGGTCTTGTCTCCAAACCGACATAGTTCCTTATTTACCAGTTAACAATATAGTTAAATAAGTGAAACTTTTCTTATACTTTAACCTTCTTCATTTAGGAAATGCTTAATCCTACTCCTCTAAATGGAAGTTTCATAACTTGTAGCAGAAGACTAGAGACCAGAAAGGGGTAGGAGTTTCCTCACCTTTACATCCACAAGATCGGATAAAAAAGTTAATCAGCTCCAGGAATCCTGAATCCTGGTTTTGCTTGTAGCTCTCCAGCCACTCATCCACCAAAGACTAGGAAAACAATATGGATGATTTATATTTTTGGTACTATGACAGACTATAAATCCTGTGTGACCTTCCCAAGTGAAGCATCTAAATTTCTGATTAAATCTTTAAAAATTCTTTTAAAATTTATTGCTGAACTGGAATGAAAAGTAAAATTCCACATGGCTAAATTGAAGTGAAGGTAGCAATCCTTAGAGATAAGCAAACTGACTGTTGCCCTGGAGGTTTCTATTAAACCCTGGGAACGCTGACTTTCTGTCCAGATGGCTGCATAGAAGACTGAGCCTAAGGGCTTTTCAAGAAGAGTAGTCTGAAAGGAGGCTCCTGCATAAAGCTGGGTCCTGCAAAGAGTCACATCCTCATGAAAGCAAGAATGAGAAGTAAACCTACAGGTCAGAAGAAGACAAGAAAACTAGCCAGCTATAACCTTGGTGTGAGGTGAAGAGAAAAAATAATTCTTCCTTGAAAATTCATAACCATAAACCAGCTCTCAGGTCTAGATTTTCAGTCTATATTCATACTATCTATATTATCAGAATAATCTCAATCAGAGAATTTACACTGAGTGGCCGGATTATTATGATCTCTGAACACAGTGTACTTTTCTTGAGTACCTCATTTATTTGATATCAAATATACTAAAAAAAAAAAAAAAAAAAAAAAAGTTTTCCCCTTTGCACTGGCTGATAGAAAGCTCAGGGCAAATAGGTGGTTGATCTCCAGCAAAAGTCTAGAATACTTTTGGTACCCATTTGAGATACAAATACACTGAATGGCCAAAGTATTATTCGTTTAGAGATCATAATAATCTGGCCACTGAGTATAATTAAAAGTGATTCTGGAGAATGTCCCCAGGTAAATGCAGATTCCTCTCTTAAAAACCCAACTTTAGCCCTAGCCAGTTTGGCTCAGTGGAGACTTCAGACTGAAAGGTCCCAGGTTTGATTCTGGTCAAGGACACATGCCCAGGTTGTGGGCTCAATCCCAAGTAGGGGGTGTGCAGGAGGCAGCAAATCAATGATTCTCTCATCATTGATGTTTCTCTCTCCCTCTCCTTTCCTCTCTGAAATCAGTAAAAATATATTAAACAACAACAACAACAAAACACACACACCCAACTTTAACCCAGGTGCTAAAGAATTCCAACATACAGAGCTCCATGGAAAATGAGTGGATCACAGTAAAACCTAATAAAGAAACAAGGCACTGAAAGTAAGAACCAGCAGGAAAGAACAGACAGCAGAAATATATTCACAGTCTTCAGACAATGAAGTCATCAGATTAGAAAATTACTAGAGGCCTGTTGCATGAAGATTCGTGCAATAGGCCTTCCTTCTCCTGGCTGCCAGTATCGTTTTCTTCTGGCACCCAGGACCCAGGCCTTCACTCTGGCCTGTCTTTATTCTGACCAGAGTCTTTGCTGACTCCACCAGAGTCTTTGCTGACTCCGGGCTAGAGTCTGAAGGCTACTGACTCCAGATAGCGTCTGTAGTATTTGCTTCCCTCAGGCAGGAGCTCCACTCCTGTAGCTCCCTCTGTCCCTCTCTCCACCCTTCCCCTCAGAGCAGGTGAACTGGAGCAGCTGGGGGCCAGGCAAGGCCGCTGCCATCTTTGTCCTGCTAATTTGCATATTCCCTCCTGATTGGCTGGAGATTCAATCAATTTATATATTTTTCTTTTATTAGTGTAGATCAGTGTTTCCCAAACTTCTCTCATGATGAGAATCACCTGGTGGAGTTGTTAAAATACAGATTCCTGAAATCCAACTAAGAAGTGCTAAACTAGAATTTTTGGAAACATATAAGTAAAATTGTATACTTAACTAGTGCAGGCCTGGTCTCTCCACTAGTTAAGTATACAATTTTACCTATATGTTCCCAAAAATTGTAGTTTAGCACTTCTTAGTTGGGATTCAGGAATCTGTATTTTAACAATTCCACCAGGTGATTCTCATCATGAGAGAAGTTTGGGAAACAATGGTGTAGATTATGCTTACTATGATTAAAGAAATGAAAGAGATGCTTGAAAGTAGAAGCAAAGAACAAAGTAATTTTGAAAGGGACAAATTTGCTGGAGAAATATAATAAAATTTAAAATTTCAATTAATAAATTAAAAGCAAACTGGACATAGCAGAATAGAAGATGAGTAAAATGGATTATTAAGTAAAAGAAAGTATCCAAATGCAGCCAGCCCAGAGATTAACAGAAACAATGAAAGAGCATTAAGAGACATGGAGAATATAATGAGAAGTTCTAATGGTATCTACTTGAATTCTAGAAGAAGATAATAGAATGAAGAAGAGGCAATATTTGAAAAGTGCATAGAGTGTCAGCCTGAAAGGTCCTGAGTTCAATTCCAGTCAAGGGCACATGCCTGGGTTGTGGGCTCAGTCCCTAATAGGGAGCATGCAAGAAACAGCCAATCTATGATCCTCTCTCATCACTGATGTTTCTATCTCTCTCCCCCACTCTCCCTTCCTCACTGAAATCAATAAAAATATATTTAAAAAAAAAATAAAGCTAATGTAGATATGTTAATACAAAACAAAATTTTTTGTCTTAATGTTTACAGATAAAGAAGTGTCATTATCTATATCACATGTGTCAAACACAAGGCCCGCGGGCCAAATCCGTCCCGCCAGGCCTTGCAATGTGGCCCGCACCGCGCTGTCATCACTGCACTCCGCTGCGTTTCCATCACAATGACAGTTAATGACTGTTCAGTAAACCATTCGGCCCGCGATTTAGGCTGGATTTTAGATTTTGGCCCCTTCTCTGATTGAGTTCAACACCCCTAATCTATATAGTAGAGGCCTGGTGCATGAAATTCGTGCACGGGGGGTGTGCCCCTCAGTCCAGCCTGCACCCTCTCCAATCTGGGACCCTTCAAGGGATGTTCGACTGCCCATTTAGGCTTGATCATGGTAGGATCGATCCTAAATGGGAAGTTAGACATCCCTCTCACAATCCAGGACTGCTGGCTCCCAACTGCTTGCTGCCTGCCTTCCTGATTGCCCCTAACCGCTTCTGCCCGCCAATCTGATCACCACCTAACCACTGCCCTGCCAGCCTGATTAATGCCTAGCTGCTCCCCTGCCAGCCTGATTGCCCTTGACTGACTCCCTTGCAGGCCTGGTCACCCTTAACTGCCCTCCCCTGCAGGCCTGGTCTCCCGCAACTACTCTTCTCTGCAGGCCTGGGTCCCCCCCAACTGCCCTTCCCTGCTGGCTATCTTGTGTCCACATGGGGGCAGCCATCTTGTGTGTTGGATAATGGTCAATTTGCATATTACCATACTCTTTTATTAGATAGGATATAAAATTCTAATATGCAAATAGATCAAACAGTAGAATCAAACAACTGCTATGATGTGTGCTGACCACCAGGAGGCACCTGTGGAACATGGTGGGCATCAGCTGTGGCAGGATGGTGGAGCAGGTGAGTGGGGGCACTGACCCTGTGCACCCACAGCCCATGCCCAGTGCCGGTCCCGAGCGATCGGTGCCATCAGCAGTTGTGAGCAGTGGCTGCCAGTCCTGAGGGGTGATTGGGTAGCAGCCGCAGCTTGCACCTGTGGCTGGCACCAGCCCCAATGGTTCCGTGCCGTCAGTGTGTGTGAGTGGCAGCTCTGGGAGCGGGCTGTCAGCAGACAGGGGACCAGGGACCTGGCAGGAGGGACCAGGCGGGAGCATGGAGTGTGGCTGAGACCTGACCCCGTGCCCACCACAGTCTTGTGGTCCACAGTTCCTTTCAAGGTGCATGAATTCATGCACTGGGCCCCTAGTATGACAATAAAAGGTCTGATTTACCAGAAAACAAAGCCTCAAAATATTTAAGCAAAGGTGGATATGAATACAAAAAGAATAATTGAAAAAGTCACCTTTTTACACATCTCTATAATTGATATATCAAATAGACCAAAAAACATCTCAAAACCTCCTTAAACTAACGGTGGAAATATCAAAGCAGTATCACATTTAACACTTTGATCTCACCTAAGAGAACCCTGGACTCAACACCTGGAGAACATACATCCTTCAAACACATGTGAAATAGTTTCTGGATAAGGACTAAATGCTGTCATAAAGCTAGTCTCCAAGTTTCAAATACCACATTTTCTAACTATAATGCAATAGCATTAGAAATCAATAAAAATAGAAATAGAAAAATGCAATGCTTGAAAATTTTTAGCTTCTAAAAACTATAAAAATCTACATTATATATCAACATGGGTGAATCTCAAACAATTAAAATAATTAAGTCACAGAAGACTATATAAGAATGACGCATTTGTTTAAATTAAAGAACACATTTCCTGGTGATAAAACTATAATGTAAAGACAAGGAAATGATTAATAGAAAATTCACTCTAGTGGTTGTCTCTGGGTAGTGAGGGGACTGTGGGGGTAGGGTAGAAGGAAGATATAGAAGAGTCTCTTAAAGCACTATTATTTCATTTCTTGAGCTAGGCTGAAGTTCTGGATCATCATTTAAAATTTTTTACATACTTAAAAATTTTTAATATACTTTATTACAGAATTACAATCAGCTATAAAAAAAATGTAAGATGGGGAAAAAGAAATTAGGTGTAACTGTCAGAATGAAACTAAAAAGTGATAAGGGTGAACAAGTTGCCGCCCATATCCAAGCTCTCTAGATTATCCAATGCCTCTCCCTGCTTCATTGCTCGGTGATAGTTAGGAAAGGAACAATCTCTCTCATCTAAGGTCTCCCTTATTTCACTTCATGATCTTATCTGTCTTTCCTGATACAGGTTATGTACACTAAAATCAAGTTTGTAGACACCTGTCCTTATCTTTTCACCCTACAAAAGGTGAGACGGTATCAAGAAACAGAGTGAAACTGTTTTACCTGCATGTCACTTTTGGCACCTTTTACAGCATCAAAGAGATCACTGGCTGGTAGCTCTGATTCTTTCTGGCTATGACCACGTACCATTCGAGGCCCCTTCTTAGGATGTTTTGCCACCTAATAAGTATAAAGAGATGAGGAGTATTTTTTAAAAATGACATTAACATGTAGTTTCATCATCACATAGGTAGGCTTAAGCTGCCAATTATACAGCAGTTTGAGTTACTGCTTAGATCTGAAATAATTTAATTTAATTTTATTTTTTGGTGTTATTTATTTTTATTTATAACCTTTCTCCACAAAGGATTCAAGGCAGTCCAACAATGAAATAATTTTTATATTATGAACTTTTTCTCTTAAAAAGTCCCTTAGCCCCATTCTTATTCCTCTGAATCTTAATAACCCTTTTCTTTTCTCTTCAAAATTTGCCTTCTTTTTACTCTGTCTCTTAAAACTTTTTAAAAAATGTTTTTATTTCAGAGAGAAAGAGAGGGAGAGAGAGATAAAAACATCAATGAAAGAATCACTGATCGGCTTGCCTCCTGCACACCCCCTACTTTGGAACAAGCCTGGTTCTTGGGCCCATAGTCTACCTCTGAACCACACTGGCCAGGCTCTTAAAACTCTTTAACAAGTCTTGTCCTTTCATCAAACATATCTCCTGAGCCTCTTTGAGGTTGTCTTTGGCTGCTTCCCAGACCAGGTTTGAAAACAAAAGCTGACTCACAGGGGTTGTTTTGGGCGGTCGTTTTGCTGCTCTCTTCTTCATATTGCGTCTTGAGCTGTCTTCAAAGTCACTGCCTTCATCAGCTGACAAAGAATCACTATCCCTATGAGGGAATGTTTTTCTCCTTAAATACAATACCCCAGTTCCTCGACAGGAAAGGGTAAATAAATTATAATTTCTTTTTATTTCTAACTGTACCCCGTCTCCATGAGAAAAATATATTCAGATTTTCTTCAGGAAGACATGAGCTGTTAGCCAGTAGGGACAAAGTCTTAAAGGAAAATAGCTGGAATAAAGCAATGGAGATGAAGAATGAGGACCTAAAATCCTTTACTAATAGTCTCTAAATCTATACAAATATATATAAAAGACTAAGTGACAGTTACGACTGAATGACCAGTAGACCAGTCACTATGATGCACACTGAAAATGCAGGAGCTGCCCCCTGGTGGTCAGTGTTCTCCCACAGCCAACCTCCCAAGGCTAGCCAACCTACCCTGGTCCCTTCCCGCTGGGAAACCTCCCGCCATCCCTCCCCCTGCCCGGCAGGTCCTGTCCCCCAGGCCCCAGCTGGCCAGTCCCAATCGTGACTGGACGAGAAAGCCCTGATAGGCCAGCCAGGCCTAGGGAACCCACCTGTGCTTGAATTTTGTGCACTGGGCCTCTAGTAATAAAATAAAATAATATCTACTTAAGCAGGTGGAGGGATCATTGCTGTGTGGAGAAAAGTGAGCATGGCTTGGGAAGTAATAATATTTCTTCTACATAAACAAGAGATTAATATGGACCTAAAGTTAAATTCCACTCCTTGAAACAAGTTCACACGTTTTATTGATTCCCATTAAGTTTATAATATAGATACAATCTGATTCTGAATAGTAGTATTGTCAGAAACAGAATGATTTGGAGGAAGTCAACTGAAATAGCCAGGGGATAAATCAGATGTTTGTATATGATTATTTTTTTTCTGGAAAGATTAAAAAACACACAACAAGATATAGTATTATAACTTTCACAGTAAAAGCTCAAAAATGGTAACAAGGATAGAAGTACCTGTATATAAAATTCCCAAATAAAAGCACTAAAGGACACCAACTACAACGTGGTAGTTGCCCGCTACATGTCAGTAACAAATAAAGAACTCTTTACTTCCTCTTCCCCTGGGTCCCTGCTTCCACCAGAGGTTGTACATGCTGAATATACAAATGTGTTCAGGAAAGGTCTGACTAGTTGGGTGGCAGATTTAGAACAGCATGTGTTATTCTTAATGTCTGCAACGTGTAGAACAGGTAAAAACAGCCAGCAGAATTGGAAGGGGGCACTGTTGTGAACCAGCAGAGCATCTTTTACTATCCCGCTGGTAAAAAGACAGAGGGGAAAGCTGCCCACCATGCAGGCAAAAGCCAGACAAGGTAACAACTCTTTGCCAACTCCACTCACCCCTCTGAAGTCTGGTCTGAGTCTCTGTCATCACTGGGCACACTGACATACAAACTGGACGCGGACAGGCTCCTCAGTCCACCTCGTTGCAGTGGGGAGGACATACTGCTTGGGGAGGAGGAGCTACGGAGCCAGGAGGAGGCAGGTCGAAGGGTCGACATGGTGGACCAGCTGGAGGAGGAAAGAGAGAAAATGGCTCCTACCCTCCCACTTCTCCCTCCCAGCTACCCCTTTGCTTTCTGAGGGAACTGCTCGGAACTGGGGGGAGGGAGGGGGGCGCGGCACACACACAAAAGACCGTCTTGACCTAAGGCACCTGGGCATTAAAGATAGACATGTGCTATGTAATACTTTAATTATATATATATATATATATATATATATATATATATATATATATATATATATATATATATATATATATATATATATATATATATAAAAGACAGATGCAGACTATGGGGCTGGAGTTGCTTTCCTACGGCAGGGCAAGGCACACGCCAGAGCAGACCCCACTCCCGATTCGGAAGCGGAAAGTGCCTGGTGCAAGTGAACCGGCAAACACGTAACGAACAAAAACACAAAAATCGAAAAGCACCCAGACGTACATTTCTAGAAAGTTAGTACTACTTGATTCCACACGGAATAGAATGGGACATTTTTAACGAACTGGGGAGGGGTGGGTGGTGGCGCCATTAGAATAGGGCCGGGACAGTTCGCGTTCTCTACTTTTCCGTACGATGGTGAGTCTGACCCTCCCTGGGCTAAGTTTCTTTGGGCTGAGGAACCTCCTAAACGCTTACAGACTCTCAGTCTTTCCGGTCCTGGAAATGGAGGAGGCCACTAGCATGGAAGAGGAAGCGGAGGGGAGGGCGGGCAGGGAGTGGGATGGGGCGGGGAGGAGACAGGGAGGTAGGGGGCGTATTCTCAGGTTAAAGAGGAACCTCACTGCCTGAGCTGAGTAGGGTTGAGGAAAAGTCACCTCCTGGTGTCCACCCCTCTGATGGCTGCAATCACCGCACCTACGACACAGGCGCCCGCCGCTTCCCTTCGCTTCCCGTCCAGCGGCAGCGGAAGACTCCAGAAAAAACGCGGGAAGGCGCGAGGTGTGCTTGTGCGCAGGCGCGAGTCCAACGGCTCGGCCCAGGACTGGTAACTGTCGCGAGGCTTGGACGTGAGCGAGCTCGTGCTCACCACGTTCCTGTCACGTGCTCTGGCAGCCTCGAGCGGCCACCAGCTCTCCCACGTGCTGCCTGGTCACGTGGGCTTCGGTGCTCCAGCGGCCCGATTCAACGGCGCTCCACCCCGGCCCCAGCCACTCTGCTTCCACTATCACCCCTTTCAGCCCCCCTCCCCCCCCCCCGCCACACACACACACACACACACACACACACGCACGCACGCACGCACGCACGCGCACACACACACACACACACACACACACACACACACACGCACGCGCATACCATTGGCGGGGCTTTTGCAGGACACCAGTAGTGGCCCCTTCATTCCACTCAGCTCAGGTCAACTACCATAGGCTGGGGTCTACCCTGGCCCCGCCTTTCGAACCGGGTAGCCACACCCCCTACGAAGGCCACGCCCCCACCAACCTTTGTAGTTCAGTCTCATCCCGCCCCTCCGCCCAGGACCCCCAACCACATTGGCTGAATTTCTCCCTAGATCCCGCCTCCGAGGCCGGCTCCTTACCATCATTGGTAAGGCCCCGCCTCGGGCCCCTCCCGCTGTCCGGCTCGCCTCTCCCATTGTCTCAGTTGATCCTGCCCGACCCAGCTATCCTCCTTGGGGTTTAGTTTTCCGAGGTCGCGCTCTTTCTCTGGCCGGTGGGACGGTCCTGCAGCAGAGAACCGGCTTCCCGAGTTCGGGCAGCTCTTCTCTCCTCCGCAGGACCCACTTTGCTGCTCCAGGGTCGCAGCAGCTATGTCCGCGCTGCGAACTCTTCTGCTGCTGCTGCTGCCTCTGCGTCCCGGTCCTGGTCCTGGACCCGGGAGCGAGGCAAAAGTCGTCCGGAGTTGCACTGAGACCCGGCAAATTCTGGGGTCCCGGGGATATAGCTTAAGCCTACTCCCTCCCGCCCTGATCTCAGGTGAGAGAAAGAGGGAGACTAGAGAATTGGGGGCGAGGGAGGGGTCAGGGTGGGTCCTCCCCGTCTCACAGGAAACTCTTCCCTTTCAGAGTGACCGTTGTAATGTTTTTATCCCATAGTAGTAACGCCTCTGCTCCTGAACTTCCTTACCAGGAGCACAATAACTCTCCTGTTCGCATAGTGGCTATTGTACTCCACCCCCTCCCCAAACCTCTTTCTAGTAAGCAGCACCCATCTCTCTGGTGCTATCTTTACAGCCCACTTGGTTCTCCTCGCTATTTCTAAGAGCACTTCTATAATACTTTCTTGTTTACCAAGTAACCCCACCCCTCCAATCCCCATTCTTCCTATAGAAGCAGTCCTGTAAGTCCTTAGAGGCCTGGGGTGTGCCATGTTGGGGACGGTGGCCTGAGGGCCCTCTGGTCACTAATTTGGCCCCTTACTATTTGATCCCATGCCCAATGGCAGAGGACTGGGAATGGGTGAGGGGACGATAGGGTGGGTATAGGGTCAAGTAGGAATGTGTGTACAGACAATAGAGAAGAAACCAGACAGGTGAAAGAGAAGGGATGGCCCCCAGAGACCGGCAGGAAAAGAAAGGAATTTTACCACATCACTTCCCACCATTCCTTATTTCCCACCATTCCTTGTGTCTCCTCTCTCTAGGTGAGCACCTCCGGATCTGTCCCCAAGAATATACTTGCTGTTCCAGTGAAATAGAGGAGAGGCTGACCTGGGACACGGAGGCTACTTTCCGAAGCCTGGTGGAGGAGAATGGCTCCTTCCTGGTTCACACACTGGCTTCCCGGCATAGAGCATTTGATGGTGAGGACTTGGGGTCCCCAAACCTGGCCACACACCTCCTCGCTGTGCTCATGATCTCAGCAAGTGTCCTCACTTCCTACTCTAACCCTAAGGCACCCCTGCCCTGTCCTTAGTTAGCCCCCCCATCCCCACCCCAGGCTCTCTCCAGGGTCCTGCCCCACCCCATTCTCAATCTGCCCAAGTCTGAGAGTTGCTCAGTTTCTAACTCACTTGTCTTTTTTTCTCCCCACTTTCTTCTTGCCTCTGCTCTTTCACTTGTTCATCCTTCTCTGGTCTCATCCCACCTCATGCCACTTTCTTTGCACTTGCCACAGAGGTTTTTCGGGAGGTGCTCTCCTCAGCCGAGCACTCCCTGGCCGTGCTCTTCACCCGCTCCTATGGCCGCCTCTATTCCCAGCATACCCCCTTATTCAGCGGCCTGTTCTCGCGGCTGCGGGACTACTATGAGAAGTCTGGTGAGGGGTTAGATGACGCCCTGGTGGATTTCTGGACGCAGGTCCTGGAGAGAATGTTCCCCCTGCTGCACCCACAGTACATCTTCTCCCCTGAATACCTGTTCTGCCTCACTCGCCTTGCCTCCTCCGCTGATGACTCTCTGAAGCCTTTCGGGGACTCGCCCCGCCGCCTCCGCCTGCAGGTGAGGGGTCTCAAGGCCTGAGTTTCCGCCATCTCTGACCTAGTGACCTCTAAACTGTGCCTTCACCTCCGACTGAGTGACTGCCCCTTCATGCTCCAGTCACCCCTGGCCTGGTGATCCCCACATCCTGCATGTCAGCCATCTCTGACCTTGTGATCACTCTCTAGAGCCCCAGTGACCCTGCCTGACCCAGTGCTCCTTGATTTCCTGTAATTGGATGCCTCCCACTCTCATCCTGTACGAAGTTTCACACATATCCCGGACCCACTCACCTACCCCCAGCCATCTTCCTGCCAACTCTTTCCTCGTTCTAATATCTTGCCTTTCTCTGGTTCAACCAAATGTGAATCAGGCACTTAGTATTTGAGAAGGATTTCCATTTAAAAAAATATATTTATTTTATTGATTTTCCACAGAGGGGAAGGGAGAGAGATAGAGAGCTAGAAACGTCGATGAGAGAGAAACATCCATCAGCTGCCTCCTGCACCCCCCCCACTGGGGATGAGCCCGCAACCAAGGTACATGCCCTTGACCGGAATCGAACCTGGGACCTTCCAGTCCACAGACCGACGCTCTACCACTGAGCCAAACCGGTTTCGGCAAGGATTTCCATTTTATAGTATCTCATTTAATTGCCATTTGAACTCTGGGAGGTAGGTAGTAGTACTCCTGTTTTACCGATGAGGAAACTGAACCTCCCAGAAGTTAAGGTCTCACAGCCAGTAAATGGAAGAGCTGTGTCTCACACCCAGATCTTCTGGCTGTAAGTGCAGTGTTTGTCCTGATGCACAGTCCCATTATCTCCAAGCCCTGTAAAACAATCCCTCCATCTCTTCCCAAGCCCAGCTCACCTTGATCCTTCTAGGCTAGAATTCCTTTGAGCCTCTTGTACCTGCCTTCCTGTACCACCTGATAATCCTAACCACCCCAAGGTAACTCCACAAACCTACCCTCCACTGCTCATCCCGGTGGTAAAGTCTCTTGGCCCCGATCTTGAATGACAAGACAACCCTATGGTTCTTCTCACCTTCTTCCTTCTCCCCCAGATAACCCGGGCCATGGTGGCTGCCCGGGCCTTTATCAAGGGCTTGGAGACTGGAAGAGATGTGGTCAGCGAAGCACTTAAGGTTAGAGGGTGCTTGAGTGTGGGTGGGGCTCAGGGAGGGGAAAGGAGATGCCCCTTGAGGAAGAGTCAGATGCCAGCTGGCAGGAGAGATGTGGAGCTTTCCCATGTTAGTCCTGAGTCCCTGGGACCCCAGGGTGAACCAGGAAGGAGATGGGCCAGAGGGAAGTCTCCCTGGTGCCCTGATTCATGATCTGCTCTCACTCTGACCCTCTCCTGCCCTCTGACGCCTCATATTCCTGTCAGCCTCTGGGGTTCTGCTCATCTCCGTAACATCCTGAAATGAGAGTACTGGTCCCCCTAGTTTCCTCCAGATGCCGCAGCGGCTCTTCCTTTCCTGCTACTGAAGGCCAGATTCCTTCTCTCCCTGACCTCTAGCCTTACCTCTTCCATCCCCAGTTTCATCCTTCCCTGCTCTTGTCCTTAAGCCTTTTCTCAGACCCCACTGGTCCATCCTTCCCAAAAAGCAGTATCGACAAGATGGCCCCCGGGAACTTCCCTCCACAGTCTTTTGGGGGTCTCACCTGCTGCCACATGGGGTCACCAACCCTAGCCGTTCGCATCAGTTCTCCCTGTGGGGCCTGGGAAGGCGGGGTGGGTGTCTGACTTCTCTCTGTGCAGCTCTAAGCTTGGCTGAGGGCAGCCTCAGTGTTTGTGGATAACATAGCCCAGCTCTCTGCCCCCAGGTCCCCCTGTCCGAAGGCTGCAGGCGGGCCGCAATGCGTCTGACTGGCTGCCCCTTTTGCCGGGGGGTCCCCCTGCTGCCGCCGTGCCGGGGCTTCTGCCTCAACGTGGCCCATGGCTGTCTCAGCGGCCGGGGCCTGGACCCCGACTGGGGCGCCTATCTGGGTGAGGACTCGGGAAAGCCTGAGAAGCGTGTCCCTGTAAGGGTGAGTGGGATGGACTGGGAGGGGGTTTTAAGCCGTATTGAGGGGGACCATGGAGGGGGGAGGGAATGGTAGAGATCTTGAGTCTCCCCATCTAACACTTCGCTGCCCAGGTCAGGATTTGTGGGAACTTCCTAGTTTAACGAGTGCCTCCATGCTGTCCCCCCATTTCACCCTTGGCTCTCTCCCCCTCCTTCCAGACGGTCTCCTGTTCCTGGCTGAGAAGATCCAGGGCCCCTTTTCCTTTGAGCTGGCAGCTCAGGCCATTGGGGTGAAGATCTCGGAAGGTTTGATGTACCTGCAGGAAAACAGTGTAGGGGTGTCCACCAAGGTACAGGAGCCTCCAGGAGCGCGGGAGTGCCAGCCTGGGGGCCGGGAGGAGCCGTGTGGGTATCAGCTGTAGTACGGGAGAGAACGGGCCGGAGGCCAGGGCCTGGGATTGTGAGACAGGGTTGGGTGTCAGGGAGTCACTGTAGGTGCCTGGGGAAGCAGGGCTATGGGGAGATGTAGGTGTTGGAACGGAGATTCGGTGTCCGTTTCATCCTGCGGGGCACCCCTGTGCCACAGGTGTTTCAGGAATGTGGCGTCCCCCCCAAGGCCATGGCCCGTGCCCACCGAGGCCTGGCACCCAGAGAGGAAGTGGGCCGGCTCCGGACCGCGGCCGCAGGGGCGGAGGAGGAGCAGCCCACGACAGCTGCGGGCAGCAGCCTGCCCCGGATGGTGAGTTGGGTGGGTGGCACGCGTGTGGGTGCTGGGTGGGAGGATGGGCACGCGCTGCAGCTCCACCTGCTCTCCCTGCACTCCCAGGTGTGGGAGCTCCGCGAGCGGCTGGACCGAGCCCGGGGCTTCTGGGCCGGGCTGCCCCTGGCGGTGTGCGGGGACTCCCGCATGGCATTGGACACCACGCAGGAAGCGGCGCCCTGCTGGACCGGAACCGGGCGGGGCCGGTGAGAGTGGGGGGGGGGGCAGGTGGGCGGCTTGGTGGGCGGGCGAGGCCCAAATCCGGGGCGGGGCGGGAGCCTTTAGGGCTGCTCTGCTCGCAGGTACCTGTTGCCGGTAGTCGGAGGGCCCCTGGCCAAGCAGCTCAACAATCCAGAGGTGGACGTGGAAGCCTCAAACCCCGACCTCCGGACTCGGATGCGGCGGCTGCAACTCCGGTCAGCTACCATGAGGATGAGGGCAGCTGCCCAGGGACGCGACCTAGATCTGGAGGACTGGGGTGAGACCTGACACCCCGGGGATGGGGAGGCGGGGAGGAGGGCCCTGGTGGTCTCCCTCCTCTGGTTGCTTGGGATTGGACCTTGGACCCGCCCACTGCTTCCTGAGTCCCTCCCTTCCCATCTTGTTATCATTCATGCATTCATTTTGCAATCATGAATTGAACCCTTACCTCAAAGGTTAGGGATAGAAGACCAGTATGAGAGAAGGTCTCTATCTGTGCGTTCACATTCCAGTTGAAGAGTCTCCAAAACATTCTTACAGAACAGTGGGCAAAGGACTGTGGGAGATTGGGGAGGGTCCTCCTCCCCCCACACCCCTCCAGCAGGGTTGGGGTGCCATTGGGCTGGCTTCCCAAAGCAGAGTTTGCCAGAAAAGCAAGGCAAGAACATTAATTTTCTTTCTTCCCATCTGCCTGTCTCTCTTTTCTGTCTCATTGTCTTTTCTTCTGTCTCCCATTGCCTGTCCTCATTCTCATGTCTACCTGATCTATTTCCCACTGCCCCTTTTACCCGCCCCTGTCTGTCTCTGACCCACTCCCTCCCGGCAGAGGAGGATGCCAGTGGCTCTGGAGAAGGACACTATGCAGATGACTGGATGGCCGGGGCAGCGGCTGTGGCCCCCCCAGCCCGGCCTCCTCGTCCTCCTGGCCGCAAAGGAGGTTTCATCATCCGCCAGAACCAGGGCAGGAGCAGGACTGGGGGGGCATCACTTGGTTTTCACACTCAACCCATTCTCATTCTCCTCCTCTCAGCCCTGGCCATGCTCGGACCTCGATAACAGGGGACGGGTGCCCTGGCATCAGAGGGGTTCATGGCCCTTTCCCTCCTCCCCTCTCAGCTGAATCTGGGGAGGAGTTGAAGGGGGCTGCAGAGAGGGTTGACTAGGGACTTTTTGGGTGAATGGCTAGGGCCCCAAATCCAGGAGATTCCCGTTAGGATTGGGTGGATGTTCACATATTTATTTTTTCATTTGGCATCGGGGCGGGGGGTTGGGGGTATTTAGAGAGGACTTGTGGTCTCTCCAACTGAGCCTCTAAGTCTGGGCTCTGGTGGTCAGCCCCAAAGAGGAGAAAGGGAAGATTTTTAGGGTGACAGTAGGGGGGGTAGGGTTTGAAGGAAGTTGAAAGTGGGGAGTGGTGGGTTCACCTGGTCTCTGAAATGGACAAAGCTGGGTGCTGGCAGGGTGCAGGGCAGGGAACTTGGGTGTGTGAATAGGATATCAGGATCTCTGGTCCTTGATTCTATGTTTGTTTGTTTTTCAGTATCAATTTCTTAAACTAAAATGCAAAAAATAAAAAATAAGAATTCATGACCTCTACCAACCACATGTTTCACAAGTTTTGCATTTTACAAATAAACAACTAATTTATTGGGCCCTGAGTGTGACTTTTCTGTAACTTCAGCAGCTCTCGCTGAGCCTGGCTCCTTGCAGGGGCCCCAGAGCCTCACATGGCTCTTTCTGCTTGCTTCTGGCCTCTCTTGGATCCTGTCCCCTGATACTGAACTTGGGCAAGTTGTTCACCCTCTGGATCGGAGGACCTTCATTTGTAAGATGGGGAGAAACGTAAGGACCAAACAGGAACTGTGTGAGGAAGCATCTTGCTACGGGCAAAATTCTTGAATACGAAGCATCATTAATATTTCCACACTGCTGCCCCCTGCCTCCAGAGCGGGGCTCCTGTTCTCTGCGTCAGCCTCTGGCTGCCTTGTCACAAGTTCTTGCCAATGTCTGCTTTCAACTCTTGTCTGTTACTTTCTCCTTTCTGTCCCCTGAATGAGTCTTTTGTTCTGCAGAAAGCAGAGAAAGAAAAGGTATAAATGACTCTTAAGTGTGAAAGGAGGGTAGAAATTGTGTCTTCCAAGGGCAGCTATGTGCCCTGACCCCAAAAAGAGAAAAGAAAAAAGAAAAAAAAGATGCAGGGAGGGAGAGACCCAGAGACTCGATCAAAGCTGAAGCAGCTGCCGGGACTGGCCAGACAAAGGGAGGGAGAGGGGAGGAGCCTGGGCGCTGAGAAAGTTGATGGGGAAAGTTTAGCAGAGTGAGGAACCGGGGCGGTGGCTGGGGAAGGCCAGATCCTGATTACCCTGCTGCCCCGCAGGAGGCTTGGTGAGTGGGCAAGTGACATGAAGGCTGCAGCCAGTGGAAGGACTCGAGTTTATGGGAGGAGTCTTGGGGGAGGGGGTGGTTATCACCAAAGCTGGAGGGGACAGAGGGCTGGAATTGAGGATAATAGGAGGAGACAGAGATGGGTGGAAGGAATAGAAGAAATCTGGACACAGAAACAATGCAAGGCTAGAGCCTGGGGGCTGTGTTAGGGGAGGGATGCCAGAGAGGGCAGGTCTTTAAGTAGCAAATACGGGTTTCCGTGTCTGGAGTTGCGCCTGGCTGTCCCGGAGGGGGCTGTCCGGGCTTGTTGGAAGGGCTGTGCCCCTGGTTGTGGGTTGTAATCTGAAGGGGTGGGTCGGACTCCCAGCTGATTAGGAAACTGGGGCTTGGGAAGGAATTCCAAACTGAACGCTCCTCTATCATATCTGTCTCTCTCTCCTGCCCCACCCACTGAGTCTCCTCTGGGGGCACTGATAGGGCTGAAAAGGGAATGGGGTTGGGGGTGGGTGGGGTGAGGGTATGTCTGGAAATCTGGGTTTTGTAAATAAGCCCGCATCTCCCCCAGCCCCTCCCACACTGGGGTGGGCCCTGTGCCAAGAGGGAAAAGAGATGCTTGAATTTACACCAGATGCCCGGCTCTTACTCATTACGGAGTCACTCCTGTGGTCTCACCTCTCCGGGTTCATCTGCCTGACCCACATTCCTTCCCTGTGGCTTTCCCTCTCAGCCTCCAAATGGGGCTCTTCATCCCGACGGAAGCTCAGGGGGGAGCCAGGGCCCGGCGATGTCGCCTCACTGTCCTGAGCAGATGGGTCTGATCTTTCTTGCAGGGTCTCTGGCTTTCCCCTCCTTCCCTTCCAAATCCCGGAGGCTCAGGGGGAAACTCTGGGCGGTTGGAGAAGCTGGAGGCAGTCGGCAGAGGAGTAGTGGTGGGGCCACCTGGATCTGGGTGTAGAGAGCACACACCCTCACCAACACCCTCCTCTGAATTAGTCCTAGCTGTAACAGCAGGAGAGAAGGCTCTACCCTCTCCTTAGACTCCCTCCTTCCCCTCATTTCCCTTCTAGACGCTGACAGAGGCAAAAATCTGCTAACTCAGGGGGCAGACTTAACTAGGGCTGCAAACGGGCCTGGGGAATGACCCCCAATCTCGAACCAGCACCTTCTGTGGCTGCACAGCTGCCTCTGCCTCTTTGCCTGGCCCTGGCCCTGTCACCCTTCCCGGTGCCACATGGGCCCTCTGTCTCCTGCCAGGACCATGCGCCTCTGGGGGCCTCGGAGCCTGGGGGTGGCTTTGGGAGTCTTCATGACCATCGGATTTGCCCTCCAGCTCTGGGGCGGGCCCTTCCAAAGGAGGTGAGTTTTATCTTGTCCCAATGCCTGGTAGATGTCCCCCCCCCCCCCCCATTTGCTCCTCCCACTCCTACCTGGGGCTGTGACTCCTGGGAACTTGGAGGAGGCTCCACACCCGCTGTCCTTGCTCTTCAAGATGCCTGTCCACCTGCTGGTGAGGGACAGGATACTTTCCCTCCCGTCTCTCCCCAGGTTACCTGGGCTGCAGCTCCGACAGCCCTGGGCCCCCTCCCTAGGACCAGCTGTTCCATCCTGTCCTCCCCGGCAGCGACTGGTGTTCCTGAAGACGCATAAATCCGGGAGCAGCTCTGTGCTGAACCTGCTTCATCGCTACGGGGACCAACGGGGGCTGCGCTTCGCCCTCCCTGCCCGCTACCAGTTTGGCTACCCGAGGCTTTTCCAGGCCTCCTGGGTCAAAGGCTACCACCCTCAGGGTGGAGGCACCCAGCCCCCCTTCCACATCCTCTGTCATCACATGAGGTTCAACCTGAAAGAGGTGAGAGGTGTGGAGGGTGTGGGTGGGACTGGAGAGGGATGGGATCAGGCCTGTGGCCAGGACCATCGGTGGAGGAGGCCCTAGGCACGGCACGGGGGCTCCCGAGGAGTCACCTCACCCAAAAGGTGGACAGGGGGCCACAGAGGTGAAATTTCCTGTTCTCTCCTCAGGAGTTTCTGAGAGCTGAAGTCCTGCCCCCTCCCACCTGGTGCATGCTCCAGTCTCCTTCCCTGACCAATTTATCAGCACTCTGCCAAGTCTGAATCTCACTCCCTAACTCCCCCTCCAGGTGCCCCTTTCCCTTCTTAGCCCCTTCCATCGATACCACCAGGACCTCTGCTTAGCCACTGCCCTCTGACCTGTCTTCCTCTCACTCCCCTCACCATGTCTGCCAGATTTTGAGAATCAGGTGTATGCCAAGGCATAGCCCAGCCCTGGCCCCCTCAGCCTCACTTCTAAAGGGGGAGATAGGTACATGGACTCACATATTCATCTGAACACACAGAAAGCTGAGAATTCTTAGAGGAAGAAAGTCAATGTGCAAATGAAAAACATAAGGAGAGGGACTAACTGTTATTGAATACTTCCTGAATTCTTGGTATTAATCTTACCATCACCTTGCCAGGAAGACATTACAAGTGCCTCCATTATACAGAAGAGGAGTCAAGACTCCGAGAGGCTTAGTGACTGGTCTCTTGGTCATATTTGAACCCAGGCCCATCTGCTCCAAAGTCGGAGTGCCTTCCCTGGCATATGTGCATGTACATGTTTGTATTTGGAACTATGAGAAGAATATTCATCAGAAGGAGGTGGGGATTTCTGGAGAGGCAGGTTTTAAAGGGTGGAGATGATTTTGTAGTAAGGAGGACACTAGGCATTCTTAGAGGGAGCAGGATATCAGGAAAGGCATGGTGATGTGGACGTGTGTGTGAAGGGTTGTGTGTGTGTCTGTGTGTATAGGTGGTAGAAGTTCAGCGGGGGCTGCAGACCCACTGCTGATTAAGTCAGAGCTGGAGAAAGCAGCCGAGGCACATGAGTGTGATCTAATGGGCGAGGAGGACCCTCTGCTGGGAGGGAGGTGATGACAATGGAGGCAGGTTTCTCCAAAGGTTAGGATGAGGACCTTCATTGTCACCCTCATTCATCTGAATACCGATCGCCTTCCATGTATTTCCACATTCTTCGAGGTAAGTGTTAACCCAGATTCATAGATGGCGGAAGTTCAATAAACTGCCCAAAGTTACGTAACTGGTAAATGCCTGAATTGGGATTTTATTCTAGGTCCACCTGATGCCACAGATTATTCTCTGCACTGTTCTCTTCTTCCTTCAAAGAGACACACAGTTCCCTGGCTCTGCCCTGCACACATGCCCATACTAGCAGAGCAGATGGGAGGACAGCATGTCAGAGAGTCAGGTTCAATGACAGTCACATTCAGAGGCAGGGAGCCCGGGAGCTGGTTTTTAATGGGCACCTGCCTGGCTCAACCTGATTCCCACCTTCCTTCTTGTCGAGAAGTGGAACCCAATGTGCCAGGCCTCAGGGCAGCTCCCTACAAAGTGACCATGGCTCCCCAGTGTCCAGTTCAGAAGTGTCTCTTGCTCTCCAAGATGCCCAGGAGCCCCACAAGTGCCCTGTCCTTCAACCAGCCTGGGCTTGTCTGCCCACCTGACACCTGTACCTGAGGCAGCATTATGGCTGCCCCTCTCTGCCCTCTTGGCTGCCAGTGATTCCCACCCCCCACTGAAGAGGCCTCAGGCCAGTTTCTTTCTTGGAGCAGGGACCAAGAGTTCCAGGGTAGATTCTTAATAGGTTTTTTTTGTTGGAGAAGTGAACACAAAGTTTGCTTCTTAGAGATTTTTCTGACCAAGGCAGACAGTAATGCCAAAGAAAATACATGTTCTCCAGGAACTTCCCATGCCCCAGGTTCCTTCATATTCTTTTTTAAAAATATATATATTTTATTGATTTTTCACAGAGAGGAAGGGAGAGGGATAGAGAGCTAGAAACGTCAATGAGAGAGAAACATCGACCAGCTGCCTCCTGCACACCCCCCCACCGGGGATGTGCCCGCAACCAATGTACATGCCCTTGACCGGAATCGAACCCGGGACCTTTCAGTCCACAGACGGACCAACTCACTATCCACTGAGCCAAACCGGTTTCGGCTCCTTCATATTCTTTAATCCATGTAACTTCCACAATGAGCTCGGAAGGAAGATAGGGGTATCCCCATTTTGTAGATGAGCAAATTGCATCTCAGAGACATCAGTAACTTGCCCAAGATCTGTTAGCTAGTGGAAAAAGCTGGGGGTCCCTCTTAGAGCTGTCAGGAGGCTGGGGGATCTTCGGGCATCGGGCTTACACTTCTTTTCTCCCTGGCCCACTTCCTTCTCCCCGTGACTGTTTTCTCTCCTCTGCAGGTGCTTCAGGTCATGCCTTCTGACAGCTTCTTCTTCTCCATTGTCCGAGACCCAGCAGCTCTGGCCCGCTCTGCCTTCTCCTACTATAAATCCACCTCCTCAGCCTTCCGCAAGGCACCTTCCTTGGCTGCCTTCCTCGCTAACCCTCGAGCCTTCTACCGACCTGGGGCCCGTGGAGACCACTATGCTCGCAACTTGCTATGGTTTGACTTTGGCCTCCCATTCCCCCCCGAGATGAGGACCAAGAGAGGATATTCCCATCTCCCCGGTGACCCCAACCCCCCAGCGCTGCACGTCCTGCCTTCTGGCACTGGCTCTCGAGCCCACACCCTGGATCCCAATGCTCTCTTCCCTCCTGCTCCCCCCACTGCTGATGGTCACAGCCAGACGCCCAGCCCCGCTGCTTTAGACTTGGGGTCTTCATCCCTCGTCCAGTGGAGTCTGGCCTGGCTGGACTCCGTCTTTGACTTGGTCTTGGTGGCCGAGTACTTTGACGAGTCGTTGGTTCTGCTGGCAGACGCCCTGTGCTGGGGCCTAGATGATGTGGTGGGCTTCATGCACAATGCCCAGGCTGGAAGTGAACGGGGCAGAAATGCGGTCAGCGATGGTGGACTGACCACTGAGGACAGGCAACTAACTGCACGGGCTCGAGTCTGGAACAACCTGGACTGGGCTCTTTACGTTCACTTTAACCGCAGTCTGTGGGCACGCATAAAGCAATATGGCCAGGGTCGCCTGGAGAGTGCGGTGGCGGAGCTCAGGGCTCGCCGAGAGGCCCTGGCTAAACACTGTCTGCTGGGGGGTGAGGCTTTAGACCCCAAATACATCACTGACCGCCGGTTCCGCCCTTTCCAGTTTGGATCAGGTAAGGTTTTGGGCTATGCGCTTCGGAGCGGACTGAGCCTCCAAGAGCGGGAGGAGTGTGAGCGCCTGGCTACCCCGGAGCTACAGTACAAGGACAAGCTGGATGCCAAGCAGTTCCCTCCAAAAGTCTCTCTGCCCTTCAAGACTTCAAAGCTACTCGCCCCATAGGCATTAGACCACTGAGTATTAGGTTAAAGAGCAGCTAAGCCACAGGACACGTGACCATTGTGGGACAGCCAGCTGACATTTCTGCTTCTCCTGGGAAGCAAGTCTGCCCCCTACAGGATGACTGGAACGTTGCATGGATGTGGGCCCCAAGTCCTCCAGGCTGGGCCAAAGCCTCCGGTTGTTCAGCTCCCAGCAGCACTCCTCCACCCCCCCCCCCCCCCCCCCCCGCCCCCATGCCCCTTCCCCTTTCCAGCCCCCTGGCAGGTCCATGTAGCACTCGCAAAGGCTCCCTGGAGGAGCAAACCACGATTTAAGCCAGAGGAAGTCTGGGACACGGTGGATTGGAAATATCCGTCCATGTCTCTATGAAATGTTTGTTCCTGGGCTACGCTCATTTCACTATGAAAATGTTTGTTGAATGAATAAATAATTTGAAACTTTTGGACTTGCTTTATGTAGAGCAGAAAGGGAAGGGGATGTTGCATCTTCGTGATAGATGCGTGGGGTGGAGAGGGTTTTTTTATTTTTTATTATTTTTTTATTTTTATTATTTTTTATTTTTTTAATTTAATTTTAATTTTTTCTCATTTTTTTAATTAAGGTATTATATGTGTACATACCTTACCAAGAGAGGGTTTTTAAAAAAATATTTTATTGATTTTTTACAGAGAAGAAGGGAGAGAGATAGAGAGCTAGAAACATCGATCAGCTGCCTCCTGCACACACCCCACTGGGGATGTGCCCGCAACCAAGGTACGTGCCCTTGACGGGAATCGAACCTGGGACCGACCCTTCAGTCCGCAGGCCGACGCTCTATCCACTGAGCCAAACCGGCCTCGGCGGGTTCTTTTTAATATTACTTCTCCGAAAAGCCTGTCTAGAGTCTCCCCTAAATCCTTCTTGCTGCAATGCAACTGCAGCCGGACCCCGCCCCTCTCCTCCAGGGCCCGTCACTCACAGATTCCGGGGCCTCAGGCCACGCCCCCTCCCTTCCGCTTCCGGCTTTTCTCCAGTCATTCTCCGGGCACCGGTTCCGGCCCCGCGGGGTCTCGGTTCCGGGTCGGTGGTCCCGGTTCCCGGCCCCGGGGAGGTCTCTGGGCCGGCGGGCCGCGCGCAGCCCCCGTCCGGCGTGGGACCTCCCGCCGGGCCCATGGAGTCCCAGTGCGACTACTCGATGTACTTCCCGGCCGTGCCGCTGCCGCCGCGCGCGGAGCTGGCGGGGGACCCGGGCCGCTACCGGGCGCTGCCCCGGCGCAACCATCTCTACCTGGGGGAGACCGTCCGCTTCCTGCTGGTGCTGCGCTGCCGCGGGGGCGCGGGCTCCGGCGCCGGCGGGGGCCCGGGCTTGGGCTCCCGAGGGGCCTGGGCAGAGCTGGCCACCGCCCTGGCAGCCCTGGCCTCGGTCAGCGCCGGGGGCGGCCCTGGCGACCAGGATCTCGAACCCCCCGGGGGCGGGGATCCGGGCGGTGGGGGTTTGTTTCGAGGCTGCAGCCCCCTTCTCACCCACGGCCCGGGCCCGGCTACCTCAGGGGGAGTGACCACGGTGAGGAGCTGGGGTGATCTGCTGGGCCTCAAAGACCGGACGGGAGAAGGACATGGGAGGGAAGCTGGAGGCGGATGATGGATGAGGACAGAAGTGGGCACCTCTTAAAGGAAACTGCCTCTCTCCTAACCTCCACCCCTTGCACACCTCTAGCTGCCTGTGGAAGAGCCAATTGTGTCCACAGATGAGGTCATCTTCCCACTCACTGTTTCACTGGATAGACTGCCCCCAGGGACACCGAAGGCCAAGGTAAGATTGGCAAGGGGCGAAGCTATTGTCCTAATTCACTTGTTCTCTCTAAGGCTGGCTGGCCACCTCTCCTCCTGACTGGCCCCGTGTTCCTTTTGCGCAGATTGTAGTAACTGTGTGGAAGCGGGAGGTCGAGGCACCAGAGGTCAGAGACCAAGGCTACCTGCGCTTGCTGCAGACACGATTTCCTGGGGAGACCTTCCGGGGAGAGCAGAGTGCTTTCAAGGCCCAAGGTGGGGAGAATGCAGCGAGAAAATGCTGGAGTGACTGTGGGTTGGACGTGAGGTCTGTGCCCAGGCCCAGCCCATCAATTCTTGTTCTTGCTCCTGCCCTCTCTCGCAGTGAGTACCCTGCTGACTCTGCTGCCCCCTCCAGTTCTGAAATGCCGCCAGTTCACTGTGGCTGGAAAACACTTGACTGTTCTCAAGGGTGAGCAGATTGGTGGCTAAGGTCTTGGGTAGCAGCAAGGGCGATGATTGGGTGGCAGTTTCCCTGTGCAGACTTGGGAGGATAGGTCCATTTTGGGGTTTTAAGGTGGGATCTGAGGGGTCCAGATAATCACTGAGCTGGTTGCCTTCGACAGTGCTGAACAGCTCTTCCCAAGAGGAAATTTCCATCTGGGATATACGTATTCTCCCAAACTTCAATGCCAGTTATCTACCTGTCATGCCCGATGGCTCTGTGCTGCTGGTGGACAATGTCTGGTGAGGTCCTGGGAAGGGGCAGTGCTGCAAAGTGTTGGGGCTGGGCTCAGGGCTGAGAGCTCTGGCCTGGAAAGATGCAGCTCTGTTCCCTTTCTTCTGAACTAGTCACCAATCTGGGGAGGTCTCCATGGGCTCCTTCTGTCGGCTTCCTGGTACCTCTGGCTGCTTCCCCTGCCCACTCAGTGCCCTAGAGGAACACAACTTCCTGTTTCAGCTGAGGGTGGGTGAGCAGCCACCTCCAGGGGCCAAGGAGGTGAGTATAAGGGGCTGGTGATTTCAGAAAAAGTTAAGAAAAAGCAGTGGGCCCTAGCTGTTTAGCTGGGTGGGTAGAGCATAGGCCTGTGTACGGAAGGGTCCTGAGTTTGATTCTGGGCGAGGGCACATAACCTTGTTCACAGGCTCAATCTCCGGCCCTGGTCAGGGCTTGTGTGGGAGGCAACCCACATCGATGTTTCTCTCTCTCTTTCCCCCTCCCTTCCACTCTCTAAAAATCTATAGAAAAATATCCTCAGGTGAGGATTAACAAAAAAAGAAAATGCTAGGGTGTTACCTGAGGATGAGAGGGGATCTCTTTCGCATGATGGTCCCCTCTGCTCCTCCCACAGGGCCTGGAAGTCCCCTTGATTGCTGTGGTTCAGTGGTCCACCCCAAAGCTGCCCTTCACCCAGAGCATCTACACCCACTACCGGTGAGTGTGGGACCCTTGGCGGGACCACCCTGTTCACCTTGTTTCAAAACACGTCCATCCTGCTTTCCTCTCTCGCTGCTTCTAGCCTGCCCAGCATTCGCCTGGACCGCCCGTGCTTTGTGATGACTGCTTCCTGTGAGTCCCCAGTTCGGACCTACGAGCGTTTCACGGTCACTTACACGCTGCTCAACAATCTCCAAGACTTCCTTGCTGTGAGGCTCGTGTGGACCCCGGAGAACGCACAGGCTGGTAGGGTGCTGCCAGGCTGGGCCTTTGTCCCGAAGGTGGGGAGGGGAAAGGAAGAAGTCACGGAGGTGGGTGACATGTGGCACTGGCTTGTGTCACAGATAGGAAATTTAGAGACAGTGGGGCAGGATGACTTAAGAGCACTGACACTGATGCTGGCTCCCTGGTATGTTTGATTTCTGCCTCCATCATTTACAAGCTGTGTGACCCTGGGTGGTTACTTACCCTCTCTGAACCTCAGCTCCCTCATCCCTAAAAAGGAGAAAATAATACTGCTCCTCCCACGAGGATACGATGGTGACTTAAAGATTTAATGTATATGAAGTGGTTAGAGTGGACCTCAGCAAATATCAGCTGTTATTTATAACATTTGGCGAAAGATATACTCAGTTTACTCCACAGGGTGACTTTGGAGATTAATCAAGACTGTGCTCATGGAAGCCCCTTGCGAGGAACTCTATTCAGATGTTTACTGGTCTCTGTTTCTGCCCCGCAGGAAAGCAGCTGTGTGAGGAGGACCGTCGGGCCATGCAGGCTGCCCTGGACTCCATTGTCTGCCACACGCCCCTCAACAACCTCGGCTTCTCCCGGAAGGGCAGTGCCCTCACCTTCAGTGTGGCCTTCCAGGCTCTAAGGGCGGGGCTCTTTGAGGTGGGCTGGGAGGTGCTGAGAGGGTGGGCGGGGTGGTGGGTGATGCAGGACGTTGGGATAGGAGGCACCAGGGCTGCTGGCTGCTGGAGAGGAAATACAATGGATGGCACCAAAGCCATGCTGAGGGGAGGCGGAATTCCGATCCCGTATTGGTCCGTCAAGGGGAAAGGTGATTTGAAAGGAGATCGGGGGCCTGGAAGCCAAGTGGGAATGCTGATCTGTGTCTTTCCGCCCCAGCTGAGCCAGCACATGAAACTGAAGCTACAGTTCACTGCTAGTGTGTCCCACCCTCCGCCCGAGGCCCGGCCCCTCTCTCGGAAGAGCAGTCCCAGCAGCCCAGCTGTCCGGGACCTGGTGGAGAGGCACCAGGCCAGCCTGGGCCGCTCTCAGTCCTTCTCCCACCAGCAGCCTTCCCGCAGCCACCTCATGAGGTATGGAGCCCGGGGAGGGGAGCCAGGAGCCAGGATTGGAGAGGGAGCTGGAAGCCGTCCCGAGGTCTAACGAGAGCCCACATCTGCCTTCCTCCAGGTCCGGCAGTGTGATGGAGCGCAGGGCCATCACACCCCCTGTGGCCTCCCCAGTTGGCCGCCCCCTCTACCTGCCCCCAGAAAAGGCTGTGCTCTCTCTGGACAAGATTGCCAAGCGCGAGTGCAAAGTGCTGGTGGTGGAGCCTGTAAAGTAGCGCCTTGCCGGCCCCCTTATACTCCCAGGAACTGAATGCCTCTGGAGGGGTCCTCGCTCCAGGCTGTGCCCCCCTGGGGTGCCTCCCGTGGTGGGTGAGGCGGCCGTGGCCTGTCTGTGTCTGCTGAGGAGGGGAAAGCTGTGAAACGGGCGGGTGTGGCTGCAGCACTAAACCAACAGTATTCCCCTGACTGCCGGGAGGGCTGGTCCCACCCCTTGGTCAGGGCAAGGGTTCCAAGAGCTCCCGGTTCCCGCCCTGCTCCGGGCTCTAAGTTTACAGTGGTTTCTCACTCCCATTAAGTTGTCTTTCCTGCCTCTGAAATCTGTGCCCCCCCCCCCCCGCCCCCCGGGGCTGAGATTAGAGGGTGGTGATGGTACAGGGACCCAGACAATGACCCTTCTGTCTCAGAGGTGAGGGGCCACAGGTGGCGGCCTCTCCCTGCCCCTCATGTTTACGTTTGCGGCCTGAAGCACTTTAAGTTGTGTGGGTTTTGTTTTCGTTTTTTTGTCTGTCCCTGTAACTTATTCTCCAACTACTGCTTCCAACTGAAATAAGACTATTAAATGGCTGTTCAGGAGGGAGAAGAATGACTGTTGTTTGTGTGTTGGTGGAAGAAGCAGAGACCAGAGCTCCAAATGGTTCCCTCCAGCATGCCTACCAGGTAGTTCCTGTCAGCTCCCTCCCCCATACACACTTCCCCAGGCCTGGGAACACCAGAATCATGTTTATTAGGAGGGAGGCCCCCTGTCCTCCCTCTAACACTGCGCAGAGTCGCCGAGCCTCTGCCCTTTCAGGTAATGGGGTGTGGAGGAGAGGGTGAGCAGAAGGCCTCCAGGCTGGCAGCAGGCACAGGTTCACGGATCGAGTCCACCTCTTCCCTCGCCCTCGGCAGGCTCAGACGTCAATGGGCTCCCGGCCTCGGTTCTGCCTCTTCACCACAAACACCCTCTGTCCTGACACGGTCACCAGCAGCGTGTGTTCTCCAAAGACCACTGGAGGGAGACACGCCTTCCCGAAGCCCGGAGAGGGAAGGGAACACGGAGTTAGCGGGGTGTAATGGCCTCCGTGGGGTCATACACAACTGGCTGGGATCAAGAGCCAAAGAAACTAGGTGGTTTGAGGCTCAGAGATCTGAAGATGGGACGTCTGCATTCAACACTTTTACTTCCTCATACTTGTGATACAGGGGTGAATCCCAAAGAGAAGAGAGTGGCCAGAGCCAGGGACCCCAGGTTGATAGGAGACCAGTGATCTTTCCCTGGTTAGCACCCCGCCTCTGGGAGCACCCTACTTCCTATCCCCACCAGTAAGGGCAGGGGGTGGGGCTCACCCGACAGGCGCTTGAAGGGTGTGTTCATGCCGTGGTGTAGCCGGAAACCACAGGCTGTGCTGACCAGCTCAGAGATGGCGCTGGCTGCCTGCTCATCATTCTCCAGATCCCCAGATGACTGCATGCACACGGGAGGGCGGCAGAAATTAGGGAACAGAACTGGGAAAGAATTTCAGGAACCACTTTGGCTCTGGCATTGGTACCCTCTTCCTCTCCACTTCCTAGCACCCTCGAGATCACCCGCTTTGGAAAACAAACCTAAAACTTTCCTATGATATTGTTGCCCTTCTAGATGCCATACTGGATCTCATGCTTATACTGCCCCCTCTTCCCCCTGAGCAGTGACTCCCATCCATTTCTTTACTGATCATTCTTTTCGAATCCCTTGAGACTTGATTTCTCTCCCTGTCGCCATTTATTTGATAGAACCACATTCTTAAACATCACTGACTTTCAAGGCTCTATCTTTTCCTGGCTTCCCACTTGTTGCCCTCCTGTCTGCAGAATCTGAAAGAAATATCCCTTTTGTCCTTGATGCCCCCCCCCCGCCTCCCCCCCAACGTGTGTGTGTGCACACGCACGCGCGCACACACACACACACACACACACACACACAAACACTCCAATTACATTACTTGGGTAATCATTATCACAGTGGCCTGGGCTTCCTCTTTTCAAGTGACTGTCACACTTCTCCCTCCCTCCTCAGGATGAGCCTCCCACTAGGTTAAGTTCAGTACCCTTTGCACCTCAGTTTCCTTGTCTTTGAATTAGAGCCAACAGCAGCTATCATATGGGCTTATGAGGGTCAAAACAGCTCTTAGCAATATATATTAACTGCTGTTATTCTATGTCAAACTTGATGTCTAAAGTTAAGCCATCAAAATTCCCCTTCCCGCTCCCATTCCCCGGTAAATTTCCTTTAGTCATTTCCTGTTAAAGGAACCATCATTGTAGCAGGTGCAAAGTCGTACCGAATGGAGAAGTATCTCCTCTATTATCTCTCTCTCTCTCTAGTCATTGATTCTTCCTTTACATTCTCTTCTCTCCTTGCTCCTCCTCAGTGCCACCAGTCCAGACTCATACATAGATTTCCTTCTGCAACAGCCTGCCTGCTTCTGGATCCCTCCCCTTCCAGCCCACCCTCTCACCCAATAGGACAATCTTGCTCAACTTTTATCAGCTCATATTTGTTTAAAAAAACCCTTCAAAGCTCCTATTGCCCCAGTCTTGCAAGGCCTCCACAATCACATCTTTTCTTACACACCCTTTTCTTCCCCCAAACTTCAACAGAAACGCACCATCAAAACAGGCATCACTCTTGCAAACGTATCCATCTCGGCCCTCTCCTTTTCTGCCTGTTCACAACCATTCTTCCTTTAAGCCCAGCTGACTTTTTTGTCCTTCAAGGATTCCTTTTCACAGCACAAGTTATAATAATAACCTTAAGGGTTGAATCCTTCATTTTCTGAACTCTTTCAGTAATCCTGACCCCTGGCATTGCTTAAAACTTTTGACCATAAGCCTGTCTCTCTAGCTAGATTGAAAACTTCTAGAAAGCTAACAACACTACATTGTACTAAGAAACAAAATAAAAAGCCTCTTCAATAAATAGCAAATAAAGACAACCAAAAATAATGGGTAATACAAGTTATCAACAAACCTGTTACTAGTTGTCTGACTTTGGTAAAGTTAGCAAACCCTTTTACCTCAGAATAATTACTATACTGAGATTCCAAGATTTAATTATTAAAGTGTACTATATCAATTAAGACCAAGAAGAGTGGGAAATTAAGCTCAACTGCGCAATGTTAGAAGGGATCACCGGGCCATGTGGAACTTGGGGGGATTCCACCCGCCCCCTTTGCCCAGAACGCACCGCCAGCACTGCGCCTTCACTCAGCACCAGGTAGCCGAGCTGGTCAGGAATTCGCTCCAGCCCGTGGGTCAGTGCAGAAGTCTAGCGGGTAAAGATGCAATCAGAAGCATTGCTAGGAGGAGGCCTCTATTCTCTTCATTTTCAACCCAAGTCTCTCATGTCCTGCCCCAGACGTTCTTTTCCCCAAGCCAGGGCCATTCCAGACCCTTTTCCCATTCTCTTTACATGGCCTTCAACACTGATTTTTTTCTTTGTAAATGGTATTTGTCTTGCCCTAGCTGGTTTGGCTCAGTGGATAGAGCATCCGCCTGCGGACTAAAGGGTCTCGGGTTCGATTTCGGTCAAAGGCACATGCCCGGGTTACGGGCTCCATCCTTACGTGCAGGAGGCAGCCAATCAGTGGTTCTCTCTCATCATTGATGTTTCTCTTCCTTGCGCTCTGAAATCAATAATATATATATATATATATATTTTTAAAAGGAATGGCATTTTCTTTAGAAATTTTCCATTGATTTTTAGAGTGTTAGCGAGAAAGTCAGAGAAATATCGATATGACACATTTTGATTGATTTCAGAGAGTGAGCGGGAGAGACAGAAACATCCATGATGAGAGAGAATCATTGATTGGCTGCCTCCTGCACGCCCTACTGGGGCTCCAGCCCAAAACCCGGGCAAAGTGCCCTCGACCACAACCGAACCTAGGACCCTTCCGTCCTCAGGCCTACACTCTATCCACTGAGCCAAACCAGGTATGGCATCACTAATCTTGAACCTCAATGTGTCCTCACCTTCTGCTCTTGGGCTCCCCCTTGTTCTCTCACATCCCACCGTTGCTACCCCCGGAGGCGTTCGCAGCCCCACTGGTCTCTCCTGCCCCCTGTCCAATCCTCCTCCGCAGACTACAACCGCCCACAAATCCCTCCTCAGCCCTCAACAATCCCTCCGTCCAGGGCGGCTAGGAGGTGGGGACATACTGCCGGCCGAGGAAGGGGCAACTAAACAATTTGGGGACAAGGAGCCCCCAGCGCGTCCTCCCGCGCATGCGTCCTCACTCACCATCGCTGCCTTAGGTGCTGGGGGGCGCTCCCAGCCAGACAGGAAGCTTCCGGCTCCGGACCGGGTCACGTGCTCCCACCAGGGCGTCTCCGCCTCCCGCCCAGCGTCGCGTTGAGCCAGTCGGCCTTCAGCCCCACCCCCAGGATGCGGATTGGAGCTCGGCTACGTCATCGCGCTGTCCCAGACGCACGCGGATTGGTCGCAGACCCTCGTTAACACCCATGTCCCCGCCCCTCTAAACCGGAGCGCGAGTAGCGGGGTGAAGTGCTGGCGGAGGAGTGCACCCTCAGGGGCGGGGCGGAGGCAGGAGGATGGGGCCCTGTGAGCGGAGGGTTGGAGGTATTTTCCCTGGCTAGCCTGCCCGCAGAGGTGACCACAGCAAGAGAATAAAGTGACATGCCTGTGAGAAGCTATTCAACTGCTACCCTCACCCTTCCTCCAGGCAGCTCTCCGTTTCATACCAGGATTTGTTCCCCAAACGGCTCCTTCCTGGGATTCTGCGAGGAGCCCTGTGATGGTGAATTGAATCCCTCGCTGGGCAACACAGCTTCAACTCTTAGTACTCTCTGCCAGAAAAAAAAAATTAGAAACAGTACTTTGGAGTCTTTTTGTAAAAAAAAAAAAAAAAATATATATATATATATATATATATATATATATATATATATATATATATATATATATATATTATTGATTTCAGAGAAAGAGATAGAAACATCAATGATGGCCGAAACCGGTTTGGCTCAATGGATAGAGCGTCGGCTTGGGGACTGAAAGGTCCCGGGTTCGATTCCGGTCAAGGGCATGTACCTTGGTTGCGGGCATATCCCCAGTAGGGGGTGTGCAAGAGGCAGCTGATCAATGATTCTCTCTCATCGATGTTTCTAATTCTCTATCTCTCTCCCTTCCTCTCTGTACAAAATCAATAAAATATATTTAAAAAAAAAAAAGAAAGAAACATCAATGATGAAAGATAGTCATTGATCGACTGCCTTCTGTACCCCACACTGGGGATCTAGCTGGCAGCCCAGGCATGTGCCCTGACCAGGAATAGAACCGTGATCTCCTGGTTCATGGATGAATGCTCAACCACTGAGCCATGCTGACCAGGTTGGAGTCAGCATGGCTCAGTGTTGTTTTTGTTTGTGTGTTTTTTAAATCCTCACCCGAAGATCTTTTTCCATTGATTTTTAGAGAGAATGGAAGAGAGCGGGAAAGATAGAAATATTGATGTGACACATCGATTGGTCCCCTACTGCAGGAGCTTTTAATATTTTATTGATTTTATACAGAGAGGAAGGGAGAGAGATAGAGAGTTAGAAACATCGATGAGAGAGTCATCGATCAGCTGCCTCTTGCACACCCACTACTGGGGATATGCCCACAACCAAGGTACATGCTCTTGACCGGAATCGAACCCGGGACCTTTCAGTCCCCAAGCCGACACTCTATCCATTGAGCCAAACCGGTTTCGGCAGAATGTTGTGTTTTAATTTAAATAGTTTAAATTGCTAATTTAAACTATTTAAATTAATACTAATATGACTGAGGCAGTGTTGATAGGTAAAGTGAAGGATGATGCTAGAAATAAAAACAAGTATTTGTTGGGAGAGAATGTGGAGAAATTGGAGCCCTCACATTGCTGGTGGGGATGTAAATTGGTGCTGCTGATGTGGAAAACATCCGATGTTCCTGGAAAAATAAAATATAGAGTTATTGTATGACTTAGCAGTTCCACTCCTAGGTAGCTACCCATGAGAATTGAAAACATATGTTCACGCAAAAACTTATACTCAAATGTTTACAGCAGCATCATTTATAATACCATCCAAATGGAAACAATATAAATATCCCTAAACAGAAGAATAGATAAATAAAAAATGACATATCCATACAATGCAAATATCACTGTAAAAAAGGAATGAAGTACTGATACATGTCACAACATGAATAAACATTGAAAACATAATGCTAAGTTAAAGAAATCAGACACACACAAGGCCACATATCGTGATTCTCTGTACATCTAAACTAGACTGAAAACAATTTAGTGGTTGTCAGGGGCTGGGGAGAGGGGATAATAGAGAGTGACTGCTAATAGGCATGGGGTTTCTTTTGGGGTGATAAACATATTCTGGAATTATATAATGATGATGATTGCACAAACTTGTGAACATAATAACAATTGAATTATACAATTTGTTATATAATAATAAAAGTACTATTGCTTGAGGAGAAAGCTAATTAGAGAAGTTGCCTTTTTATAAAGAAGGTATGTTTTTAAAATTTAAACTGGAGGAAGATGTAAAGAGAGGGTTTTGTGGAGATGTTTAATTCGCAAAGCCTTTCTGGTCTTAGTATTGATGACAGTTTATATAATAGTATAATTTTTCTTGGTGTTTATTGTTCAGAACATTTCCATCCATGAACTCATCTAACCTTCACATTACAAACCCTGTAATAGTATTCTCATTTTGCAATCAAGGCAGTGGAAACTCAAGAGAGGTTGAGCCTTGCTCTAAGGGACATTGCTGGCAAGTGGCAAAGCCAGATTCCAGTCTAAGTTTGCTGAGGCTGATGCTTTTTCCATCACTCCATGGGCCAACTATGTCTCCTGTTATTTTAATCTACATTAAATATTACTGAATTTCCTGCACTCGTTTTTCTTGCCCTTAGCAGGACAATGCTTATTAGCCATCATCCAAATTGTTTCATTTTTCACAAACAGCTTGAATCATACTAGTCATATAGAAAGCAAAGTTTCTCTCATTATTTCATTCACCAAATGTCCATTGAGCACCTTCTATGTACCACATACTCTTCTTGGAACTGGACGTACAATAGCGAGTAAGAAAAAGACGTATTTTTGTTTGTTTTCAAGGAGCTGTGACAGAGAGGGTGACCAAGATGATAAATAAATAAGAAAATAAATGTTAATTGGTGATAAGTGCTATGAAGAACAATAAACAGAATTCCATTTACACCAAGTTCAAAAACATTAAAAAAAAACAAAAACAACTAAATGTATCATTTAGGGAGATCATATGCACACAACAGGGAAATATATCTCAAAAAAATAAAGATCAAGGGAATAATAAAATTTGGAATAATGGTTACTATTGGCATAGAGAGGGGGATGAGACAGAGAGAAGAACAAAAAGTCTAAAATTGTTGATAATTGCTATAGACTGAATGTTTGCGTTTTCCTTCGAATTCATATGTTGAAACCTAATCTCTAATGTGATGGTGTTTGGAGGTGGGGACTTTTGGAGGTGCTTAGGTCATAAGGATAGAGACCTAATGAGAGACCTCACAGTCTCTTTTATAAGAGCACAGCAAACAGATGGCAATCCATGAACCTGAAAGTGAGCTCTCCCTAGACACTGAATCTGTTGGTGCCTTGATCTTGGACTTCCCAGCTTCCATAAATGTGAGAAATAACTGTTTGTTGTTTATAAGTCCCCTTACCTCTGGTATTCTGTTATAGCTGCCTGAATGGACTATAGCAGTAATAGTTTATTTTTTAAGTTCTAAGTCTGTACGTATGAATATATATCTAAATACTGTTTTTAGTACATGAAAGATTTAATAATTTCTTAAAATATATTTTTTTAATGTAAGTCTGTGACCCAGCAATTTCACTCCAAAGTCTATACACAACAGAAATGTTCACCCAAAGATATGTACTGGAATGTTTATAGAAGCTTTATTCCTAATAACTCAAAATTGAAAACTACCCCAATGCCTATCAATGATTGAATGGACAAATAAGTTGTGTCATATTCATGTAATGAAACACTCACTATAAAGCAATGAGAATGAATGAATGAAAATGACACACAATCACCTGAATGAATTGCACAACCTTGATGTTGAGTGAAATAAGTCAATCCCCAGAGAGTACATTCTGTGTGATTCCATTTATGTAATTTATTCTAATTTATTCTGTTAGAAATCAGGATGGTGATTATCCATGGAGGAAGGGTTGAGACTGGACAAGATGGGTATTTCTGGGCATTGCTAATGCTGTTCCTTGATTTGGATGCTGGAGATTTGTGTACATTCATTTTGTGAAATTTAGTTAACTAGGTATATGTATAATATAAAATTTTCCTATATATATATATATATATATATATATATATATATATATATATATATATAATACTTGAATAAAAAGGTTAAAAAATGTGGAGTGGGAGGATATGAAAGGTTGGGAGGAGTGGTGTGTGTGCTATTTTATATCAAGTGAGCAGGATCAGTCTCTCTGAGGAGGTGACAGCGAAGCAGAGATCTGAGGGAGTAGTACGCTGTGTCATTATTTTCTCCCCGGGGGAAGAACATTCTGGTGAGTGCTCATGCGACTTGTCTTAGACTAGGAGTTCTTTGACATAGGACCTAGTGTACCTTTGATATTCCAGTATCTAGCACATTGCTAAACTGAAAGTGGAATAGTTTTGTGTTGTTGTTATTTTTTTTCTGTATTATCCCAGTCATTTCTAGGACTTCATTCTGGTTTTAGAGACTTTTTTCCTTTGGCTTCATGGTCTCTGACTCTGCTCTTTGCCCTTCCATGGCACTTTCTTCTTTTGAAAAGGAGGGGACAAATTCTGATATGTGAAATTCATGCATGGGTGGGGAGCCCTCAGCCCAGCCTGCACCCTCTTCAATCCGGGACCCCTCGAGGGATGTCCAACTGCCAGTTTAGGCCCAATCCCACAGGGTAGTCAAATATCCCTCTCACGATCAGGGACTACTGGCTCCTAACTGCTCACCTGCCTGCCTGCCTGATCACCCTTAACTGCCCCCCCCCCCATGGCCTGGTCATCCCCAACTCTACCCCCACCCCCCCGCTGGCCTGGTCACCCCCCCGCTGCCCTCCCCCCTGCTGACCTGGTTGCCCCACACAACCTGCTGTTCAGCATTTGGTCATCCCTCACTAACCCCGTCAACCTGATCTCCCCAGGCAGCCTGTTGCTCAGTCATTTGGTCATCCCTTACTAACCCCCCTGCCGGCCTAGTTGCCCCATGCAGGATGCTGCTCAGTTGTTTGATCATCCCTCACTAACCACTCCCCTGCCGGCCTGGCTGCCCAATGCAGCCTGTTCAGTTGTCTGTTTGGTTGTTTTGGTTGCACGGTCGCTTAGGCTTTTATAGATATAGATAACGTGTTTACATCCATCCTAGTGGCAGAGCTGGCCTCCTTCTTCTTGTCCAAGCCATTTCCACACGATCTCAATACTCCCTCTCTCAGCTTACTAGAGCCTCCTGATTGGAAATCACACATCCCTTCATTTACCCACAACTTGGCCCCCTTTCAACACACTCACCTTGTCCCACCAATACCTAAGAAGTTCACATATCTAGTGTAACACTTACTATACGTCACTGCAATTCTTTGTTTGCCTGCTTAGCTCACTTACACCTTGAGAGGCATGGAGACCAAGGCTGTGATGTTTTCAACATTTCATGCCTAAAGCACATGGCTATTCCCTGTAGTCTTTGAAAAGTGCTGGTTGAATGGATATATATGTCAGGGTTCAGAGAACTAACAGAGGCACAGTTGGGGTTGGAAGTCTATTGATGGCTGTTTCATACAGTAGTAACTCGTACTAGGAAAAAGAAAGGAGGTTGTATGTAAGAGACAAAGAGATCTAGTTTCAAAGCAAAAAACAAACAGAAAACCTGGAGTGACAGTAGCATTCGAGGAATGGCAAAAGCAACAACAATCAAAGAAACCCTAGCCAGATGGGAAGAGAAAACCAGTTAGAAGCCATCTGAAGCCAAAGAGATAAAGCTTTATGTCCAGATTCCCCCTATAGGGAAGACGAATGTGCATCCTTCTCCATGCTTCTTATTGATCTCCTACAATTTTATTGAGAAGTTGGAAGGGATCCATGTAATGAAGAATCCCTTCATTATTCCCTACCTATTTAATACCCTGGCCAAAGACTGGGCCGAGTTTGTGAGGCTGGCAGAACTGTCACACCTGGTGTTTGTAGGCAATCCTTTGGAAGAGAAGCATCCTGCTAGGGGAACTGGATTACAGAGGCAACCAAGAGAGTGCCCAAACTGAAAAAGCTGCATAGCACCCTAGTAATTACAGAGAAAGAGGAAGAAGAAAACTAGCACCACATTTTCTGCTTTGTGTTGACTCATTTCAATAAGAACAATAGATAGGTTTTGTATACTTGTCTATTTTATAAGCCTCCTCATCTCTGATATTCTGTTAGAGCAACCTGAATGGGCTATGACAATAATAATTCTATTTCTTAAAGGTCCTGTGTGGGACAAAAGTTTTTTTTAAGATAAAAAAAAAAAAAACCTAAACCTTTGATTCCTGCTTTCTTTTCTTAACCTATTCAGTGTTTCTCTCCCCAAATGGTAACGCTAACTTTGCATATTGCAGCCCTCTTTTTAGAAACTGTAAATTTTTTATTTATGGCAAATAAGAGGGCTTCAAGCAGGGGCCTGTTAGCTAGATACCCTCTGTGTTCCATTGTTTCTGAGTTGCCTAGCAAGAATTTTCCTGCCATGTATGTTCACTCTTTCTCAATTTCTTGTTAATTGCTCATTCTCATTTCTAAAATCTAATACTCTGTCCCTCCACCCCATTTTCTCTTTTGTCTAAAATTTCTTATATATCCAATGTTGCCTTACTGTCTTTGGAATTTTCATGCCTATGTGTATTCTCCATGTGCATATATTAAAATCTTTTACTTTCTCCGGGGGGTTGGGAGGAGGGCAGAAATCTGTATTGAAGAGAAGGAGAATGCTAAAGGAGGCAGCAAACACACAAGACCAACAGAAATTAGCCATAAGTTAACCATTATACTAGTCAGGGTTCTACAAAGAACGAGAGAGAAATAAAGAGCTATTTTAAGGAATTAGCTCATGCATTTGTGGGGGCTGGCAAGTCCAAAATTTATAGGGTAGTCTGGCAGGCTGGAAATTCAGGGAAGAGTTCATGTGTTAGTTTGAGTGAATTCTGCAGGGCAGCAGGCTGAAACTCAGCCGGGGTTTCTATGTTATTACAGTTTAGAGGAGAATTCCTTCTTCTCTGAAAAACCTCTGTCTTTTCTCTAAAGGTCTTTAACCAATTGAATGGGGGCCACCTTTATTTAAAATTAAGTATTCATCATATCTTTTTTTTTTTTTTTTTTTTTTTTTTTTTTTTTTAAAGATCCTCACAGTGTATAGGAGGCAAAATTTTACCTCTACCCTCTTAGGGTTTTCAGTTGGACCTGAAGATTAAATGGACAGAAGTCAGATTAACAGGAGAAAAGGATACAAATTTAATATAAATTTTATGTGACATGGGAGCCTTCATAAGGAAATGAAGGCCCAAAGAAGTAGCAAAACCCAAAGACTTTTATACTAGGTGGAACAAAGTGAAGCACTTGTGGAAATGTGACTAAACTATGTGGGGAGGATAAAGAAGGTAATAATTGTTTTAATAAGGCCTATTTAACAGAATCGCCTAGGTTTCGACTTTCCATCCTTGGTGATAAGAATATTACTTTCCTCCTGATATAAGGAGGATATTGTCCAAATGAGAGTTTGACCTGCTTTCAGGAAGAAAAGGGGGGGAGCCAGAGTGTCCTTCCTATTTACAAAAACTACCGTTAGCTCAAAATAATTTTTTTTTGTCAAAGAGGCTTATCTGATGGGAAAATGTGACTTCAGAGTAAGAATAGCATTGTGAGCAGGAGGGCCAATGCCCAGAGCCAGCCAGCGGGTGACAGCCAATTGACCGGGCAGACTGAGAGCCTGAGGGTAAAGAAGGGCTCCTGGTGACTCCTTGAGTTCCCGCTCTATCACAAAGGTCTGCAGGCCCCAGGCACTTGGTGACTGGCCTTCCTTGGTGTACCTTGAGATTTTTGCTCAGTGGCTGCAGACCCGGTACTGGGTTTGAATCAACCTACTGACTCACTGAGAGCCTCCTTCAAGCAACTCACATACTGCCAGAGGCTCTCTCAGTAACTGGGCCTAACAAGCAGCTGACAGGCAGAGGTGACTCTCAAGGTGCCCTGAGCTGCCTTCCAGCTCAGTATTTATGGAAGCTGGCCTTGGTATACTGCTTGGCCCCTCCCACATGCATCCAGCCTTGAAGAGGCAGCCACAAGCTGTGGATCACCTTGTAGTTCATCATAGGTAGACCAAGACTAGTCATAAGCAGTGTCTGACATTAATCTGCACCAAAATCCCTCCCTCGAAGTCCCAGTACCAACAGACACAGTACCAACACAGCACAACTGAGCATGATCCAATAAGCTCCACAAGCAGTACATCCAAAAGGCACCAGACCCTGCCAAGCCAAATTCCACTTCCTAAGATCAGTTCTGACATAGCAGCTTGTGCACTGTGGTTGGGGTCAATCCTCATAGTCAGCCAGCCTAAGGGTTAACCTTACCCATGGACAGACCAACAGCAATCAAGAATCAACTACAACAGGAGGACTTACATAGCCTACACAAAGGACATCCTGGTGCACCTAGCTCAGGTGATCAGGGTGACTGTGGCATTGAGTCTCACAGGACACCTACTACATAAGTCCACCATACCAAGACTGGGAGACATTGCAGATCTACCTAATACACAGAAACAAACAAAGAGAGGCAGTCAAAATAGTGAGACAAAGAAACATCTCAAATGAAATAATAGAAAAAATCTGCAGAAAAAGAAATGGAGGGTAGCAATCTATCAAATTCAGAGTTCAAAACAATGGTTTAAGGATGCTCAAGGAATTAGGGAGAGAATGAATGAACTCAGTGAGAATGTCAACAAAGAGATAGTGAGCATAAAAAAGGTCATAGATGTGTTACATCTATACAGTGAAATACTATGCTGCTATAAAAAAGAAGGAATTCTTACTATTTGCAACAGCATGGATGGACCTGTAGAGCATTATGCTAAGTGAAATAAGCCAGTCATAGAAAGATAAATATCACATGATCTCACTCATTTGATCATATAATGAACAACATACACTGATGAACAAAAATAGAGCTAGGAACATCAAACAGAACATCCAACCTAAGAGGAAAGGGATGTGTGTGTGTGCAGGGGCAGGTAAGAAATCAACCAGATGACTTGTATGCATGCATATAAGCATAATCGATGGACATAGACAATATGGGAGTGAGGACATGTGCTGGGGGGTGAGAGCAGCCATGGAGAGGTCAATCAGATAAAAAGGGGCTTATGTAACACTTTAAATAATAAAGAATTTAAATTAAAATTTCAAAATAAAAACTAAGCTTTAATATAAAAAAAGGACATAGAAACGATAGCAAGCATTAAAAAAAAGAACCAGTCATGCCCTAGCCAGTTTGGCTTAGTGGATAAAGCATTGGTCCAAGAACTGAAGGATCTTGGGTTCGATTCTAGTCAAGGGCATATTTCTCAGTTGCAGGCTCAATCCCCAGCCCAAGTCAGGGCATGTGTGGAAGGCAACCAATCAATGTGTCCCTTTCACATCGATGTGTCTCTCTTGATCCTTCCACTCTCTCTGAAAATCAATGGAGAAAATATCTTTGGGTAAGGATTAACAAAAACAACAACAAAACAAAAAGAAAAATGAACCAGTCAGAAATAAAGAATGCAACATCTTAAATGAAGAATACACTAGAAGGAATCAATAATAAATTAGATGAAGCAGAGGATCAAATCAGCAATTTGGAAGACAAGATAGTAGAAAACACCCAATCAAAGCAACAAAAAGGAAAATTTCTTAAAATGAGGATAGTTTAAGGGATCTCTATGACACCACCTAGTATAACAACATCTTCATTGTAGGATAATAAAAAAGCAGGAGATTGAGACTATTTGAAGAAATAATGACTGAAAACTTCTCTAGGAAAAATACATACAGGTCCATGAAACACAGAGAGTCCCAAACAAGATGAACCCAAGGAGACTCACACCAAGACACATCATAATTAAAATGCCAAAGGTTAAAGACAAAGAGAGAATCTTAAAAGCAGCAAGACAAAAGCAGTTAGTTACTTACAAGGGATCTCCCATAAGACTGTCAGCTGATTTCTCAACAGAAACATTTCAGGCCAGAAGAGACTGACATGAAATATTCAAAGTGATGAAAAGCTAGAACCTACAACTAAGACTTCTCTACTAGCAAGGTTATCTTTTTAAATGGAAGGAGCTCTAGCCAGTTTGGCTCAGTGGATATAATGTCGGCCTACAGACTGGAAGGTCCCAGATTCCATTCCATTCAAGGACATGCACCTAGGTTGCAGGCTCTTCCCTGGTCCAGGCCCTGGTTGGGGTGTGTGCAGGAGGCAATCAATAGATGTGTTTCTCAAATCAATATTTCTCTGTCTTTCACTCTCTCTTCCACTCTCTCTAAAATTCAATGAAAAAGCCGGGACCGGTTTGGCTCAGAGGATAGAGCGTCGGCTTGCGGACTGAAGGGTCCCGGGTTCGATTCTGGTCGAGGGCATGTACCTTGGTTGCGGGCACATCCCTAGTAGGGGGTGTGCAAGAGGCAGCTGGTCGATGTTTCTCTCTCATCGACGTTTCTAACTCTCTGTCCCTCTCAATTCCTCTCTGTATAAAATCAATAAAATATATTAAAAAAATAATAAAAATAAAAATCAATGAAAAAATATCCTCGAGTGAGGATTAAAAATAAATAAATAAATAAATAAATAAATAAATAAATAAATAAATAAATAAATAAATTACAATGAGTGACCTCATCCTATGTAATAAAAGGCTAATATGCAAATAGAACAAACAGCGGAACTGAACAACCGGTTGCTATGATGTGTGCTGGACCACCAGGGGCACATGTGGAACATGGCGGCATCAGCAGCTGGCAGCAGAGTGTAGAACATGGTGGGTGTCGGTCATGGAGGGATGGTGGAGTAGGTGAGTGGGGTGCCAGGCCATGGCGGGTGCCAGTCTCTGTCATCGGGGCAAGTCTCTAGTGGTTACTGAAAATTCTTTGCTCCCATACGCCTGCCTTGGTCCTACCTGGAGCTCGCACCTGCTGCCTACCCCGCTCTCACCCACTGCTGGCACCAGAGCCACCGCTCACACCTGCTGCCCCACACCAGCACTGCTTGCACCCACTGCTGGCACCAGCCCCTAATGGCCCCTGAGGGCCTCTCCACCTCCCCCTGCTCCTGGGGGGTGATCAAGGCAGCAGCCATCACTCACACCCGCTGATGGTGCCAGCCCCAATCACTCGCACCATCAATAGGTTCAAGCAGGGCCTGCGCCTTCAGCAAGTAGGAGTGGCAGAGGTGGGAACAGGGATGCCGGCAGACAGAGGACCAGGGACTGCAGCGGGAGGGGTGCAGAGGATGGGCTGAGACCTGTCCCCGTGCCTACCACAGTCTTGTGGCCCACAATTCCTTTCTAGGGGCATGAATTTGTGCACTGGGCCCCTAGTTAAAAAATAAAATAAAATGGAAGGAAAGATAAAGAGCTTTCCAGACAAGAAAAAGCTAAAGAAATCGTTACTACCAAATTAGTATTATGCAAAATGTTAAAGAGACTTCAACCAGAAGAGGAGAGAAAGCTGGCTGTAGCAGAGGCGCCCTGCAGCCAGGAGGAAAAGAGTCTTGGTCGGTACTCCTTTAGGAGTGAGTGGTGCGAGATTTGGCTGAGCCAGCCAGAAGCCTGGGCAAGGACACAGTACAGAGGCTCTTCCATGACTGTTTGCTATCAGGTAGTCAGTGTTCCAAACAAAAAAATGGAGCCACAGATTCCCAAAACTCTCCTCCCATCATTCTTGGCATCAAGTTGAGGAGCAAACTGAGAACCATTACAACAGAATCACTATTTCCCTTGATAACTGATCCCTGTTGGGGGGTGTGGGGGAAGACTCAGTGGAGATCTCAGGCCATTATTGAGGGGGCAAAATAAAACCCATCCCCAAGCTGTCCAGCCATCCTGATGGCAGCCACAGAGGTCAGCTCTGGGATTTCACTGAGCCAAAAAACAAAAACAAAAAACAACACTTGTGATTAGTGCCATCTACTGGGAAACAGTAGAAAGACCTCTTTATATTGTAGAAAGCTGCTAGAGAAACATCAATCCTATATAATAAAAGCATAGTATGCAAATTATCCCCTCAACTGGGTGTTCATCTGGGAGTTCAACCAGGAGGCAGGGCCAGCTGGGGGAAGAGAGGGACCCTACCACTGGGCCTCTAGTAATATATCAATATATTATAGATGCCTAAGCAGAGAAGGAGTCCAGCGAATACAATGACTAACCACTGAAGTGAGGCACTTCAAAAAGGAAATGAAAAATCTCCAGAAAGCAAACTGGGACACATGGAAATACATGATATGAATGACAGAATTCAAGATTTCAGTTCTGAAAATACTCAATAAGATGTGAAAAAAGATAGACAGACAATTTAATGCACTCCAAAAACAAATTAATGAACAGAATGATTTACTTTACCAAAGAGATTGAAGCTTTAAAAAAGAACCAGACAAAATCCTAAAGATGAAGCATTTAATTAAGGAGATCAAGAGATGAACATAGGAAACAAAGCCGATCAGATGAAGTAATATCGAAGATCTGACTCTAGAAATGACATAGAAGAGAGAGACCTGAGCATTAAATTAAAGAGAAAGTGCTCTATGAGAACTATCTGACTCCATCAGAAAAAGCAATCTATAATAATAAAAGGGTAATATGCTAAATACCAGGTCTCACACATTGGATGTCTTAGATCACTCTTATTTGGCCACTCCCAACTATTCTCTATACCTACAGCTCATCACCCGTTTATATGCAGAGACTGGGACAGCACCACATGGGTCACAGTTAACCAGGCCCTAGAGCATGATTTCAGAGAGGAAAGGAGAGGGAGAGGGAGACAGAAACATCAATGATCCAGTCCACAAGCTGGGCGTGTGCCCTTGGCTAGAATTGAACCCCAGTACCCTTCAGTCCACAGGCTATGATTCTATCCACTGAGCCAAACTGGCTAGGGCTGTACTTTTACTTTAAACATTGATTTTAAGAATGGCATAGATAAGAATTCTGAACAAAGATATTTAGATGCAAATATAGGCATTACAAGGAGTGGTTCCAACTTGTGATTTAACATGAACATATTTTAGCAACAAAACTTGTTTTCAAAGGGAACTAGGTGAAGGAGAGTAGTTTAATATAACTTCACATTTTCTGTTTGTCATATACCAGGACTTCAAATATCAGGATTTCAAAGTATGGCCAGTTTTAAATAGTGCAAAATATGAAGTAGATTTAGGAAAATATAGCTGAAATGTGTAGTATTACTAGAAAACCAAACAAACTTACATTTTAACATAAAAGTCAACATTTTTAAAAGGCCATTTTAGTGCAATTTTAAAATATCTTCTTGCCTGGCAGGCATGGCTCAGTGATTTAGCATGGACCTATGAATCAAGGTCATGGTTCGATTCCCAGTGAGAGCACATGTGTGGGGTGCAGGCTCCATCCCAAGTTGGGGGGCGTGCAGGAGGCAGCCAATCTATAAGTCTTACTTATCATTGATGTTTCTGTCTCTCTCTCCCACTCCTTTCCTCTCTGAAATCAATAAAGAAATCTTTTAAAAAAAATATCTTCTTTGTGACTTTTAAATATTATTTATGGACTGTTTAAATTTTTTTTTTTTTCTTTAAGCATTTCTTGGCCTCCCGGGAAAAATGATTATTAATACAATGGATTTTTATTGTGAAGCAATGTAATTAAAACATGTCATAAAATTTATATTGCTTGTATGAAATATATCTGATTTCTATGCTATTTTTATATATTCAATTTACATACCTCATTGCTTCATATTCTTCTTATAGTTTATGAAACATATAGCCATAACTACCTCAAATTGTCTATAGATAATTTTTAAATATATATATATTTTTATTGATTTCAGAGAGAGGGAGAGGGAGAGAATCATAAATGATGAGAGAGCATTATCAATCAGTTGCCTCCTATATGCCCCCTACTGGGAATCAAATCCACAACCCAGATATGCCTTGACTGGGAACCTAACCATGAGCTCCTGGTTCATGGATTGATGTTCAACCATTGAACCACACCAGCCGGGCTTGAGATAATTTTTGAAGTATCAAAATAAGTTTTTCTCTTAAATCTTTTTTTAAAAATATATTTTATTGGTTTTGTAGAGAGAGGAAGGGAGAGAGATAGTCAGAAACATCGATGAGAGAGAGTCTTCGATCAGCTGCTTCTTGCACACCCCCTACTGGGGATGTGCCCGCAACCATGGTACATGCCCTTGACCGGAATCGAACCCAGGACCCTTCAGTCCCCAAGCCGACGCTCTATCCATTGAGCCAAACCGGTTTCGGCTTAAATCTTTTTTAAAATAATTTTATACAATTGTATAATTTATAATTGCATCAGCTTAGCTGATTAACAGTCTCAAGGTGCTATAGAGCAAATGTGCTTTATCTCAAGGGGTAAATACATTTCACAGGCAATCACTAGTTCTCCTAAAGCCATGAGTAGTTGCATTCATAAACCAGCAGCATCACTACACCACCTGCTCAAAGTTTCATAGTCCTGGGAAGCAGGCCTTTGTACAAAGCTAAAATCCTTTCTTCCTGGTAGACTGCTGCCATCGATTTAAAACAGCCTCTCTGTACTGATCTCTCTAGGAACTGGCTGAAGCCCTTGAATTCTTTTGGCAACATCAAATGGGATGTTAATGACTGAGGCTATTGTGCCCAAAAGAAGACCGATCCCACATTTTCTCAAAAACTACAGAGTTTTTGACATAGTAGAAGCCAAAATAAGCCATGTTGAAATCTCCATCACATCCCAAAGTTACTGTAAATCCTTTGTTGAGGCCTTGTAGCCTCAAATCTTCCTTCTTAATGACATATCTTGCTTAACTCATAGAGGATGGTTTCTCCTCAGGCTGACAAAACAGGAAAAGCCATAATTACTGTGCAACATCCAGGGTGTTTCACACCTGGGTGGAGGGGGAGACATGTTGCCTAAGAAACTCATGCTACTGGCAGAACATGAGTATCTGCCTGCATCTCGGCAGCATGACTCAGGGGTGGATGTTGACCTATGAATTAGGAGGACACAGGTCACTTCCCAGTCAGGGGACATGCCCCGTTGCGGGCTCGTTCCCCAGTGTGCGGCATGCAGGAGGCAGCCAATCCATGATCTCTCTCATCATTGATGTTTCTATCTCTCCCTTCCTCTTTAAAATCAATAAAAATATTGTTAGATTTGATCAAATAATTGAACCAATACCTCCTCCCCTGGGAACTGACCTTTAGGCCACTTCACAATGGATATTCTACTTGCTTACACCACATTCCACTTGCTAAGACTGTTATCTCTCCCCTCCAGAGTTTCCCAGAATCCAGACCTGAACAGAGAATTCTCCACCCAGAAAAAACCTGCCTAGAGTCCTTTAAAAATCTCTGACTCCCTGTCTTTGAAGGCTGGTGCTATTTTGGAGCTCAGCCCATCTGCTATCCAGGTGACCTAAGTCTATATAATAAAACCCTAATATGCAAATTGACTGAATGGCAGAACTACTGTTCGCTATGACATTCACTGACCACCAGGGGGAGGTGACTGACGGCAGTGCTCAGGGAGGTGGGGCCAGCCAGCAGGCCATGCCAGGCCACCAGCCAAGGCAGGTACCAGCAGAGTACCCCTGACCCCCTCACTTGCCTGTCACCCCATAGATGGGTTCGATTCCGGTCAAGGGCATGTACCTTGGTTGCATGTACCAGTAGGGGATGTGCAAGAGGCAGCTGATCGATGTTTCTCTCTGATCAATGTTTCTAACTCTCTATCCCTCTCTCTTCCTCTCTGTAAAAAACCAATAAAATATATTTTTAAAAAAAAAGAAAAAAAAAGGATGTCCCTTGGCCCTGTGGGGGCTTTATGTGCTGTGGGGACTTGGTAAACAAGTTTCCAGTTAACATTAGTTTCTCCTTGTCAATAACTGCAAATGTTTTGGGAGTTGTTTTGAGAATTTGTTTCCCAGACATCTGATTGGACTCTCTAGCTTAGTGGACACCAGTGTGTCAGATTGGGGGTACAGAAAATATTGTTAGAAGAAATCTTTGGATATATCAGAGATAGGACGCAATTATTTTGTTTATTGCTATACTAGAGGCCCGGTGCATGAAATTTGTGCACAGGGGTATGTGTGTGGGGGGGGGGGGGGGCGCTGTCTTTCAGCCCCCTGCACCCTCTGTAATATGAAACCCAAGACTTCTGGTTCCCACTGCTCACCTCCCTGCCTGCCTAACTGCCCCAAAACGCTTCTGCCTACCAGCCTGATCACCCCCTAAACTCCCCTGCCAGACTGATTGATGCCTAACTGCTCCCCTACTGGCCTGGTCCCCCTTGCAACTGCCCTCCTCTGCTGACCTGGTCACTCCTAACTGCCTTCCCCTGCAGGCCTGATCACCCCCAAATGCTCTCCCTTGCAGGCCTGGTCTCTCCCAGCTGCCCTCCCTTGCAGGCCTGGTCGCCCACAACTGCCCTCCCCTGCCGACCATCTCGTGGCAGCCATCTTGTGTCCACCTGGGGGCAGGATCTTTGACCACTTGGGGGCGGCCATCTTGTGTGTTGCAGTGATGATCAATTTGCATATTACCTCTTTATTATATAGGATTGGTTAGATGTAATATAATGACAGCAGAGTTCTGTAAGGATCTTGCATAAGAGCCTCAAAACTGACCAGTTATTAGTCTGATTAACAAATAGGATGAGGTTGGTGTGAGAAAAGTCGCTAGAAACTGAAAGGAGGTTTACTAAAAAAAGTACTAGTCTTTTCAAAATTATTTTGGGACCCTACTAGTAGAGTTAGATTTAAGTTGAGGGCTATAGATTGAAACTGAAGAGGGAGGGCTCTTGTGGTGGGCTCTTTAGGGCAGATCCAGCAATCAAAAAGTTAATTTCCAGCAGCAACGATATTGGAAATGTGTAGTAGTATATTAGTCTTCCATTCTTTTCAGGGGGGTCTTGAGTATGGTAGGAATATGAAAACAAGAAAGATAAATACTGCTGGCTAAAATTCAAATAATGTGAGTGGAGTGGAGGACCTGGGACTTTATTTGATAGGAATTAAATCCAACAAGCACAGAGAAATTCTCTTCCTGGAGGATGGAGGCTGGGCATACGGACAGGCTAGGAGAAAAGAGTGTCAGAAACATGAGAAAGACAATTACCCTGAGGCCCCGCCATCACATGACTTATTTGTAACAGGTTCTCGAAAAGGAGTTAGAGGCCCCGGATGGGTTCATAAGGGCAGGTCTCATTTTGTGGTTTCTGTGGGGACTAACAGGAAATATGTTTGATTTGACATCTGTGAACGGCTTTATCCCTGGGAGCTTTGCTGCAGTTGGGGTGCTCAGTCGGACCTGATGTGAATGGGCCCTTCCATCTGGGCTGTGGCTGGGACTTAGGACAGCCGTCCCTCCAGGTTTTTAAGTAGACCTTGTCCCCAGGTTTAACTTATTTGTCCTAGGTTAACGGTGTAAGACATCGGCCTCTGCCATTGGTGAGTGAAAAGGGGCTGACTTTTCACTTTTCTTTAGGACTTTGAGGTTCCTTGGCATTGCTTGGCTAGAGTCCTTCTTAGGGTTTGATTAGCTTCTTCTGCCTTATTTGAGTGTTGAGGTCTCCATGATGAGTATAAGGGATAGTTGATTCCTAAGCAGGAGCTAGCTGTTAGGTAATTTGGGCTACAAAAGAGGGCCCATTGTCACTCTGGAAGCTTCTTGGTAAGCTTCCAAAAAAAAAACCTAGGTAAGATTTTTCTAAGTACTTGGCTATTTTAGTGGCTTTTTGTGTGTTCTGGTAGGAAGGGCTTCGATCCATCCAGTATAAGTGTTTACAAATACTAGCAAATATTTAAATCCAGTTTTAGGAAGGCATCTGAGTGAAATCAATTTGCCAGTCTATCCCAGGGTATATGTACCCTGGTTTGTATTGGTGACAGAAAGGGAGGAGGAAGAAGGTGGTAACTCAAGACTATTTTGGAGCGGAATGCATCCTTGAGTCACTTCCTGTACAGTTTTTCTAACGCGCTCATATCATAACCAGCTGGGAGACAAGGATGACAAGAACACCTCTCCTTTCGTGGGTGCCATTATGGAGCGTTCTGAGGTAACAAATGTTTATTATCCCTTGATATCCAGCCTGTGGGTCTCTAGAGAATCCATTCGTTATGGCCCAAAAGATTTCCTCAGTGTTGTATGTAGAAGGGCCTTCTGGTTGCTGAGGGAAGTCAGGGGCCAGAGCTGCCTTTTGGGTGATTGAGGAAGACAATGCTGCTATATTCGTTTCCGGATCTACCAACGTAATGCCTTTGGTTATATCTGTGTTCCCTTTTGGTGGCCCTGGCAGTGAGTGTATCATTGTTATTTCTTGGGTCAGTGCTACAGTTGCTGGGAGTTCTAAATTCCTAAAGGGTGTTTTATGGGGAGTTTTTAGCTGTTCAAGGTCCTCTTTCTTCCCAAATGGGAGCATGGGCATGTAATATTAGAAACTGATACTTTGAGTCGGTGTAGATATGAACTCATGTTTTTCCCCTGGTTGTAAGGCCTTAGGATAGGGGTGTCGAACTCAATCAGAGAAGGGGCCAAAATCTAAAATCCAGCCTAAATCGCGGGCCAAATGGTTTACTGAACAGTCATAAACTGTCATTGTGATGGAAACGCAGCGGAGTGCAGTGATGACAGCGCGGTGCGGGCCACATTGCAAGGCCTGGCGGGATGGATTTGGCCCGCGGGCCTTGTGTTTGACACATGTGCCTTAGGAGTTCAGCTTTTTGGGCCGAAGTCGTAGAGGGGGGCAGGCTTTTGCCTTTGTTGTTTCTTGAAGACTGACAATGGCATACCTGCCTTTTTGACCCCATTTTGTGTAAAATGATTGCCATACGTAGACTAGTCTGCATCAGGTTTAGGTAAAGGTTCATCGTTTAGGCCAGACCTGCTGGACTTGTTCAATAGTGTCTGTGCATTGGTATGTAACCTGGTAGACTACCTTCCTGTTGCCAGGAGGGTAGTAGGACTGAGAGTTTGGCAAGGCTTTAGGGTTGATTCAGGAGAGTTGAGGAAGACTTTCTATTTATTTAAGCCTTCCTCCGGAGGCCATGGATAAACCCTTTATTTACTTGATCGGAGGCTTGTGCTTTTAGTGGCTGACCTGGGTACGTTTATCCACCGCTCCCTACTATGAGAGCAGTGGCAGCTACAGCTGGTTAAGAATGTGGCCAGCCGGCCACGAGAGCAGCATCCAGCGTTTTGGAAAGTAAGCTGGTAAATTTTGGGTGGGGACTTCCTATCTTTCCGCTATATACAAAGTAATCTGTTTCTCTCTCTCTCTCTTTTTACATTTTTTATTCAATTATTATCTGTGTACATATTTCTCATTCTTTTTTTTTAAAAAAAAATATGGAACGCTTCACAAATTTGGATGGTATGCTACTCTTCATCGTTCAAATTTTAGTGTATGTGATGCTGAAGTGAGCACAGTAATCTGTTTTTCTAAAATTGGCAGCCCTAAGCAGATGCCCTGCACAGTTTCACTTTTAATTTCTCAGAGGCACGTTGGCATTAGGGGTCCAGTCTATTGGCCCTTTGCCATCTTCTTTCAGAAGCCTTATGAAGAGGGTTAGCATTTGGCCCCAAACCTGGTATCCTCAGGTGGCAGAGGCCAGCGATTCCTAAAAATTCTCCAATGTTGTTTACTTTGTGGGACTCTGAGAGCCAGTGTGACTTACTTCCTTTGGGGTGACAGGCTCCGGGCTTCTGAGGTAAGGAGGTACCCCAGATATTGGATCTCTGGAAGGTTATTTGGGCCTTTTGGGGGAGATACTTTATATCCTCTATTTACGAGGAAGTGTGACACCAGGATAGAATGTTTATCTGAGTTCTCTGTGTTAGTACTAGAAATTAATATCATCACAATATTGTGGCTCAGGGATTTTCAAACAAATGGGGACTGTTCCTAAAGCCCTGAGGGAGTACAGCCCATAGATATTGGCAAGTCTCCCTAGTTTGGGGGTTCATCCATTCAAATGTGAACAAGTACTGGGAACAAGTCCTGGGAATCAGGATGCAGAAAAAGGCAGCCTTTAAATTTAATACAGCAAGATACTTGTCTTCTCCTGGGATTTAAGGTAGTGTATGGGTTTGGAACTATAGGATGTACCAGAATTACAACCTTATTTACAGCCCTTAGGGTCCTTCACAAACTGGTATTTGCCATTTGGCTTTTTTAAAAATATATTTTTTTTATTGATTTTCACAGAGAGGAAGGGAGAGGGATAGAGAGCTAGAAACATCGATGAGAGAGAAACATTGATCAGCTGCCTCCTGCACACCCCCACTGGGGATGTGCCCACAACCAAAGTACATGCCCTTGATCAGAATCGAACCCAGGACCCTTCAGTCCACAGGCCGACGCTCTATCCACTGAGCCACGCGGGTCACGGCCATTTGGCTTTTGTACTAGGAGAAGAGGGATGTTGCTTGGGGACTGGCAGGGCCTGAGCAGCCCATGCTTTAGATATGTATATATTTAATGAGAGGGTCAATCCCTTAGGTCTTAAGAGATGCTTTTTTTCAGGGTGGGGTGCCCCTGGTTTTGCTCCTATTGCCCTGCCTGGTATTCCAGTTTCCCATACCTCAGGACTGGCTGCGAAGAAGACAGACTCCAGACCAAGCATGTCGAATCCGTGGCCTGTGGACTGCATGCAGCCCACAACTATTTTTGCAGCCCACCCAATATGATGGCACTCAAGAAATGTCTTAATAAAACTTTCTTAACTTCATTTCTACAATATCCTTTCATACATAATTATTAATAACGAACTACAGTGTTCGCTAATGACTGGTTACTTTAATGGTGTTGCAATCAGTTCCCATACGAGCCTTATGCACAGGCTGCGCCATTTCTCTCCACTAATACTAGAGGCGAATATTTTAGCAGCCCATGGCCACGCCATTCTTGTACTGACTTGTTTGGTGTGTGCAACAGGAAATATTTCGCTTTTGGAGAACAAGAAAAACAGGTTTATTTGTATTACCCTTATTAAATTGTGCAGTTATTCAGTGTCTGATAAGTAAATGTTCAAGAAAAAATATTAATCTTTATTAAAATGTTCTATTATTTTATGTTAATGATTCCTTGTTTATTTCAGCCCTTTATATTCAGCATGTCTCTACCGAAATGAACCTACTTTCTATGAAAATGGGGGGGGGGATTTTTTTTTTTGCGGCCCACATAGACTCAAACCTTGTTTATTTGGCCCGTGCTAGCCTTTGAGTTTGACAAGTTTGTTGTAGAATATTATTAAATTTTGGTTCAGGGTGAGAAGTTAGGTTGGCCATCAGGAATAATAATGAGAGTTTATTAACTTCTATGGTCATTTCTAGACTAGACAAGCTGTCCCTCCCTAATAAAGGAATGGAGCACCTTGGAACTACAAGAAAATTAGGACTAAAAGTGATATTCCTGAGGGGATGAATGAAATGGTAGCGTTGAGGATGCCCATTCACCCCAGTGATCCAATAGGTTTTGGAAGAAAGAAACCCCTGTGAGTGAGTCAGAGCAGAGCAAGCAGTCCCTGTGTCCAATAAAAATGAATGGACTTGCCAAAACCGGTTTGGCTCAGTGGGTAGAGCATCAGTCTGCGGACTGGAAGGTCCTAGGTTCGATTCCGGTCAAGGGCATGTACCTTGGTTTCGGGCACATTCCTGGTAGGGGGTGTGCAGGAGACAGCTGGTTGATGTTTCTCTCTCATCGATGTTTCTATAATAACTCTCTATCCCTTTCCCTTTCTCTCTGTAAAAAATCAATAAAATATATATGTATATATATACATATACATATATTGTACATATATACATATACATACATACATGTGTGTGTGTGTGTGTGTGTGTGTGTGTGTGTATATATATATATATATATATATATATATATATATATATATTTAAAAATGAATGGACTTACCTGTCACCTCAAGGGCCACCAGGAGACTCCTCTGGTGTGATGGTTTCAGATGGTCGGCAGTAGGAGGCCTCAGGCACCATCTGTTCTCAGGTGTTTTAAACATCGTTGGTTTGGCGGCACGGAGTTCCCTCGGAAGCCTAGGACATTGGTGCAGACGGGGCATGGTCCTGGAGGAGGCGGGTCCTGCGTTCGTGGTAGGCACTCCTTTAGGTGTCCTGCAGGAATACACAGGATTTAAAGCTGTGGCTATCAAGTGATTATGCCTTTTGTTTCCATCTGGTGGCCTTTTGCTCTTCCTCTTCCATGTCTTGGTTGTTACAAACACTGAAAGCTAACTCTATCAGTTGCTCAGTGGGGGCCTGCGGTTCCAAGGCTAGTTTTTGTAACATTCTCAAGCTGACTGGGGTTGCCTCCTGGATAAAAGGCATTTCCTCAAGTCTGCGTGTGTTAAGCCCTTAACAGACTCAAGGGGATTTTGTGTACTTTCCTATTGCGTTTGTTAGTCACTCCGAGAAAAGGGTGGAGTTAAATCTTGTGTGTGTGTGTGTGTGTGTGTGTGTGTGTGTGTGTGTTTAATATATTTTATTGATTTTGTACAGAGAGGAAGGGAGAGAGATAGAGAGTTAGAAACATCGATGAGAGAGAGTCATCAATCAGCTGCCTCTTGCACACCCCCTACTGGGGATATGCCCGCAACCAAGGTACATGCCCTTTACTGGAATCAAACCTGGGACCTTTCAGTCCCCAAGCCGACGCTCTATCCATTGATCCAAACCGGTTTCGGCTTTTGTGTTTTTTTCAAGTAAACTTTTTTATTTTGTTATAGTTACCAGGCTTAATAGTATAGTTTGTTATGCCTTCTATGAGATAAGTAACTACTAGTGTACCGGTTAATAATGCAGATTTTGTAATCAAAGAAAACATACTAATTTCAAGAGAAACATCAAAAGTGCTTTATTCAAAGTAATGTCCATCGCTAGCTACACATTTCCCCCCATCTTTCAGGTAATTTGTGGATACCGTCCCAATAGAATTTTTCTTGTTTTGAGGCAAACCATTCTGAGACCCAATTTTCCACTGCTTCGTATGTTTTGAAGTGCTGCTCAGAAAGTGCATGTGCCATCTATCCGAACAAGTGGTAATCTGAAAGAGCAAGGTCTGGTGAATATAGCAGGGTTAATATTTCCCAGGCAAGATCTGTTAACGTGTCTTTAACTAGTATTTTTATTATTATTATTATTTATTGTTTAAAGTATTAAAAATAGTAGTACATGTGTCTCCTTCTTTAACTGGTTTTGAAGTGTATGATGGTGCGTCATCATGAAGCAAAATTACTTTGCCCTGTATTCTGACACATTCTGGTCATTTCACTATCAAAGCGTGGTTCAAATTAATTATTTGTTGTCGGTAGCGATCAGTATTAACTGTTTCACCTGGCTTTAGAAGTTCATAACACACAACACCTTCCTGATCCCACCAAATGCAGAGCATTGTCTTCTTTTCAAAGCTTTTTGGCCTTGCAGTAGATGTTGATGGTTGACCTGGATCAACCCATGATTTTGTGCATTTGGGATTCTCAAAATAAATCCACTTTTTATCGCCAGTCACAATTCGATGCAAAAAAGACTTTCTTTCATGCCATTAAAGCAACATTTTACTGATGACTTTTCGGTTTCCCATTTGTCTTTCATTCAGTTGATGTGACACCCATTTTCCTTCCTTTAAAATCTTTTCCATTGCTTGTAAAGGATCACAATTGTTTGCTGAGCAACGTTTAATCTTTCTGCAAGTTGTTTTTTTAGTTTGACACGCATCTTCATTCATTAAACTTGTAAATGTCGGTCTTCAAACTTTTTCAGTTGACCTGAACGTTCTTTGTCTTTCACATAGAAATCATACCTTTTAAAGCATTTTAACCAGCATTCACAGTATCTTGAGTTGGAGAATGTTCACTATAAGCTTCCGAAGTATTCAGCAGCATTTTTCTTCAAAATAAAGTAATGAATTAAAACTTCCCACAAATGCTCTTTTTTTTTTTTTTTGGCACGAAACTCAACATTTTTAAACATAAAAATATCTATGATGTTAACACCTTCAGCAAATTTGACATAAGAAGTTTTGAAGCTTGTCGTCAATACAACAAAGTAGCATACATATCAAATCGCATATACTGTATATCAACATATGTGTAACCCCATCTATTGAAAAAAAAAGTCCACATTGTTAACCACTGCACCTAGTATTAAGGCCCAGTGGTCCTTTCCCTCTTATTCTTCATCTGTCCCAGTTTAATAGACTTCTTTAGGGTCCTGATCTGGGATTGCATCTCCTTCAGTCTATATATGCAATGTTGATTTAGCATGATGACTGGCTAATTTATCAGGATAAGCCCTAGCATCTTCTATATGCACTGCTTTTCATTTGCAGTGCAGCAGTGGGAGAGAACAGTCTGTAAATCCCTCCATTAGGTCATAATGTTACTGATGAGTTTGCGTGCTTGTCTCCTGATATAAAAGAATCTAGACCAGGGACACTGATAAAAAGCAAAGGCATATTTATTGAGGTTCTACAGAGGGTGAGAGCACTGAGATAGGGCCTCAGGTTCCATGCCCCAAAGGTGGGTTTTAAATCAGGGTGTCGGTTGGCTAGCTTTAAACTTTTTTGGAATACTGATGTCCGGGTATATATCAGAAACTCCAATTGTTATGGGATTATGCAACACTTACTATGAAATGCAGGAAGGAACTTTCCCAGCTAGTTATTGAGACTTTCAAAGCTTTAAAGTTCATGATTGAGTTGTGACGGATGGCTTGGTTATGGATTAAAAAAAAAAAAAAAAAAATAGCCCTAGTCAGTTTGGCTCAGTGGATTCCTCAGTCAAGGGCACATACCTCAGTTGCAGGGCCTGGTGTGTATAGGAGGCAACCAATCGAGGTATCTCTCATATCAGTGTTTCTCTCTGTCTCTCCCTCTCCTTTCCACTCTCTCTACAAATCAATGGAAAAAATATCCTTAGGTGAAGATAAACCAAAAAAAAAAAAAAAAATTTTTTTTTTTTTAAAAGAACACTTATAAAAAATATTTTTTTTAAAGTCGGGGTACTTCTTAGACCATTGTTTTAGAATTATTCTGTTGATAACTGCCATATTCTGGTGGGGTTTAACTGGATAGAGCAATTTGTTCTGGTAGGGCTTGACTCGATGGTGCAGTTTTGGGGAACATTTTATTCTACCTGTTTCAGTAAAGCAGTGTGATTAAACCCCTGTGTGAATTTGCTAGGATCTTTGGTAAACCAATCAAGTTTTTTGTTTTTTTGTTTTGTGTGTGTGTGTGTGTGTGTGTGTGTGTGTTTCTTTTGTTTTGTTTTTTGCAACGGGACAGATCAGAAATAGAAAAGGAAACTTGTATGCAAATAATTTCTTTACAGGCTTCCTGTTAGATACTCCCCCCAGAGACAACATGCTACGGTTTGGATGATTTTGAGGTCCCTTCCTGGTAGTGACAGGGCTACAAATTAGGGTGAGCGCTAGCAGTTCTGTAGTGGAGGAGGGGTTATATGGAGCAGCTGGACTCTGAGAGACAGCTGTGAAGTGAGCTAGGGAGCAGGCTGTTCCACCCTCTGGATGGATTCTGTCTTATCTATTAGAGACAGAAGCCAGCTTCTTGCAGGGGCTGTGAGGAAGGTGTCCATTAATTCATCAGACATTGTGACAATTAAGGAATATCCTAGAAGACTTCCTTAAATCCCTATCCTTGTAAAGGGCCATAAATACCTGAATATAAGGTTTTTCACTCCATTTGTCTTCATTTTTGCAAAAACAAATCTAATTGGAGAATAGTGTCATAATTCAGTGTCATTTACAGGTCAGACTTCCCCGTTCCTGAGATTGTATCGAGGTCTGGGGACATTACAAAAGAAAAGGATGTTCTTTTTTCTTTTGATCATTGCCTGTAAAGTTGGATCAATTGTTAAGGAGCCATCCTAGTGAGTAATCTTGGGGAATGCTGTTGGCACAGCCCATTTTGTCTCTTTTTTACCTGGTCAATACAGTTTATGACTGATTATGAGGCTTCCAAATCCAGGGGATGAAGTGTCCCTCCAACCATCCAAACAGTTGCTATGATGTGCACTGACCACCAGGGGGCAGACACTCAATGCAGGAGCTGCAGTGATGTGCACTGGCCATTTACAAAGAAATGGCACCAAAGACCTGGCACCGACAGAGCAACACTCAGCTTCCTCCAAGTGGGACACAGGCCCCACCACCATCCTGGAGCCACAGCTCATCAAATTGCAGCCAATGCTACCAAAACTCCATGGCGCAAAATGTGGCCTACAGACCAGCCTGGCCCAGAATGGTCTTCGTGGGCCCAGCTAATGACATCGTGTAGCAACACCTGGCTTCCTCTCCCTAACCTTCTTGCAATTTCTTTAGCCCAGGAACACAACTTGCTTTATACCAGGTGCAAACATTTTATACTTTAACCAAATGTCTGTGAAGTGTTTTTTCCCATGCCTCATTCATTTGATCCTCACAGAAGTCCTGGAGTAGGTAGATAGGAGACTCAGTGGCATCCTATTTTCTTTTCTTTAGCTGAAAAATGGAGATCTAAAGTTTAGAAACTTGGCCCAACTGTAAAGAAGTAATAAATGGTGGATCTTGAAAATGACTTAAGGTTTTCTCACTGAGCAGAATATATACTGCTGCAGTTAAATATTTACCCTTTGTTCTCCCGGTGTGATCTACAATAATAATGTGCTTCATGTTGATATTTATTGCCGTGTTGCTGACAATTACCTGAAAGAGAAGTTGGGGTGCTTCCCTGGGCTGGAAAAAAATTAGCCAAATCAGAAAGCAGGTCTAATTAAGTAACTTTATTCTATATATATAAAAGGCTAAGTTGACTCACGCATGTGTCACACTGAACTGCATCCAGCACAGCCAGGGGTGATCCTGAGGACAGGTGGTGAAGGATGAGGAAACAGTGACACAGCCTGTAAACCGAAGCTTTATTTTATAGTCAGTTCACACAAGCAAAACAAGGGGAGTGGTTAAGACATTTAGAATGTTCTTGTGAGTTTCAAATCTATTTCATTACTCAAGCCTTGTTTTGGCAGCACTTGCTGCACCTCCCACAGCCCATTAGCTTCCTAGGAACAAGGGAGGACTATAAGGTCAAGCTCAGTTGTGCTAGGAGGGCTCTGCCCTCCAGGCTGGGACTTGTATGTGGCTCTGCCACCGGTCAGTCTGAGGCTTGACCCCATAGCCGCCCCCTATACCATACACATAAAGCTCTCACTGGTGCCAATCACACACGTGTGCTTCCATCTGTCATTGTTGATTGTGAATTTGGTTGACACTTCTATTATAGATAAAGGGAGAATAACGATATTAAAATACTTATTTTAATTAATTTCTTTTCAATGTGCATGAATCTGTGTACCGGGCCACTAGTTACTAATAATTGTGGAGAAGACAAGATTTTTATTTGTCCTTGACAACTTTTAAAGAGTCTGGAGAAGAGTGAGGGGAGATATTAAGCTTTGGTGACTTCAGCTGTTATTTTTTTAAAGTGGCTGCCCCCCCTCCCCCCTTTTAATTATTTTACCCTTGTTTACACTCCTAATTACCCAACAGGAAAATCTGTTGAGACTCTCAAAGCTTTAAAAGTCACGAATGAACTGTGGAAGCAAATATAGTGTCACCCCCAGTTCAAGGAATTGCATATGTAATGTCCCAAAGAGTTGTTTATATGGGAGAAAAATAAACCAATGACAGACGGTAAGATGTACCATGAAAAGAATGAAGTTGTCAAAATCAGTGTAATAAATGCTCCAGATAGAGGACCAGGAAATATGAAGCACAATAATAGCATTTTTGGGAGCCTGATTAATATATTGTGAACCAGGTAAAGGAAGTCAGGTCCCTAATAGATACATGTTCTATGGACATGTTTACCCTGTGTTCTGAGGGTGGCCTTACCAAAGATCTTGGAAGTAGATGCCCTGAGGATGGATTTAATCTGCTCAGATAGGGGACTCGGCTCCATACTTGCAAAATGAGGGGCGAGAAAAGGGCAGGGATCACCAGGTCCTGATTCACTGGACCCCATCACCCAGGTGTCACCGGAAGACCGTCAAGTGGGTAGGTTACTCTGTATCCAGGGGACAGGCTTACCTTCTATCTAAGGGTTGATGAGGCACATTTTCATGAAATACTTATTTTGCAGTTGACATGCAATTTTCCACCACACCAATGACCAGAAGTGACAGGAAAGGTGAATTGGAGAGAGAGTAAAGAGAATAAAACTCCAGGTCCCATCTGGGTCACCAGAGAATGCAACAGGACAGGGACCAGACCCAGAGCAGGTCTGCCACAGGCTGCCCAGTAGTGTGTGGGGGTTTTACTTCGTGCACGAAAGGCTTCACAATATGAGTCCAGGTGATTTTAAAGTACATTTACTAAAGCTGGGACAGCGAAACAAGGGAAGGGCTTAGGACAGAGAAGCAACAGGAGAGAGCCTAGGTAGCGTTCTGTTTTGGCTCTCTAGGAATGAAAGATGGGACAGAGGGCCGAAAACCAGGACTACAGGCTTTATGAGAGGAGAAGGACCCTTCCTGGGCTGTCTCGCAAGGGGAGAGTAGCAACACGTACAGAAACACGCCTTTTGAGGGGAGAAATGGGAAGGGATGGGGCTTAGGGTACTTGGCATGCACTGATTGGTGGTTTTATATAAGGCACATGATTAGGCACTTAGGTACTTAGGAATCAAGGGCTTAGGGTATTTGGCAGGTGCTGACTGGTGATTCAATGTATAATCCATATAAGGTGCCTGGTTAGATGCTCAGGAATGTCCAGGCCACAGGTGCAGGTTACATCATACTCCATCCATCAGTTGGGGGGAAGGAGGATCTATCATTCCAGGCTTTTCGTAATATTTTTTAAAAATTGAGAGTCCAGGCAAGGTCAGGGTGTGAAGATCCGTCTTCCAAAGCTACTTCCTGCTGAGAGGGGACGTCACCAGGGGTATCTTCCCGGGGTCTCAAGGATTCTGGTGCTAGGTTCTGAATTCAAGGCCAGATAGATCTCTCCCACCTTCTGGTTGGCGAACACCTGCATTCTGTTCTGCAAGAAACTAGTGAAACAGAGTATGAGAAAGGGGCCAAAGAGCAAAACTGAACGAATAAATACCAGTGGGCCTAATAGTGGGAGGAGCCATGGGGTAAGTGAGTGAAAACAGGTAGTGTTTTCCGTGCTGGACGAGGGGTGCAGCAGCATAATTCCCCAAGAGACTGGTTGGTAAAGTCTTGAGAGCGATCCAGTTGAGTCACGGGAGGTAAAACTTGTCCTGAGGCTCCACAGTGTCACTTAACTGGTTTTGTTGCTTTTCTGGGCCTGGAGTTGAAATACAACTGGAACCTAGGTGTTATTTTTAGGGGGGGAAAGAATAGTGGTCTCAGTTGCCTCACTAGTAATATGAAAGGGGATAATAAGTTACCCTGGGGGTAAGGTTCTTTTGCCCCTTGCTGGGCATCCACATGTTTCTTGTAGGTCCTGAGACAGGGTTTCAAAGTATGATAGAGCAGTGGTTAAGCTCCCTATGGCAGTTCCAACCCCTGCTGTGATGCCGAGCGTTAGGAGGAGAGGGATGATCTGGACCCCTCTTTTGTGTCAGATATGATGGGTGATGAGGACAGGTAAAGGCTACATCTACATTGGGTGAGAGATAGATGAGAGTACAGGTTCCTGTCCAGCTGATGGAGAGACAGATGTATGTGTTTTTCCCACAGAGGAAGAAAAATCCCTGATCATAGAGACAAGCTGATAGGTGTAAGGAGAAGAGGTGGACTGAAGGGTATGAGATTCCTTTTCCTAGTTCCGCACTCCAAGCTGAGAGGGTAGTCACCATGGTGCTACCAATAAGGGGTGACAGATGAGTGATTAAGATTGTGTTGCAGCTGGGACCGGTTTAGCTCAATGGATAGAGCATCGGCTTGGGGACTGAAGGGACCCGGGTTCGATTCTGGTCAAGGGCATGTACCTTGGTTGCGGGCATATCCCCAGTAGGGGGTGTGCAAGAGGCAACTGATCGATGACTCTCTCTCATCGATGTTTCTAACTCTCTATCTCTCTCCCTTCCTCTCTGTACAAAATCAATAAAATAATATTTAAAAAAAAAAAAAGATTGTGTTGCAGTGAAAGTGGGAATGGATATTATTGTAGAAAGGGCTGTTATCCAAGGGGAAAGAAAAAGGGAAGGAAAGAAGCAGTTGAAGATGGGGCTGGAGAAAAGGCAGAGGGAGGAGGGAGTAGGCCCTGAAGCATGTTTCCAGGCCTCTAGCTCAGGCGTCTTCAAACTACGGCCCGCGGGCCACATGCGGCCCGCAGAGGAGTCTGATCTGGCCCGCCAGGTTTTTTGGGCAGTGAGCGCAGCTGAGGTGTTACAGTAGGAATTAGTAGTTCATATAGTCCGGCCCTCCAGCTCTCTGAGGGACCGGGATCTGGCCCCCACTTTAAAAAGGTTCTAGCTGCTTGAATTCTAAAACGTGGCATTTTTTCCTAGAGATAATGATCATAGATGAGATAAGAAAATTAGGTTTTTACAGTCTCAGGAATGGCTTGGCCTTGTGGGTCAAGACAGTGAAACTGAAGTAGGTGACTGTGGTTTGGAACAACTGGGTTTTATGAGGGGATGCACGGTAGTCCTGGCTGGCACTGAGGTAGAATGAGAAAAGAGTGAATGGGGGAATTTATAGTAAGATGCAGTGTAGACGTGAGGTGACTGATGACTGTGAGACTAATCTGTCAACCCCCGTAATAGAGACTGAGGAGTGGACAAGGGTCCCAGCGAATTCAGAGAGGGCAGAATAAGTGGCCCCAGTGTCAATTAAAAAGGAGATTGGCTAACCTGCCACCACAGTCATTACCCGAGGCTCTGTCCTGGTGATGTAAGTCTGGGACCCTGACAGGCCTGGGCAGCTTCTTCGGTGGCCAGTCCTAGCAGGTCTGGGAGCTCCAGACAGAATGCAAAGGGCTGCTGTACTGGACTGGCTGAGGTGAGACCCCGAGGAGCCAGACTTCAGTCTGATTTCCAGTGGTTTTCCTTCCGCATCTTGGGCAGGGCCCAGGCGGGGGTCTCGGGTTTGAGCAGGACTCGGCTCAGTGTCCTTCCTGGCTGCATTTGAAGCATGGGCTTAGCCCCTGACTTACCCGCGGGAGGACTGGCACTTCCTTTGGGTCTGAAAGCGGTGGCTAGGAGCTGCAAGGCCTCCTACTGGGCCTCAGCCTTGGCCTGATCTCGCCTTTGATTTTGGATTTGGGTCTTCTTGTCACTATTATTAAAGATCTTAAAGGTCAGGTTAACGGGGTATTTTTGAGGGGTTTGTGGACCTGTATCTGTTTTTTTGTTTTTTTGTTTTTGTTTTTTTGTTTTTTTTACATTTACGGCATATGTCAGGGAGTAAAGGTGGTCAGGTCAGTGGAAAAAGAATCCTGAGATGCCTCTCAGTCTGTGAGGCTGGACATAGAGAATGGGATGTGGACTCAGGCTATGCCCTCAGTTCCTGCTGCCTCCCTCAGGGGTAGAATGGATGTGGAAATAGAAGAAGCTGTTGTGGAAGGCAGTCTTTGGGTGGCCTCAGAATGAGTGTTAGATGGGAAAGGCTGTTTTGGAGCTCACGTTCTCGGGATTTGGGCTCTCAGGAAGATCAGAAAGTGAGAAGGGAATGGCCAGCTACCTGTGAATTCGGATGCTGGTGGCCCCAGTGGCAGAGATTAGGCGGAGAGCACAGGGGAAGGTGGGCGGTTAGAATTCTCAGAGGTAGAGTGTGGGGTGCGGATTCTGCAGCAGGGTTGTAAGGGGGCAGCGGGAGTGAGACACGTGGAGGGGAATCATCCGCTGGGTCGAAAGAGCAGTCAGAAGACAGATAAAGGGGCTGAGGACAGATTTGAGAGGGCAAAGAGGACTTCGAGAGGAGGGTCTGATGGGTGGAACGTGAGGAGTAAAGCGAGGGCGAGAGTGTGGCAGGGGGAGCCTGATCAGGGGGATCTCTGAGGCCTTCCTGTCCAGTAGCAAAAATTATCTAGGTCTTGAAGGATATTGGAATCAAAAGTGCCGTTTTCAGACCACAGAGAGACGTTGTTGAGTTTGTGTGGTGGCCAGGTCGAGCGTCTTTGGTTTAATGTAGCCAGAAAGACCAAGGGTCGAGAGATTGGCGAAGAGACATCCTAAGGGTGTGTAGAGAGGATTTGGACTGAGAGGTCCCCCTTTGGACTGGAGGGAAGGGCCACTGGGAAGTTGGGGAGAAAAGAAGGAGCATCCTCCTTTTCCCTCAGCCAGCCTGTAGAGAGAGAGAGACAAGAGAAGGTTCCAAGCCCGTCACCCCAAGATCTTTCCCACGGGGTAGAGCAGTTTCCTGGCCAGGTACCTGGGCTTTCATAGAAGGTAGAACACTTAGCCGAGAAAACGGGAAAACTCTGAGGCCCTTCCACGTCAAGGGAATGATGGGATTGGGGAGGGGGGGGCGGGGGGGGGGGAAGTCCCTGAAGCCTACCAGTGAGAAAGCGATGAGATCCCCACGTGTCCTGGTACGGCAGGGTTCAGAGCCGGCCAGTCAGCTCAGAACCATGCCACCGAGCAGAGCCAGAGCAGGAGTCAGAAGCTCGGGGCCAGGTTCAACGATCGTCCACGCTCCCATGCCCCCCTCCCAGACTTGGATACCAAATGAAAGATCAGACAGAGGGCCAAAAAGCAGGACTACGGGCTTCATTAGAGGAGAAGGACCCCCGCTGGGCTGTCTCACAAAGGGAGAGCAGCAAAACATGCAGAGGGGAACACGCCTTTTGAGGGGAGAAATGGGAAGAAATGAGGCTTAGGGTACTCGGCACATGCTGATTGGTGGTTTCATATAAGGCACATGATTAGGCACTTAGGTACTTAGAAATCAAGGGCTTAGGGCACATGTGTCAAACACAAGGCCCGCGGGCCAAATCCTTGATAGCATGTGAGTTGGTTAACAGCACTGTTAAGGAAAAGATTGTTCCACTCATTTTAAATTCACATTTCTGGTTAACATTGTCAGTTTATGACTGTTCAGTAAACCATTCGGCCCGCAATTTAGGCTGGATTTTAGATTTTGGCCCCTTCTCTGATTGAGTTCGACACCCCTAGCTTAGGGTATTTGGCAAGTGCTGACTGGTGGTTCAATATGTAGTCATATAAGGTGCCTGGTTAGATGCTCAGGAATGTCCAGGCCACAGGTGCAGGTTACATCATACTCCACCCACTGGTTGGGGAAGGGAGGATCTGTCAAGGAGCACTAAAGGAAAGAAGTGGGCCACACTGGGCTGCATGGACTCACTGAGAAGTAAGAGTCGCAGTGACAGATGTATGAGCCAAGGCAGGGCTGCTTTGAACTGACTGAAAGGCTTAGGATAGAAGAAGCAACAGGAGAGAGCCTAGGCAGTGCTCTACTTTGGCTCTCTAGAAATGTTATGAAGAAGGAGTGGGCCCCACACTGAGTTGTTGTCAGCTCATTGAAAAGTTAGAGAAAAGGGACCAGCAGACAGGCTCAGGGGATTAGTCCAGGACAAGCTGCTGCCGCCCGTTGTTCCCCTGGTTGGAAGTCTTATGGGGACCCTTAGAATTTAGGAGAGAAAAGATGCATGCCTGAGAGGGAAGAAAGGCATGGGCATGCTCCAGAGCGAGATCTGGCACTGGCATCTTTGCCCAGAGGGTTTTTATCTCTCTTATGCAGGGCAGCAGGTGGTGGGGAGGGTGTGGAAGGTGAAAGGATCTTCGGGAAGGTCACTGGGAAGAGTTTCAGCCGAATATTCATCAGCTTTCCAGGTGAGCTCTTTAATAGGCTGATGCACCAAAATGAGTGTACTGGGGAGTTTGGGATTATTCTTTGGTCAGCTTTACTGCTTTGCCATCTAGGGTATGTCTGGCTCTAATTGTTTTATGTGTGTGTGTGGGGGGGGGTATTGTTATTTGTTCCCTTGACCTCATCTGTCCTTGGGTTTTGCTGGCACAAATGACATTAATTGGGTCTCTGTTATCTATCTCCTTGACTAGGGCAATTTAGCTATTTATTCCATACTTAAGGAGGAGAGGTATAAACTATTTGCTCTCAAGTGGTTGTTTTGGTTTTTTTTTGCTAAGGAAGGTGAGGTTTTGTGTTTAGCTAGATGATTGTTTGGCCCTATTTTATTATTTTATCTCCATTTCCTGATTTCATTTATCTAGGAATTTTCCTAGATTCTTACTCTCTGCCTCAGTTATTAGTTGTCTTTAATCAAAAAGTTGTTTTCAATTTGGTTTTGTGACTATTGAGAAAAACGTTTGCTCTAATGTGTTATGTAACCTTTAAAAGAATGGTAAAGCCAAGGCCGGTTTGGCTCAGTGGATAGAGCGTCGGTCTGTGGACTGAAGGGTCTCAGGTTCAATTCTGGTCAACGACATGTACATTGGTTGCAGGCACATCCCTGGTGGGGGATGTGCAGGAGGCGGCTGGTCAATGTTTCTTTCTCATAGATGTTTCTAGCTCTCTATCCCTCTCCCTTCCTCTCTGTGAAAAATCAATAAAATACATTAAAAAATAAATTAAAAAAATAATAATAAAGGAAGCAGCCTTTGTTATTTTAATAATAAAAAAATAAAAAAATAAAGAATGGTAAAGAACTAAAATTCTATTTAAAATATTTTTGCAGTATTTTTTTCAAAATTTAATTCCAAATTTTAAATCTAGGCTTTTTCTAATTAGGTATTAAATAAAAAAGAAAAAGTGAATATTTTGGATTTTCAGTTTTTATTTTCAAAAAATATTTACCAGCTGAAACCAGTTTGGTTCAGTGGATAGAGCATTGGCCTGCGGACTGAAGGGTCCCAGGCTTGATTCCAGTCAGGGGCATATACTTTGGTTGCGGGCACATCCCCAGTAGGGGGGGGTGTGCAGGAGGCAGCTAATCAATATTTCTCTCTCATCGATGTTTCTGGCTTTCTGTCCCTCTCTCTTCCTCTCTGTAAAAACTCAATTAAAAATAAATAAATAAATAAATATATATATATATATATATATATATATATATATATATATATATATATATTTAAAGTATTTACCAGAACAAATGGAGAAAATAATTAATATAATTTTATATTTATGAATTTTACATTTTAAAGTAGTATGTTGTAAGGTTATTATAAGTTGTCCCAGTGTTTCCCCCATATGTATTTTAGTATAATTTTCATTAGTTTCATTGTGCTTCACTTTAAAGTACTTTGCAGATGTTGCATTTTTTTTACAAATTCAAGTTTAGTGGCAACCCTGCATTGAGCAAGTCTATCAGTACCATTTTTCCAACACCATTTTCTCACTCTGTGTTTTCTCTTTCATATTTTGTAATTCTTGTAATATTTCAAATATTTTCATTATTATTATATACTTGCACAAAATTCATGAAGAGCAGGCCTTCCTTCCCCCAGCTGCTGGCACCAGCTTCCCTCTGACACCCAGGACCCAGGCTTCCCTCTGGCCACTGGCAGGCACCCAGGACCAGGCTTCTCTCAGAGCCCTGGCTTCATCCAGAAGGCCGCCTGGAAGGACATCCGGTCTAATTAGCATAATATGCTTTTATTATTATAGACTAGAGGCCCAGTGCATGAATTTTGTGCATAAGAAGGGGAGGGTCTCCTCAGCCCAGCCTGCACAATTTCCAATCTGAGATCCCTCAGGGATTGGGCCTAAACCAGTAGTCAGACATCCCTCTCACAATCCTGGACTACTGGCTCCTAACTGCTCACCTGCCTGCCTTTCTGATTGCCCCTCACTGCCCCTCCTCCCTGTCAGCCTGTTTACCCCCAACTGCCCACCTCCCCTGCCAGCCTGGTTACCTTATGAAGCCTGCTATTTGGTTGTTTGGTCGTTCCTCACTGCCCCCCCTGCCGGCTGGGTCTCCCATGCAGCCTGCTGCTCAGTCATTTGGTTGCCCCTCACTAATCCCCACTGCCAGCCTGGCTGCCCCTTCCAGCCTGTTCGGTTATCCATTCAGTTGTGACAGTCGCTTAAGCTTTTATATAGATAGATGTTATGGTGATCTGTGATCAGTGATCTCTATTATCCTATATAATAAAAACTTAGTATGCTAAGTATCCAGCCATCCGGTCATCCATTCAGCCAATCAAAGTGTAATATGCTAATAATATGCCAAGGCAGCTTAACTGCTCACTATGACATTCACTGACCACCACGGGGAAGACATTCCAACTGGTAGGTTAGCTTGCTGCTGGGGTCCAGCTGATGGGGACTGAGCAAGAGGGGGCTGACATGCTCTGGAGCCCTTCTGCTGGTCAACCTCCCACATTGCTCCCTGGCCCTGATCATGCACTGGGGGGGTCCCTCATGCACCCTCTTGAAATCTGGGACCCCTCAGAGGATGTTGGAGAGCCAGTTTTGGCCCAGCCCGCAAGCCAGGACCCCATTGGTGCATGAATTCATAAACCGTAACCATAGAAGATGGTGAGCTTAATCGATAAATGTTTATATACTTACTCCATTAACTAGCCATTCCCCCATCACTTTATCCTCAGGACTCCCTTTCCCCTGAGACACAATAATATTGAAATTAGGCCAGTTAATAATTCTACAATGGTCACTAAGTATTTAAGTGAAAGGAAAACTTATAAATAAAAAGCTATAAATGATTAAGCTTCTCAAAAGTTAAGACAGGCCAAAAGCTGAGCTTCATTGACCAAACAGTTAGCCAATTTGTGAATGGGAAGGAGAAGTTTTTGAAGAAAATTAAAAGTGCTACTCCAGTGAGCACATGAATGATAAGTAACTAAAACAGCCTTATTGCTGATATGGAGAAAGTTTTAGGGGCTTGAATAGAAGATTCAACCAGCTACAGCATTCCCTTAAGCCAAAGCGGATCCAGAGCAAGTCCCTACGTCTCTTCAATTCTGTGAAGGCTGAGAGAGTTGAGGAAGCTGTAGAAGAAATGTTTGAAGCTAGTAGAAGTTAGTTCATGAGGTTTAAGGAAAGAAGCTGTTTCCATAATATAAAAGTACAAGGTGGCCGAAACCGGTTTGGCTCAGTGGATAGAGAGTAGGCTTGCGGACTGAAAGGTCCCAGGTTCGATTCCGGTCAAGGGCATGTACCTTGGTTGCGGGCACATCCCCAGTAGGGGGCGTGCAAGAGGCAGCTGATCAATGACTCTCTCATCGATGTTTCTAACTCTCTATCCCTCTCTCTTACTCTCTGTAAAAAAATCAATAAAAATTTAAATTGAAAAAAAAGTACAAGGTAAAACAGCAAGTGCTGAGGTAGAAGCTGCCACAAGTTATTCAGATCTTCCTAAGATAATTAATGAAGTAGACTACAGCAAAATACATATTTTTAATGTAGATGAAGGTCTTGTGTTGGAAGTAGATGCTGATTTTCATAGCTAGAGAGAAGTCAATGCCTGGCTTTAGAACTTCCAAGGACAGAACAGCTTTCTTGTTATGGGCTAATGCAGCTGGTAGCGTCAGCCAGTGCTCATTTATCACTCCAAAATTCCGAGGGCCTTTAAGAATTATGCTAAATCTATTCTTCCTGTACTCCATAAATGGAACAATAAAGGCTGATGACAACACATCTATTTAAAACGATTTACTGAATATTTTAAGACCACTGTTAAGATGTTAGTTTAATTTTTTTTTTATAAACTTTTTTCTCATATAAATTAGGCAAAGGAGATGAGAGGACCACTTAGTATCACACATTAGCAGCACAAACATGACATGGCTGATTTTCTGTTGATAGCCCCAAACTAAATCATAATATTGGTACACTTATTTTTTTTTTTAGTAAAAGTATATTGTTAAGGAATTAACATTTTCCTTTCAGTTTTTAGAATATCAAAATCTTTTCTGAGCACCAAATGGCTAGGTCAGGGGTCAGCAACCTTTAAGACATAAAGAGCCACTTGGACCCATTTCCGAAGGAAAAAAAAACAACCTGGGAGCCCCAAAACCATTGCGACATTTAAAACAAATATAACACTGCATATATTGTTTCTTATCTTAATGCTATATACCAGATTGTGCAGTTAGCTGTCAATCTGAAGAAAAAAAAGACTTTTTCACTTAACAATGTAAAATATATTTTTGCAAATTAATAGCCAATTAAAATATTTAATTTACCTGGTTAATGGGATTTTTGCTCCTGAACCTCAGTTTACAGTGTCTGCACATCAGGGCTGTAAGACGTTACCTTCATTTTCACACTGGCTTGCAAGTTGTCATCTGTGAGGCGTGACCGATGTTTGTTTTTAATATTGTTCATGTTGGAGAAGACCTGCTCACATACATATGTGGAGCCGAAGATCGACAGGACTCCAATGCATACTTTTTCATGTTTATATAAGTGTTGGGGATGGCATTCCATGTTTCGAATACAAGTTTGTCCTGTTTGGGAAGGTTTTCAATATCACTCCATTTATGATTCTGAGCCAGAATGGCCTTCTGACGGGCAACATCCTCAAGAGTAGCGGCCAAGCATTTGAACTTGGACACCCATATATCTTTGTCGGCTATATCGGCCAGTTCCATCTCAAGATCAGGTTGACTTACACCTGCAAATGCAGTCATATTCAATAGGAATGGATCGATCGCCAGGGGAGTGACAGGAAAGGATAATGTGGTTTTTTCCTCTCTGAACTCACAGAATCGTTTCCCAAACAAACTTTGCATTGTGGTGATTGCAGACTTCAAATATTCCAAATTTATCATATCATGACTTTGTTTGAACTCTCTCAACGAGGGAAAGTGAGACAGTGTACCTCTCTGTAAATCTTTGACAAACACTGTCAACTTGCGCTTGAATGCCAAAACGTCCTCCAGCATGTGCAGGGCTGTGCCTCCTTTCCCCTGAAGGGTTGTATTTAGTGTGTTTAGATGTGCTGTCATGTCTACCATAAAATGTAATTTTTCCAGCCACTCTGGTTGTTCCAGCTCAGCAAAGGTGAGCTCTTTGCTGGCCAGGAAAGTTTTTACTTCTTCCAAACATACGACAAAGCGTTTTAGCACCTCGCCTCTGAACAGCCACCGGACCTTGTTGTGGAGCAGGAGGTCAGAATATATGCTTTCCACTCACTGGCCCGACTCCCAGTGACAGTCACACTGCAAGCCCTCTCTTTCTCTTTCTCCAGTCCTCTCTGTCTTCTTCTTTTTCCTTCTCCCTTTTTTCTCTTTATTGCTTTTTTATTATTATTATTTTTCAGTGTCCCCTCTGTCAGTACCTCTCTTTCCCCTCATGCTGTGATGTGAGGGAGGAGGCTGGGCCAGGACAGGGACGCTGTGGTTGCCTAGCGACGCTAAGTCCCCGCCCTGCCCCTGCTATCGGCCCTGCTGTTGGGAGCCGCAGCAATGCTTCAAAAGAGCTGCATGCCGGCTCTGGAGCTGCAGGTTGCCTACACCTGGGCTAGGTTGTGAATCCTGGCCACTTTTAATCCACTAAAGACTAGTGGGAATGTATCAGCCAGAGCAGCAAGTAATCTTTGTTTTCTAAACCAGAGTGCCATATCTGTCATCCTGCAGTATAGCCAATGCTGTTGTAAACAGAACTTAAAGTGGTATTAAAAAACCTCCTGTTATGCAAATTTAACTCTGTATATCTTACTATAGATTATGTACAAGCAACATTTAAACAAAATTATACTTTTAATTCTAAAAAAAAAAAAAGACATAGGGTATCTGAATGAATAAGAAAAAACAACAACCCCAAATCTATGGGACACAGTGAAGGCAATCCTAAGAGGGAAACTCATATCTATGTTGTCTACAATTGACCCACCTCAAAACAGAAGACATATACAGACTGAAAGCAAAGAGACAGAAAAATATATTTTTATGCAAGCAGAAATGAAAAACATCTGGAGTAGCAATATTTCTATCACATAAAATAGGCTAGAACAAACGCTATAATAAGAGACAATGAAGGACATTACATAATTATAAAGGGATCAATCTAACAAGAGGATATAATCCTTAAAAACATTTATGCAACCTACATAGGAGCACCTAAATATATAAAGCAAATCTTGATGGACAGCCGAAACCAGTTTGGCTCAATGGATAGAGCGTCGGCTTGGGGACTGAAGGGTCCCGGGTTCAATTCCGGGCAAGGGCATGTACCTTGGTTGCGGGCACATCCCCAGTGGGGTGTGTGCAGGAGGCAGCTGGTTGATGATTCTCTCTTATCGATGTTTCTAGCTCTCTATCTCTCTCCCTTTCTCTCTGTACAAAATCAATAAAATATATATATTTTTAAAAATCTTGATGGACATAAAGGGAGAGATCACAATAATTCAGTCATAGTAGGAGATTTTAATTATCCTTTACATTACTGGATATATCTTCCAGACAGAAAATCAACAAGGAAACAGTGGCCTTAAATGACACATTAGACCAGATGGATTTAATTGATGTTTTTTCAGAGCATTTTACCCCAAAGCAGTAGATATACATTCTTTTCAAGTGGACATGGAATTTTTCTAGGATAGACTACATGTTAGGGCACAAAACAAGTCTCAATAAATTTAATAAGGTTGAAATCATATCAAGCATCTTTTGTGACCACAATGGTATGAAACTAGAAATCAGTTACAAGAAAAAACTGAAAACACACAAAGACATGGAGGCTAAAAACAACAAATGAGTTAACAATAAACTCAAGAAAAAAATCAAAGATACTTTGAGACAAATGAAAATGAAAACACAACAACCCCAAATCTATGGGACACAGTGAAAGCAGTCCCAAGAGGAAAACTCATAACAATACAGGCTTACACGAGGAAACAAGAAAAATATAATATAAACAATTTTACCTTACACATAAAGGCACTATAAAAAGAACAACAAACAAAACCCAAAGTGAATAGAAGTAAGACAATAATGAAGATAAGAGTGGAAATAAATAAAATAGTCTAAAAATATACAAAAGATCAATAAAACCAAGAGCCAGTTCTTTCAAAATGTGAAAAGGATTGATAAACCTAAACCAGACTCATTGAGAGAGAAAGAGAGAGAGAGAGAGAGGATCCAAATAAATAAAATCAGAAATGAAAGAGAATAACTGACACTACAAAAATACAAAAGATTATGAAAAAATATTATGAACAACTATATGTCAGTAAGTTGGATAATCTGAAAGAAATGAATAGACTCCTAGAAAGACACAATCTTTCCAAACTGAACCAAGAAGAAACAGAAAATCTGAACAGAACAATTATAACCAACAAAATTAAAACAATAATAATAATAAAAAGCTCCCAACAAGCAAAAGTCTGGACCAGATGGCTTCACAGGTGAATTTTACCAAACACTCATAAGGATTACCACCTATCCTCCTCAAACTATTCCAAAAAAGCCAAGAGGAGGGAAGACTCCCAAGCTCATTTTACGAGGCCAGCATTATCCTAATTCCAAAACCAGATAAATCACTACAAAGAAAGTAAATGCCGCCCTGCCAGTGTGCTCAGGGGTTTAGTGTTGACCTTTGAACCAGAAGGTCACAGTTAATTCCTGGTCAGGCATCTGCCCAGGTTTCGGTCTCCATCCGCAGTGTGGGTGTGCAGGAGACAGCTAATCAGTGATTCTTCTCTCAACATTGATGCTTGTATCTCTCACTCCCTTCTCTTCCTCTCTAAAATAAATTTAAAAATATTTT